>NC_052617.1:56829461-57145614 GCF_016545825.1 Eucalyptus grandis
GCTTACACTCTCTCGAACTTATACGGACAGTTCCTTAACCCGGCGGCCATGCGGCCACATTCAAAGCATGCTCCCTTTTTTTCTCGACCGACAGGACTAACTCAAGCCTCATTTCCATAAACTCGACACGCAATCGAGAGTCCTCTATCTCTCATCAAGGAACATCATGGACCTTTCCTTGCACCGAAGTCCATTCCAAGTACCCCACTAAATGTCCCGAAGCATGATTCCTCTGTTCTTTTCTATCGACAGCGGTGTCAGGAACAGCTGTGATTCCATCTGTCTATATAGACAATCTTTGATCAAATGGCTGTACTGGCGTCCCTTGTAGCAAGTCCTTTCCCTTTTACAGCACGGGACAGATCCATGTCCTTTCTTACGGACACGACATCCATCAATCAAGTTGAGCACTGACTTTTCAATTCTACTCTTCTGGTTGGGTGAAACAGGGTACCTTTCTTCTGGCATCGGCCTTTCTCCCCAATCGATTTCCATCTCTGTCTAAACTGAACCTTGACTTAGATACAGCGGCTTGATCCTCGATCACAACTCCAGATTAGGCCTTAACAAGCGCAACAACAATAGCGGTCACAACACTGGCAGCGGTAGAAACAACGGCAACAGCGGCGGCTCGATTCTGAACTTACTGACCCAACGAACTTCCAAGGAACACTAGCACCTGAACGATCCCGACAAACCTAGGATCATTCGGTACTTCTACACCCTCAATACCAGCCTATGGCGGTACTCTCCCGCACACGCTGGACTAAGCCTGCACTCTACCTCGGGTACCGACTCTTGTCAGCATCCTACCCCGAGGCATAGGTCCTACCGACCTTCTCCAAGGAGTTCTCCACTCCTGGTCACTCATCCTACAGGCTCTTTATAGACACCTGTTTTCCGATTCCAACATCAAGTTGAAATTTGAGTGACCCCACAAACAAGCTATCAAACAGCTATCAACCACATGCATCAGCATATTAAAAGCCTTTCCTACTAACTATCCCATGACTCATCGCACCTTATCACTCCATACGCAGACCATGCTCTGATACCACTTAAACATAGATGTCACGCCCCGAACCCCGAGCGCGCCAACATCCCACCATGGTCGATCAAATGCGACATTCCCAGGTAGTGTCGCCGACCCCATTCATTTATTATAGCGCAAGCGGAACGTATTATAAAACCCCTGACAATAAAATACGGGATAGAAAAGCAGAAAGCAAAATCACAACATAACACTTAAACATAATTCAACAGGATTACAAACAGGGATTTACGGCTAACAGTCTACAAAAGACTGGCCCTTAAAAAGAGGTTATCCTACGACCTACAAGTCGTACACGATCTCCAATCCTTATGACTTCACCCCTCCAACTCCTCAAGGCCAACCAAAGCTATCTGGCCGCTCCATCCACCAGGGACCTGAAATGGTTATTCAATAACCACTGAGACAACGTCTCAGCAAGTTCAACCCCCTAAACCCCTATTAGAAAGAAAATACGCCCAAGGGTGGCCTAGCCACATCACAAGAAGACTTACCTCGCCTCAGTTCCTTCCTGCAGGTTAGCGCAATTCAAATCACTCAATCACAGATAGTAAGAAGAACTTAAACAACCAGAATGTATTCCCTTTCATATATCCAACAACCGCGGGGGTCCTGATTATAAGACTAAATCGTTATGACACGTCCCATTCCATGCCACACAATTCCGTCCCATAATCCGACACATCAACAACGCTCAACATGCATTCCAGTTATTATTCACTGCCACACAAGGGCATAGCCTACTCGCTGTTCGGCTATCTACGACACTAATGCCAGCATCGCTCCCCATGGAGCGCGGCCGTCAAGACGTCGACGGCATTCCCGAAGGAGCATGGGCCCAGAATCTACTGCGACCCGCAACCACCACGTGGGCATCCCATATAGGGGCAAGTCCGGCTCAACAGCCCAGGACGCTCTCTCATAGTTATCACACAGCCAAAGCATACTCGGCCCTAGGACACTTTATATTTAAATCAATGCTTCAACTTAAAATAGTGATCCCGGCCATTTTTCTTCATATTAAAAATATTCCAGAAATTACTCACGTGTGTGGGGACACGCTAATTTCGAATCAACAAGCCAATATCTCACTTTTTCAAACCCCACTATTTAATATAATCATTAAAATCCAATTTTTGCAACAAAACCCGACACTTGGGTTTTTATGAATGAAATCCATATTTATCACAATCAACACTCAATTTGCCACATCAATTCATCAAATCCAAATTCTAAATGCACAGATGATCAGCACGAAATTCTGAGAATTTAGGGTCCCAAAATAATTTTTCGAATTATTAAATAATTAAATTTATTCCGAAAATTAATTAAATAATAATATGCATATCTTTCACGATCCACACTCAATTCATAATATCTAATTATCAATTTCAAAATCCGACTATACAGTAGCGACCGGCACGAAATTCTGAGAATTTAGGGTCCCGACAAAATTTTCGGAATTTAATAAATAATTAAATTTATTCCGAAAATAATTAAATAATAATATTTTAATAATTTCGAATAATAATATATTATTAAATTATTTAATGATTTCGGAATATTTAAATAAATCAAAAGTAAATTCCTTTATGTCACATCAATGTTTATATTAATATAAACACCCACTTAACTTTAAATTAAACACAATTTAAGTTAATCAAGCACATTAATATAATCTACACTTAAATAAATTAAACTAACCACCTAATAACACTTAACATAAACTAAACACATCTAAAGCATCATTAACCCTCTAAGCGAGGTTTAGTGAGTTAAACTCACCGGATTAGCGAGCCGAGCGGACCAAAACGACGAGGACGCCGAGGAGAACAACTTTTCTCAAAGCGGGCCGAGCATCCGGGCTCGGGAAGGCGGCCAAAACGGGCCACGAAGGGGCTGCCATACCCATTTTCTGGGTTGCTGATCGGGGCCAAGATGGGGCGGATCCGGCGCCGGTTCGGGCGGCCAAGGGCGACGGAGGCAAGGCGAAGCTCCGGCGGCGACGAACGGCGGTTCACGGCGGCGGGGACGAGCTCCCGGTAGCTCTTGCACGAGCTGAACAGCAGCTCGGGATGCCGGCCAAGCGCGGGCGAGCGCGGGCGGAGCGAGGACGCGAGCGGACCGGCGAGGGACGGCGTGCGGCGGCGTGAGGCGGTGACGGGTGGCTCGGGCGGGCTGCTCGACGATCTCCCTTGCTGCTGGTGGCGTGCGAAGAAGAAGAAGGAGATGGAGATGGAGTCGCACGGTTGGGGAGGAAGAAGAGAGGGAGGAGAGAGAAGAAGGAGAGAGAGAGATGGGGGCTTTTCTTTTCTTTTTCTCTTTCTTTAATCCACAAAAATGGCCCACCACCATGACATCATGGGTGACATCACACTCCACTCACCCAATCCTCCACAACCTCCTCCAATGGGTCCATTTTATTTTTCCGCCGGGTCCAATTCTTGTACGTCCCATTTCTTCAATTCTCATCAATTCTCTTCCAATTGAATTAAATTAAAGCCCATAAAATTAATTCAATGCTACCACACTTTAATTCACATCTTCACTTGATCATAGAACCAACTTAAGTCCCAAAAGCGCAATCAAAACGACATACTAATTTCTCGAGCCAAATTAGCCATTTCTTGATTATTTTGCTAAAAAGCTCGGCTTGCATGAAAAATCTTCCAAAGATGATTCAATGATCTTGAAATGATTTATGACACACCTAGACTTCCAATTTCGAATTCGATCTCAATTCCACGGTTAATTTCACTTTGGCACGATATTAGCGCGCCCAACCTATCGGGTAACCTTTAGAAATTTTCATGCATTTGACCTATGGTTGATCATCTCAAGCCACAATGTACATCTTTGAAACATTGGCGACTTTCGGTTGTCGGGAAATCTCAAGGTTTCAAATACGAACACTGAGGTACCCAATCGATAGAAAAGTCGGTCCAGTGTCGATCGACAAGGATTATGTGATCCGGTGGAATCACCCACACCTGATCACATGCCTCTGTCGAGTCGACCTATCTCCGATCTCTAATCAATTTTAAATTGTGCCGTAATGACCCTTGCAGACTAGCTCGGTCGAAAAGTCACTTCCCCGATCAAATTCTCGAGTCCGATGCATTAGAAACTCTTAACAGCTTCACCCGACAGACTAGTTTTTCACATGAGTGGCCGACTCAAGGAAAGGAACTATATGCGTGCCAACGAAATGCCCGTCTCAATTTATTGAAAATAGAATTGGAAAATCGGGATGTCACAACTCTTCCCCTCTTATAAAAATTTCGTCCTCAAAATTTAAACCTTTACCAATTCTTAAACAAAAAGGTGGGGGTACAATCGTCTCATATAATCTTCTCTTTCTCAGGTTGCTCATTCTGTACCAATGCTACCAGATCACTGCTATCTTGCCCAAACCACTTCGGATTCAAAATACTAAACACTTGTCCACTTAAAATTCCAAAGGTCTTCAACACGAAATCCGCGGCTTAACCGGCGATTCCCGAGCAATCTCTAAACTGTCTCGATAACCGCTCGAATCACCGATTTCCGACCCAACTCGGACTTGCGATTTTCCGATCTCTCGATCTCATCTCAACCAGAGACTAAAATCCCCGCACACTCGCCCGCACCGATTAAAAAGAAACTATCTCGGCGATCCGCTAAAACCAGGAACCTCTGATCAAGATCTTATATAACTCTGATACTGATCTTGACAACTGCAATCACTGACCACTGTACTGACTCTGGCCTACGATCTTTCTTTTCCTGACTTCATCTCAGCAATCGAAATTCCGCACTCTCTCGCTATGCACCTTTAAGAAAGAACCATCGAAAGCTCGCCAACTTGGAACATCTCGATCTAGATTTGAAATACAATTCATCTCCGGCACTCCATGCAGATGATTTATATAATATACACACACTTTGGTGTACCCACTTTGTGACAAGACATAATCTCCAATTTCTGAAATCGAACTTAGATCGGCGGTTAATTTCACTCCGACACGCTTTTAGTGTGACCTAGGCTATTAGGTAGTTTTCGGAGCTTTTCAGGACAAATGACCCGTGGTCGATTTTCTTCGAGCCACGATGAACCCACTTGACACATTGGCGACTCTCGAGGGTCGTGAAAATCTCGATGATTCAAATACGGACACAAGGTACCAAAATGACAGTAAAATCAAACTAGTATCATTCGACGAGAGTTTTCCAATTTAGTGGAGTCACCCACGATCGGTCATTCATCTCAGTCGAACCGACCTATCTCTGATCTTAAATTAATTTTTAACCGTGCCGTAATAATCTCAAAGATGAACACGGTCGAGAAGTCGATTTCGGTCGAATTCTCAAGTCTATTTGCCTTAAAGTCCTTGATAACTCACCCAACTAGTCTAGTTATCTCGTAAGTGGCCAACTCAGAGAAAAATACTGTAATCGCATCGATGAAATGCCCAATTTAACCAATCGAAATCAGAGTCTGAAAATCAGGATGTCACACACTCAAAACAAGATCTATTCGTACTGTCCTCGGATAATGCCGAAATTACTATGATTAGCTTCCCATAAGATATTTTCTTTAATTTCTACATCATCAATTACACACAATCATCCTCGTAACCTTAGCGTTCTATCTTCGAAATCTGAAAATCAACCTCTCTCATCTGCATTTTCTTATAGAATCTTCTGAATTTCTGAACCTGTCCACTGAAGCGATTTGATTCTGATCTGCTCTCTCGGTTCAATTCTGAGGGTAGTAATAAGATTCCAAAGGTGGCCTACCTTAGATTTGAAAACCAAATTTCGAACTTTCTCAATTAAGATCAAATCCTTGAGTACCAACTATGCAACTAAGGACTCTCGACTTAGTGCATCCGCAACTTGCTCACCTTTCCAGAGTGATACAAAATATCATAATCATAATCCTTAATGAGTTCTATCCAGCGACGTTGTCTCGTATTCAACTCCCGAGGTCTCCACTCAACCGACGGGGCGCATATGCAACAACTCTATCATGCTGTATCAACACATAACTCAATCCTTTAAACGACGCATCATTGTAGATCTTATAACTTTCGAGACTAGATGGAATAGTCGCACAGTGCGGTAGTCAACCTCTCGCTTAAGCTCTTGAAAACTATGCTCGCACTCATCCGTCCACACAAACTTTTCTCACTTCCTCAGTAGTCGAATCAACTGCAATGCTGACGCTGAAAACCCTTCCATAAAACTTCTGTAATATCCTACTAATCCCCAGAAACTTCTAATCTCTGTCACTGTAGTCAATCTCGGCCAACTGTTCACTGCTTCAATCTTAGACGGGGTCTACGGAGATTTATTCGCCTGAAATCACGTGACCTAGGAGCGCAACACGAGTCATTCAAAACTCATACTTGCTAAACTTAGCAAAAAATTGAAGAGTCCTCAAGGTCTGAAGTATCATCTTCTAATGTCTCTCGTGCTCCTCAGCACTCTCTGAACATACTAGGATAACTTCAATGAACGCGATCAAGACTGATTCAAGTACCCTTAAACATTCTGCTCATTAGACCCAAACAAATAGCTATGGTGTCCATCAAACCATACGGTATTACAGCGAACTCATAACTGTCATATCGAGTACGAGATGCTAACTTCGGTATGTCTTTCTTCCTGATTCTCAATTGATGATATCCTGACCTCAAGTCAATCTTGAAGAATATCGATATACAAACACAATGAACCAACTTTCTTCCTCACGAATGGAACAGTGCTCCCAAGGTGATACACTGGAAAGTATGAATCCTATCCAACACTTCTTGCATCTACACCTTCAGTTCTTTTAACTCGAATGACACCATCCGGTAAGGAGTCTTAGGGACCGGCTCTATTCGGTGCTAATTCAATCACGAACTCCATTTCTCTTTCTGACTGCAAACTTGACAATTCTTCAGAAAATACCTCAGAAAGCTTCTGTACCACGGTTATGATCTCCATATTCGGCTCCTCAACTGACTCATCCATTACAACTGCCATGTAGATTCGATAACCAACAACCTGAACCAAGTCATCTTCAGTGACGAATAACAGGGATCGAAGGTCCTTTCTAACTTTCAGTAATTCAAAACTTTCATATGCTAACTGAACGAACTGAATTATATCACTGCCACGATTCATAACAGCAGAGAGCTCCTCGAGCCAGACCCTTTCATAAATGACTTCCAAGTCATACATAAGCAAACCCGTCAGATACAACTATAGTTAGAGATTCATCTTCCTATTACTTTATTACCACAACGAAAACCCTATAACCTCCACTGAAAATTCTGCTGCATTACTCGCATAAAACACCTCAAAACATTCATCCCTTGATTAATGCATAGTCAATCCATTCGTACTCCTTTCGCCATCCTAGTGGCGTTTCATCTCGCAGCGACGGTGCTTACACTCTCCCGAACTTATACGGACAGTTCCTAACCCGGGCGGCCATGCGGCCACATTCAAAGCATGCTCCCCTTTTTCTCCGACACCGGACTAACTCAAGCCTCATTTCCATAAACTCGACACGCAATCGAGAGTCCTCTATCTCTCATCAAGGAACATCATGGACCTTTCCTTGCATCAAGTCCATTCCAAGTACCCCACTAAATGTCCCGAAGCATGATTCCTCTGTTCTTTTCTATCGACGGTGTCGGGAACAGCCTGTGATTCCATCGTCTATATAGACAATCTTTGATCAAATGGCTTTATCGGCGTCCCTTGTAGCAAGTCCTTTCCCTTTTACAAGACGGACAGATCCATGTCCTTTCTTACGGACACGACATCCATCAATCAAGTTGAGCACCGACTTTTCAATTCTACTCTTTCGGTTGGGTGAAACATGGTACCTTTCTTCGGCATCGGCCTTTCTCCCCAATCGATTTCCATCTCTCGTCTAAACCGAACCTTGACTTAGATACGGCTTGATCCTCGATCACAACTCCAGATTAGGCCTTAACAAGCGCAACAACAATAGCGGTCACAACACCGGCAGCGGTAGAAACAACGGCAACAACAGCGGCGGCTCGATTCTGAACTTACTGACCCAACGAACTTCCAAGGAACACTAGCACCTGAACGATCCCGACAAACCTAGGATCATTCGGTACTTCTACACCCTCAATACCAGCCTATGGCGGTACTCTCCCGCACACGCTGGACTAAGCCTGCACTCTACCTCGGGTACCGACTCTTGTCAGCATCCTACCCCGAGGCATAGGTCCTACCGACCTTCTCCAAGGAGTTCTCCACTCCTGGTCACTCATCCTACAGGCTCTTTATAGACACTCGTTTTCCGATTCCAACATCAAGTTGAAATTTGAGTGACCCCACAAACAAGCTATCAAACAGCTATCAACCACATGCATCAGCATATTAAAAGCCTTTCCTACTAACTATCCCATGACTCATCGCACCTTATCACTCCATACGCAGACCATGCTCTGATACCACTTAAACATAGATGTCACGCCCCGAACCCCGAGCGCCAACATCCCACCATGGTCGATCAAATGCGACATTCCCAGTGTAGTGTCGCCGACCCCATTCATTTATTATAGCGCAAGCGAACGTATTATAAAACCCCGACAATAAAATACGGGATAGAAAAGCGAAAGCAAAATCACAACATAACACTTAAACATAATTCAACAGATTACAAATGGGATTTACTACTGCCACAGTCTACAAAAAGATCGGCCCTTAAAAAGAGGTTATCCTACGACCTACAAGTCGTACACGATCTCCAATCCTTATGACTTCACCCCTCCAACTCCTCAAGGCCAACCAAAGCTATCTCGGCCGCTCCATCCACTGGGACCCGAAATGGTTATTCAATAACCACCGAGACAACGTCTCAGCAAGTTCAACCCCTAAACCCCTATTAGAAAGAAAATACGCCAAGGGTGGCCTAGCCACATCACACAGAAGACTTACCTCGCCTCAGTTCCTTCCTGCAGGTTAGCGCAATTCAAATCACTCAATCACAGATAGTAAGAAGAACTTAAACAACCAGAATGTATTCCCTTTCATATATCCAACAACCGCGGGGGTCCTGATTATAAGACTAAATCGTTATGACACGTCCCATTCCATGCCACACAATTCCGTCCCATAATCCGACACATCAACAACGCTCAACATGCATTCCAGTTATTATTCACTGCCACACAAGGGCATAGCCTACTCGCTGTTCGGCTATCTACGACACTAATGCCAGGCACGCCTCCCCATGGAGCGCGGCTTCGTCGCAAGACGTCGACGGCATTCCCGAAGGAGCATGGGCCCTTGAATCTACTGCGACCCGCAACCACCACGTGGGCATCCCATATAGGGGCAAGTCCGGCTCAACAGCCCAGACGCTCTCTCATAGTTATCACACAGCCAAAGCATACTCGGCCCTAGGACACTTTATATTTAAATCAATGCTTCAACTTAAAATAGTGATCCCGGCCATTTTTCTTCATATTAAAAATATTCCAGAAATTACTCACGTGTGTGGGGACACGCTAATTTCGAATCAACAAGCCAATATCTCACTTTTTCAAACCCCACTATTTAATATAATCATTAAAATCCAATTTTTGCAACAAAACCCGACACTTGGGTTTTTATGAATGAAATCCATATTTATCACAATCAACACTCAATTTGCCACATCAATTCATCAAATCCAAATTCTAAATGCACAAAGACAGTGATCAGCACGAAATTCTGAGAATTTAGGGTCCCAAAATAATTTTTCGAATTATTAAATAATTAAATTTATTCCGAAAATTAATTAAATAATAATATGCATATCTTTCACGATCCACACTCAATTCATAATATCTAATTATCAATTTCAAAATCCGACTATACAGTAGCGACCGGCACGAAATTCTGAGAATTTAGGGTCCCGACAAAATTTTCGGAATTTAATAAATAATTAAATTTATTCCGAAAATAATTAAATAATAATATTTTAATAATTTCGAATAATAATATATTATTAAATTATTTAATGATTTCGGAATATTTAAATAAATCAAAAGTAAATTCCTTTATGTCACATCAATGTTTATATTAATATAAACACCCACTTAACTTTAAATTAAACACAATTTAAGTTAATCAAGCACATTAATATAATCTACACTTAAATAAATTAAACTAACCACCTAATAACACTTAACATAAACTAAACACATCTAAAGCATCATTAACCCTCTAAGCGAGGTTTAGTGAGTTAAACTCACCGGATTAGCGAGCCGAGCGGACCAAAACGACGAGGACGCCGAGGAGAACAACTTTCCTCAAAGCGGGCCGAGCATCCGGGCTCGGGAAGGCGGCCAAAACGGGCCACGAAGGGGCTGCCATACCCATTTTCTGGGTTGCTGATCGGGGCCAAGATGGGGCGGATCCGGCGCCGGTTCGGGCGGCCAAGGGCGACGGAGGCAAGGCGAAGCTCCGGCGGCGACGAACGGCGGTTCACGGCGGCGGGGACGAGCTCCGGTAGCTCTTGCACGAGCTGAACAGCAGCTCGGGATGCCGGCCAAGCGCGGGCGAGCGCGGGCGGAGCGAGGACGCGAGCGGACCGGCGAGGACGGCGTGCGGCGGCGTGAGGCGGTGACGGGTGGCTCCGGGCGGGCTGCTCGACGATCTCCCTTGCTGCTGGTGGCGTGCGAAGAAGAAGAAGGAGATGGAGATGGAGTCGCACGGTTGGGGGGAAGAAGAGAGGGAGGAGAGAGAAGAAGGAGAGAGAGAGATGGGGGGCTTTTTCTTTTCTTTTTCTCTTTCTTTAATCCACAAAAATGGCCCACCACCATGACATCATGGGTGACATCACACTCCACTCACCCAATCCTCCACAACCTCCTCCAATGGGTCCATTTTATTTTTCCGCGGGGTCCAATTCTTGTACGTCCCATTTCTTCAATTCTCATCAATTCTCTTCCAATTGAATTAAATTAAAGCCCATAAAATTAATTCAATGCTACCACACTTTAATTCACATCTTCACTTGATCATAGAACCAACTTAAGTCCCAAAAGCGCAATCAAAAACGACATACTAATTTCTCGAGCCAAATTAGCCATTTCTTGATTATTTTGCTAAAAAGCTCGGCTTGCATGAAAAATCTTCCAAAGATGATTCAATGATCTTGAAATGATTTATGACACACCCAGACTTCCAATTTCTGAATTCGATCTCAATTCCACGGTTAATTTCACTTTGGCACGATATTAGCGCGGCCCAACCTATCGGGTAACCTTTAGAAATTTTCATGCATTTGACCTATGGTTGATCATCTCAAGCCACAATGTACATCTTTGAAACATTGGCGACTTTCGGTTGTCGGGGAAATCTCAAGGTTTCAAATACGAACACAGGGTACCCAATCGATAGAAAAGTCGGTCCAGTGTCGATCGACAAGGATTATGTGATCCGGTGGAATCACCCACACCGATCACATGCCTCGTCGAGTCGACCTATCTCCGATCTCTAATCAATTTTAAATTGTGCCGTAATGACCCTTGCAGACTAGCTCGGTCGAAAAGTCACTTCCTGATCAAATTCTCGAGTCTGATGCATTAGAAACTCTTAACAGCTTCACCCGATAGACTAGTTTTCACATGAGTGGCCGACTCAAGGAAAGGAACTATATGCGTGCCAACGAAATGCCCGTCTCAATTTATTGAAAATAGAATTGGAAAATCGGGATGTCACAACTCTTCCCCTCTTATAAAAATTTCGTCCTCAAAATTTAAACCTTTACCAATTCTTAAACAAAAAGGTGGGGGTACAATCGTCTCATATAATCTTCTCTTTCTCAGGTTGCTCATTCTCGTACCAATGCTACCCATCACTAGAGGCGCTATCTTGCCCAAACCACTTCGGATTCAAAATACTAAACACTTGTCCACTTAAAATTCCAAAGGTCTTCAACACGAAATCCGCGAAGCTTAACTGGCGATTCTGAGCAATCTCTAAACTGTCTCTGATAACTGCGACTGAATCACTGATTCCTGACCCAACTCTGGACTTGCGATTTTCTGATCTCTGATCTCATCTCAACAGACTAAAATCCTGCACACTCTGCTCTGCACTGATTAAAAAGAAACTATCTGACTGATCTGCTAAAACCAGGAACCTCTGATCAAGATCTTATATAACTCGATCGATCTTGACAACCGCAATCACCGACCACCGTATCGACTCGGCCTACGATCTTTCTTTTCCCGACTTCATCTCAAAGAATCGAAATTCCGCACTCGCTATGCACCGCTAAGAAAGAACCATCCGAAAGCTCGCCAACTTGGAACATCGATCTAGATTTGAAATACAATTCATCTCCGGCACTCCATGCAGATGATTTATATAATATACACACACTTTGGTGTACCCACTTTGTGACAAGACATAATCTCCAATTTCTGAAATCGAACTTAGATCGGCGGTTAATTTCACTCCGACACGCTTTTAGTGTGACCTAGGCTATTAGGTAGTTTTCGGAGCTTTTCGGGACAAATGACCCGTGGTCGATTTTCTTCGAGCCACGATGAACCCACTTGACACATTGGCGACTCTCGAGGGTCGTGAAAATCTCGATGATTCAAATACGGACACAAGGTACCAAAATGACAAGTAAAATCAAACTAGTATCATTCGACGAGAGTTTTCCAATTTAGTGGAGTCACCCACGATCGGTCATTCATCTCGCCGAACCGACCTATCTCGATCTTAAATTAATTTTTAACCGTGCCGTAATAATCTCAAAGATGAACACGGTCGAGAAGTCGATTTTCGGTCGAATTCTCAAGTCTATTTGCCTTAAAGTCCTTGATAACTCACCCAACTAGTCTAGTTATCTCGTAAGTGGCCAACTCGAGAAAAATACTGTAATCGCATCGATGAAATGCCCAATTTAACCAATCGAAATCGTAGTCCGAAAATCGGGATGTCACACACTCAAAACAAGATCTATTCGTACTTTGTCGGATAATGCCGAAATTACTATGATTAGCTTCCCATAAGATATTTTCTTTAATTTCTACATCATCAATTACACACAATCATCCTCGTAACCTTAGCGTTCTATCTTGAGTAAATCTGAAAATCAACCTCTCTCATCTCGCATTTTCTTATAGAATCTTCGAATTTCTGAACCCGTCCACCGAAGCGATTTGATTCGACCGCTCTCTCGGTTCAATTCCCCCGAGGGTAGTAATAAGATTCCAAAGGTGGCCTACCTTAGATTTGAAAACCAAATTTCGAACTTTCTCAATTAAGATCAAATCCTTGAGTACCAACTATGCAACTAAGGACTCTCGACTTAGTGCATCTGCAACTTTGCTCACCTTTCCGAGAGTGATACAAAATATCATAATCATAATCCTTAATGAGTTCTATCCAGCGACGTTGTCTCGTATTCAACTCCCGAGGTCTCCACTGACGGGGCGCATATGCAACAACTCTATCATGCTGTATCAACACATAACTCAATCCTTTAAACGACGCATCATTGTAGATCTTATAACTTTCGAGACTAGATGGAATAGTCAGCACAGGTGCGGTAGTCAACCTCTGCTTAAGCTCTTGAAAACTATGCTCGCACTCATCTGTCCACACAAACTTTTCTCACTTCCTCAGTAGTCGAATCAACTGCAATGCTGACGCTGAAAACCCTTCCATAAAACTTCTGTAATATCCTACTAATCCCCAGAAACTTCTAATCTCTGTCACTGTAGTCAATCTCGGCCAACTGTTCACTGCTTCAATCTTAGACGGGGTCTACGGAGATTTATTCGCCTGAAATCACGTGACCTAGGAGCGCAACACGAGTCATTCAAAACTCATACTTGCTAAACTTAGCAAAAATTGAAGAGTCCTCAAGGTCCGAAGTATCATCTTCTAATGTCTCTCGTGCTCCTCAAAGCACTCTCTCGAACATACTAGGATAACTTCAATGAACGCGATCAAGACCGATTCAAGTACCCTTAAACATTCTGCTCATTAGACCCAAACAAATAGCTATGGTGTCCATCAAACCATACGGTATTACAAAGCGAACTCATAACTGTCATATCGAGTACGAGATGCTAACTTCGGTGTGTCTTTCTTCCTAATCCTCAATTGATGATACCTTGACCTCAAGTCGATCTTGAGGAATATCGATATACAAACACAATGAACCAACTTTCTTCCTCACGAATGGAACAGGTGCTCCCCAAGGTGATACACTGGAAAGTATGAATCCCCTATCCAACACTTCTTGCATCTACACCTTCAGTTCTTTTAACTCGAATGACACCATCCGGTAAGGAGTCTTAGGGACGGCTCGTTCGGTGCTAATTCAATCACGAACTCCATTTCTCTTTCTGACTGCAAACTTGACAATTCTTCAGAAAATACCTCAGAAAGCTTCTGTACCACGGTTATGATCTCCATATTCGGCTCCTCAACTGACTCATCCATTACAACTGCCATGTAGATTCGATAACCAACAACCCGAACCAAGTCATCTTCGTGACGAATAACGAGTGGATCGAAGGTCCTTTCTAACTTTCGTAATTCAAAACTTTCATATGCTAACCGAACGAATCGAATTATATCACGCCACGATTCATAACAGAGAGCTCCTCGAGCAGACCCTTTCATAAATGACTTCCAAGTCATACATAAGCAAACCCGTCGATACAACTATAGTTAGAGATTCATCTTCCTATTACTTTATTACCACAACGAAAACCCTATAACCTCCACTGAAAATTCTGCTGCATTACTCGCATAAAACACCTCAAAACATTCATCCCTTGATTAATGCATAGTCAATCCATTCGTACTCCTTTCGCCATCCTAGTGGCGTTTCATCTGCAGCGACGGTGCTTACACTCTCCCCGAACTTATACGGACAGTTCCTAACCTGGCGGCCATGCTGGCCACATTCAAAGCATGCTCCCTTTTTCTCGACACCGGACTAACTCAAGCCTCATTTCCATAAACTCGACACGCAATCGAGAGTCTCTATCTCTCATCAAGGAACATCATGGACCTTTCCTTGCACCGAAGTCCATTCCAAGTACCCCACTAAATGTCCCGAAGCATGATTCTCTCTGTTCTTTTCTATCGACAACGGTGTCGGGAACAGCTGTGATTCCATCTCGTCTATATAGACAATCTTTGATCAAATGGCTGTATCAAGGCGTCCCTTGTAGCAAGTCCTTTCCCTTTTACAAGACGGGACAGATCCATGTCCTTTCTTACGGACACGACATCCATCAATCAAGTTGAGCACCGACTTTTCAATTCTACTCTTTCGGTTGGGTGAAACAGGTACCTTTCTTCGGCATCGGCCTTTCTCCCCAATCGATTTCCATCTCTCGTCTAAACCGAACCTTGACTTAGATACAGCGGCTTGATCCTCGATCACAACTCCAGATTAGGCCTTAACAAGCGCAACAACAATAGCGGTCACAACACTGGCAGCGGTAGAAACAACGGCAACGGCGGCGGCTCGATTCTCGAACTTACGACCCAACGAACTTCCAAGGAACACTAGCACCCGAACGATCCCGACAAACCTAGGATCATTCGGTACTTCTACACCCTCAATACCAGCCTATGGCGGTACTCTCCCGCACACGCCGGACTAAGCTCGCACTCTACCTCGGGTACCGACTCTTGTCGCATCCTACCCCGAGGCATAGGTCCTACCGACCTTCTCCAAGGAGTTCTCCACTCCTGGTCACTCATCCTACAGGCTCTTTATAGACACCTGTTTTCCGATTCCAACATCAAGTTGAAATTTGAGTGACCCCACAAACAAGCTATCAAACAGCTATCAACCACATGCATCAGCATATTAAAAGCCTTTCCTACTAACTATCCCATGACTCATCGCACCTTATCACTCCATACGCAGACCATGCTCTGATACCACTTAAACATAGATGTCACGCCCGAACCCCGAGCGCCAACATCCCACCATGGTCGATCAAATGCGACATTCCCTGTAGTGTCGCCGACCCCATTCATTTATTATAGCGCAATGCGGAACGTATTATAAAACCCCGACAATAAAATACGGGATAGAAAAGCAGAAAGCAAAATCACAACATAACACTTAAACATAATTCAACGGGATTACAAAATGGGATTTACGGCTAACAAGTCTACAAAAGACGGCCCTTAAAAAGAGGTTATCCTACGACCTACAAGTCGTACACGATCTCCAATCCTTATGACTTCACCCCTCCAACTCCTCAAGGCCAACCAAAGCTATCGGCCGCTCCATCCACTGGGGACCTGAAATGGTTATTCAATAACCACCGAGACAACGTCTCAGCAAGTTCAACCCCTAAACCCCTATTAGAAAGAAAATACGCCCAAGGGTGGCCTAGCCACATCACATGTAAGACTTACCTCGCCTCGGTTCCTTCCCCGCAGGTTAGCGCAATTCAAATCACTCAATCACAGATAGTAAGAAGAACTTAACAACCAGAATGTATTCCCTTTCATATATCCAACAACCGCGGGGTCCTGATTATAAGACTAAATCGTTATGACACGTCCCATTCCATGCCACACAATTCCGTCCCATAATCCGACACATCAACAACGCTCAACATGCATTCCAGTTATTATTCACTGCCACACAAGGGCATAGCCTACTCGCTGTTCGGCTATCTACTGACACTAATGCCAGGCATCGCCTCCCCCCATGGAGCGCGGCTTCGTCAGTACGTCGACGGCATTCCCGAAGGAGCATGGGCCCAGAATCTACTGCGACCCGCAACCACCACGTGGGCATCCCATATAGGGGCAAGTCCGGCTCAACAGCCCAGGACGCTCTCTCATAGTTATCACACAGCCAAAGCATACTCGGCCCTAGGACACTTTATATTTAAATCAATGCTTCAACTTAAAATAGTGATCCCGGCCATTTTTCTTCATATTAAAAATATTCCAGAAATTACTCACGTGTGTGGGGACACGCTAATTTCGAATCAACAAGCCAATATCTCACTTTTTCAAACCCCACTATTTAATATAATCATTAAAACCAATTTTTGCAACAAAACCCGACACTTGGGTTTTTATGAATGAAATCCATATTTATCACAATCAACACTCAATTTGCCACATCAATTCATCAAATCCAAATTCTAAATGCACAAGAAGTGATCAAAGCACGAAATTCTGAGAATTTAGGGTCCCAAAATAATTTTCGAATTATTAAATAATTAAATTTATTCCGAAAATTAATTAAATAATAATATGCATATCTTTCACGATCCACACTCAATTCATAATATCTAATTATCAATTTCAAAATCCGACTATACAGTAGCGACCGGCACGAAATTCTGAGAATTTAGGGTCCCGACAAAATTTTCGGAATTTAATAAATAATTAAATTTATTCCGAAAATAATTAAATAATAATATTTTAATAATTTCGAATAATAATATATTATTAAATTATTTAATGATTTCGGAATATTTAAATAAATCAAAAGTAAATTCCTTTATGTCACATCAATGTTTATATTAATATAAACACCCACTTAACTTTAAATTAAACACAATTTAAGTTAATCAAGCACATTAATATAATCTACACTTAAATAAATTAAACTAACCACCTAATAACACTTAACATAAACTAAACACATCTAAAGCATCATTAACCCTCTAAGCGAGGTTTAGTGAGTTAAACTCACCGGATTAGCGAGCCGAGCGGACCAAAACGACGAGGACGCCGAGGAGAACAACTTTCCTCAAAGCGGGCCGAGCATCCGGGCTCGGGAAGGCGGCCAAAACGGGCCACGAAGGGGCTGCCATACCCATTTTCTGGGTTGCTGATCGGGGCCAAGATGGGGCGGATCCGGCGCCGGTTCGGGCGGCCAAGGGCGACGGAGGCAAGGCGAAGCTCCCGGCGGCGACGAACGGCGGTTCACGGCGGCGGGACGAGCTCCGGTAGCTCTTGCACGAGCTGAACAGCAGCTCGGGATGCCGGCCAAGCGCGGCGAGCGCGGGCGGAGCGAGGACGCGAGCGGACCGGCGAGGACGGCGGCGGCGGCGTGAGGCGGTGACGGGTGGCTCCGGGCGGGCTGCTCGACGATCTCCCTTGCTGCTGGTGGCGTGCGAAGAAGAAGAAGGAGATGGAGATGGAGTCGCACGGTTGGGGAGGAAGAAGAGAGGGAGGAGAGAGAAGAAGAGAGAGAGAGATGGGGGCTTTTTCTTTTCTTTTTCTCTTTCTTTAATCCACAAAAATGGCCCACCACCATGACATCATGGGTGACATCACACTCCACTCACCCAATCCTCCACAACCTCCTCCAATGGGTCCATTTTATTTTTCCGCCGGGGTCCAATTCTTGTACGTCCCATTTCTTCAATTCTCATCAATTCTCTTCCAATTGAATTAAATTAAAGCCCATAAAATTAATTCAATGCTACCACACTTTAATTCACATCTTCACTTGATCATAGAACCAACTTAAGTCCCAAAAGCGCAATCAAAAACGACATACTAATTTCTCGAGCCAAATTAGCCATTTCTTGATTATTTTGCTAAAAAGCTCGGCTTGCATGAAAAATCTTCCAAAGATGATTCAATGATCTTGAAATGATTTATGACACACCTAGACTTCCAATTTCTGAATTCGATCTCAATTCCACGGTTAATTTCACTTTGGCACGATATTAGCGCGGCCCAACCTATCGGGTAACCTTTAGAAATTTTCATGCATTTGACCTATGGTTGATCATCTCAAGCCACAATGTACATCTTTGAAACATTGGCGACTTTCGGTTGTCGGGGAAATCTCAAGGTTTCAAATACGAACACGGGGTACCCAATCGATAGAAAAGTCGGTCCGGTGTCGATCGACAAGGATTATGTGATCCGGTGGAATCACCCACACCGATCACATGCCTCTGTCGAGTCGACCTATCTCCGATCTCTAATCAATTTTAAATTGTGCCGTAATGACCCTTGCAGACTAGCTCGGTCGAAAAGTCACTTCCTGATCAAATTCTCGAGTCTGATGCATTAGAAACTCTTAACAGCTTCACCCGACGACTAGTTTTCACATGAGTGGCCGACTCAAGGAAAGGAACTATATGCGTGCCAACGAAATGCCCGTCTCAATTTATTGAAAATAGAATTGGAAAATCGGGATGTCACAACTCTTCCCCTCTTATAAAAATTTCGTCCTCAAAATTTAAACCTTTACCAATTCTTAAACAAAAAGGTGGGGGTACAATCGTCTCATATAATCTTCTCTTTCTCAGGTTGCTCATTCTGTACCAATGCTACCAGATCACTGCTATCTTGCCCAAACCACTTCGGATTCAAAATACTAAACACTTGTCCACTTAAAATTCCAAAGGTCTTCAACACGAAATCCGCGAAGCTTAACTGGCGATTCTGAGCAATCTCTAAACGTCTCGATAATCGCGACCGAATCACCGATTCCCGACCCAACTCGGACTTGCGATTTTCTCGATCTCGATCTCATCTCAACGAGTACTAAAATCCTGCACACTCGCTTCCGCACCGATTAAAAAGAAACTATCTGACTGATCTGCTAAAACCAGGAACCTCTGATCAAGATCTTATATAACTCTGATACTGATCTTGACAACTGCAATCACTGACCACTGTACTGACTCTGGCCTACGATCTTTCTTTTCCTGACTTCATCTCAGCAATCGAAATTCCGCACTCTCTGCTATGCACCGCTTAAGAAAGAACCATCCGAAAGCTCGCCAACTTGGAACATCAGATCTAGATTTGAAATACAATTCATCTCCGGCACTCCATGCAGATGATTTATATAATATACACACACTTTGGTGTACCCACTTTGTGACAAGACAGAATCTCCAATTTCTGAAATCGAACTTAGATCGGCGGTTAATTTCACTCCGACACGCTTTTAGTGTGACCTAGGCTATTAGGTAGTTTTCGGAGCTTTTCAGGACAAATGACCCGTGGTCGATTTTCTTCGAGCCACGATGAACCCACTTGACACATTGGCGACTCTCGAGGGTCGTGAAAATCTCGATGATTCAAATACGGACACAAGGTACCAAAATGACAAGTAAAATCAAACTAGTATCATTCGACGAGAGTTTTCCAATTTAGTGGAGTCACCCACGATCGGTCATTCATCTCGCCGAACCGACCTATCTCTCGATCTTAAATTAATTTTTAACCGTGCCGTAATAATCTCAAAGATGAACACGGTCGAGAAGTCGATTTCTCGGTCGAATTCTCAAGTCTATTTGCCTTAAAGTCCTTGATAACTCACCCAACTAGTCTAGTTATCTCGTAAGTGGCCAACTCGAGAAAAATACTGTAATCGCATCGATGAAATGCCCAATTTAACCAATCGAAATCGAGTCCGAAAATCGGATGTCACACACTCAAAACAAGATCTATTCGTACTGTCTGGATAATGCCGAAATTACTATGATTAGCTTCCCATAAGATATTTTCTTTAATTTCTACATCATCAATTACACACAATCATCCTCAGAACCTTAGCGTTCTATCTTCAGAAATCTGAAAATCAACCTCTCTCATCTCGCATTTTCTTATAGAATCTTCGAATTTCTGAACCCGTCCACCGAAGCGATTTGATTCTCGACCGCTCTCTCGGTTCAATTCCCGAGGGTAGTAATAAGATTCCAAAGGTGGCCTACCTTAGATTTGAAAACCAAATTTCGAACTTTCTCAATTAAGATCAAATCCTTGAGTACCAACTATGCAACTAAGGACTCTCGACTTAGTGCATCTGCAACTTTGCTCACCTTTCCAGAGTGATACAAAATATCATAATCATAATCCTTAATGAGTTCTATCCAGCGACGTTGTCTCGTATTCAACTCCTGAGGTCTCCACTGACGGGGCGCATATGCAACAACTCTATCATGCTGTATCAACACATAACTCAATCCTTTAAACGACGCATCATTGTAGATCTTATAACTTTCGAGACTAGATGGAATAGTCAGCACACAGTGCGGTAGTCAACCCTCGCTTAAGCTCTTGAAAACTATGCTCGCACTCATCCGTCCACACAAACTTTTCTCACTTCCTCGCAGTCGAATCAACCGCAATGCCGACGCTGAAAACCCTTCCATAAAACTTCGTAATATCCTACTAATCCCCAAAACTTCTAATCTCTCGTCACCGTAGTCAATCTCGGCCAATCCTTTCACGCTTCAATCTTAGACGGGGTCTACGGAGATTTATTCGCCCGAAATCACGTGACCTAGGAGCGCAACACGAGTCATTCAAAACTCATACTTGCTAAACTTAGCAAAAATTGAAGAGTCCTCAAGGTCCGAAGTATCATCTTCTAATGTCTCTCGTGCTCCTCAAAGACTCTCTCGAACATACTAGGATAACTTCAATGAACGCGATCAAGACCGATTCAAGTACCCTTAAACATTCTGCTCATTAGACCCAAACAAATAGCTATGGTGTCCATCAAACCATACGGTATTACAAGCGAACTCATAACTGTCATATCGAGTACGAGATGCTAACTTCGGTGTGTCTTTCTTCCTAATCCTCAATTGATGATACCTTGACCTCCAGTCGATCTTGAGGAATATCGATATACAAACACAATGAACCAACTTTCTTCCTCACGAATGGAACAGGTGCTCCCCAAGGTGATACACTGGAAAGTATGAATCCCCTATCCAACACTTCTTGCATCTACACCTTCAGTTCTTTTAACTCGAATGACACCATCCGGTAAGGAGTCTTAGGGACTGGCTCTGTTCCGGTGCTAATTCAATCACGAACTCCATTTCTCTTTCTGACTGCAAACTTGACAATTCTTCAGAAAATACCTCAGAAAGCTTCTGTACCACGGTTATGATCTCCATATTCGGCTCCTCAACTGACTCATCCATTACAACCGCCATGTAGATTCGATAACCAACAACTCCGAACCAAGTCATCTTCAAGTGACGAATAACAGTCGAAGGTCCTTTCTAACTTTCGTAATTCAAAACTTTCATATGCTAACCGAACGAATGAATTATATCACGCCACGATTCATAACAGCAGAGAGCTCCTCGAGCAGACCCTTTCATAAATGACTTCCAAGTCATACATAAGCAAACCCGTCGATACAACTATAGTTAGAGATTCATCTTCCTATTACTTTATTACCACAACGAAAACCCTATAACCTCCACTGAAAATTCTGCTGCATTACTCGCATAAAACACCTCAAAACATTCATCCCTTGATTAATGCATAGTCAATCCATTCGTACTCCTTTCGCCATCCTAGTGGCGTTTCATCTCGCAGCGACGGTGCTTACACTCTCCTGAACTTATACGGACAGTTCCTAACCTGGCGGCCATGCTGGCCACATTCAAAGCATGCTCCCCTTTTTTCTCTGACACCGGACTAACTCAAGCCTCATTTCCATAAACTCGACACGCAATCAGAGAGTCCTCTATCTCTCATCAAGGAACATCATGGACCTTTCCTTGCACCGAAGTCCATTCCAAGTACCCCACTAAATGTCCCGAAGCATGATTCCTCTGTTCTTTTCTATCGACAATGGCGGTGTCGGGAACATTTGTGATTCCATCTCGTCTATATAGACAATCTTTGATCAAATGGCTGTATCGGGCGTCCCTTGTAGCAAGTCCTTTCCCTTTTACAAAGACGGACAGATCCATGTCCTTTCTTACGGACACGACATCCATCAATCAAGTTGAGCACTGACTTTTCAATTCTACTCTTCTGGTTGGGTGAAACAGGGTACCTTTCTTCTGGCATCGGCCTTTCTCCCCAATCGATTTCCATCTCTGTCTAAACTGAACCTTGACTTAGATACGGCTTGATCCTCGATCACAACTCCAGATTAGGCCTTAACAAGCGCAACAACAATAGCGGTCACAACACCGGCAAGCGGTAGAAACAACGGCAACGGCGGCGGCTCGATTCGAACTTACCGACCCAACGAACTTCCAAGGAACACTAGCACCCGAACGATCCCGACAAACCTAGGATCATTCGGTACTTCTACACCCTCAATACCAGCCTATGGCGGTACTCTCCCGCACACGCCGGACTAAGCTCGCACTCTACCTCGGGTACCGACTCTTGTCGCATCCTACCCCGAGGCATAGGTCCTACCGACCTTCTCCAAGGAGTTCTCCACTCCCGGTCACTCATCCTACAGGGCTCTTTATAGACACCTGTTTTCCGATTCCAACATCAAGTTGAAATTTGAGTGACCCCACAAACAAGCTATCAAACAGCTATCAACCACATGCATCAGCATATTAAAAGCCTTTCCTACTAACTATCCCATGACTCATCGCACCTTATCACTCCATACGCAGACCATGCTCTGATACCACTTAAACATAGATGTCACGCCCGAACCCCGAGCGCCAACATCCCACCATGGTCGATCAAATGCGACATTCCCAGGTAGTGTCGCCGACCCCATTCATTTATTATAGCGCAAGCGGAACGTATTATAAAACCCCTGACAATAAAATACGGGATAGAAAAGCAGAAAGCAAAATCACAACATAACACTTAAACATAATTCAACAGGATTACAAACAGGGATTTTACGGCAACAGTCTACAAAAGACGGCCCTTAAAAAGAGGTTATCCTACGACCTACAAGTCGTACACGATCTCCAATCCTTATGACTTCACCCTCCAACTCCTCAAGGCCAACCAAAGCTATCCGGCCGCTCCATCCACTGGGGACCTGAAATGGTTATTCAATAACCACCGAGACAACGTCTCAGCAAGTTCAACCCCTAAACCCCTATTAGAAAGAAAATACGCCCAAGGGTGGCCTAGCCACATCACACAGAAGACTTACCTCGCCTCAGTTCCTTCCTGCAGTTAGCGCAATTCAAATCACTCAATCACAGATAGTAAGAAGAACTTAAACAACCAGAATGTATTCCCTTTCATATATCCAACAACCGCGGGGGTCCTGATTATAAGACTAAATCGTTATGACACGTCCCATTCCATGCCACACAATTCCGTCCCATAATCCGACACATCAACAACGCTCAACATGCATTCCAGTTATTATTCATGCCACACAAGGGCATAGCCTACTCGCTGTTCGGCTATCTACCGACACTAATGCCAGGCACGCTCCCCATGGAGCGCGGCTTCGTCAAGACGTCGACGGCATTCCCGAAGGAGCATGGGCCTGAATCTCTGCGACCCGCAACCACCACGTGGGCATCCCATATAGGGGCAAGTCCGGCTCAACAGCCCAGACGCTCTCTCATAGTTATCACACAGCCAAAGCATACTCGGCCCTAGGACACTTTATATTTAAATCAATGCTTCAACTTAAAATAGTGATCCCGGCCATTTTTCTTCATATTAAAAATATTCCAGAAATTACTCACGTGTGTGGGGACACGCTAATTTCGAATCAACAAGCCAATATCTCACTTTTTCAAACCCCACTATTTAATATAATCATTAAAATCCAATTTTTGCAACAAAACCCGACACTTGGGTTTTTATGAATGAAATCCATATTTATCACAATCAACACTCAATTTGCCACATCAATTCATCAAATCCAAATTCTAAATGCACAGCAGTGATCAGCACGAAATTCTGAGAATTTAGGGTCCCAAAATAATTTTTCGAATTATTAAATAATTAAATTTATTCCGAAAATTAATTAAATAATAATATGCATATCTTTCACGATCCACACTCAATTCATAATATCTAATTATCAATTTCAAAATCCGACTATACAGTAGCGACCGGCACGAAATTCTGAGAATTTAGGGTCCCGACAAAATTTTCGGAATTTAATAAATAATTAAATTTATTCCGAAAATAATTAAATAATAATATTTTAATAATTTCGAATAATAATATATTATTAAATTATTTAATGATTTCGGAATATTTAAATAAATCAAAAGTAAATTCCTTTATGTCACATCAATGTTTATATTAATATAAACACCCACTTAACTTTAAATTAAACACAATTTAAGTTAATCAAGCACATTAATATAATCTACACTTAAATAAATTAAACTAACCACCTAATAACACTTAACATAAACTAAACACATCTAAAGCATCATTAACCCTCTAAGCGAGGTTTAGTGAGTTAAACTCACCGGATTAGCGAGCCGAGCGGACCAAAACGACGAGGACGCCGAGGAGAACAACTTTCCTCAAAGCGGGCCGAGCATCCGGGCTCGGGAAGGCGGCCAAAACGGGCCACGAAGGGGCTGCCATACCCATTTTCTGGGTTGCTGATCGGGGCCAAGATGGGGCGGATCCGGCGCCGGTTCGGGCGGCCAAGGGCGACGGAGGCAAGGCGAAGCTCCGGCGGCGACGAACGGCGGTTCACGGCGGCGGGACGAGCTCCGGTAGCTCTTGCACGAGCTGAACAGCAGCTCGGGATGCCGGCCAAGCGCGGGCGAGCGCGGGCGGAGCGGGGACGCGAGCGGACCGGCGAGCGAGCGGACGGCGAGGACGGCGGCGTGAGGCGGTGACGGGTGGCTCCAGGCGGGCTGCTCGACGATCTCCCTTGCTGCTGGTGGCGTGCGAAGAAGAAGAAGGAGATGGAGATGGAGTCGCACGGTTGGGGAGGAAGAAGAGAGGGAGGAGAGAGAAGAAGGAGAGAGAGAGATGGGGGGCTTTTTCTTTTCTTTTTCTCTTTCTTTAATCCACAAAAATGGCCCACCACCATGACATCATGGGTGACATCACACTCCACTCACCCAATCCTCCACAACCTCCTCCAATGGGTCCATTTTATTTTTCCGCCGGGGTCCAATTCTTGTACGTCCCATTTCTTCAATTCTCATCAATTCTCTTCCAATTGAATTAAATTAAAGCCCATAAAATTAATTCAATGCTACCACACTTTAATTCACATCTTCACTTGATCATAGAACCAACTTAAGTCCCAAAAGCGCAATCAAAAACGACATACTAATTTCTCGAGCCAAATTAGCCATTTCTTGATTATTTTGCTAAAAAGCTCGGCTTGCATGAAAAATCTTCCAAAGATGATTCAATGATCTTGAAATGATTTATGACACACCCAGACTTCCAATTTCTGAATTCGATCTCAATTCCACGGTTAATTTCACTTTGGCACGATATTAGCGGCCCAACCTATCGAGTAACCTTTAGAAATTTTCATGCATTTGACCTATGGTTGATCATCTCAAGCCACAATGTACATCTTTGAAACATTGGCGACTTTCGGTTGTCGGGGAAATCTCAAGGTTTCAAATACGAACACAGTGGTACCCAATCGATAGAAAAGTCGGTCCGGTGTCGATCGACAAGGATTATGTGATCCGGTGGAATCACCCACACCTGATCACATGCCTCTGTCGAGTCGACCTATCTCCGATCTCTAATCAATTTTAAATTGTGCCGTAATGACCCTTGCAGACTAGCTCGGTCGAAAAGTCACTTCCTGATCAAATTCTCGAGTCTGATGCATTAGAAACTCTTAATGGCCTTCACCCGACGTACTAGTTTTCACATGAGTGGCCGACTCAAGGAAAGGAACTATATGCGTGCCAACGAAATGCCCGTCTCAATTTATTGAAAATAGAATTGGAAAATCGGGATGTCACAACTCTTCCCCTCTTATAAAAATTTCGTCCTCAAAATTTAAACCTTTACCAATTCTTAAACAAAAAGGTGGGGGTACAATCGTCTCATATAATCTTCTCTTTCTCAAAGTTGCTCATTTCGTACCAATGCTACCAAAAATGAAATCACCGCTATCTTGCCCAAACCACTTCGGATTCAAAATACTAAACACTTGTCCACTTAAAATTCCAAAGGTCTTCAACACGAAATCCGCGGCTTAACCGGCGATTCCGAGCAATCTCTAAACCGTCTCGATAACCGCGATTTTCGACACGAATCACCGATTCTCGACCCAACTCGGACTTGCGATTTTCTCGATCTCGATCTCATCTCAATGACTAAAATCCCGCACACTCGCTTCCGCACCGATTAAAAAGAAACTATCCGACCGATCCGCTAAAACCCGGGAACCTCTCGATCAAGATCTTATATAACTCGATACACGATCTTGACAACCGCAATCACCGACCACCGTATCGACTCGGCCTACGATCTTTCTTTTCCCGACTTCATCTCAAGAATCGAAATTCCGCACTCTCTCGCTATGCACCGCTAAGAAAGAACCATCGAAAGCTCGCCAACTTGGAACATCGATCTAGATTTGAAATACAATTCATCTCCGGCACTCCATGCAGATGATTTATATAATATACACACACTTTGGTGTACCCACTTTGTGACAAGACATAATCTCCAATTTTGAAATCGAACTTAGATCGGCGGTTAATTTCACTCCGACACGCTTTTAGTGTGACCTAGGCTATTAGGTAGTTTTCGGAGCTTTTCGGGACAAATGACCCGTGGTCGATTTTCTTCGAGCCACGATGAACCCACTTGACACATTGGCGACTCTCGAGGGTCGTGAAAATCTCGATGATTCAAATACGGACACAAGGTACCAAAATGACAAGTAAAATCAAACTAGTATCATTCGACGAGAGTTTTCCAATTTAGTGGAGTCACCCACGATCGGTCATTCATCTCGCCGAACCGACCTATCTCTCGATCTTAAATTAATTTTTAACCGTGCCGTAATAATCTCAAAGATGAACACGGTCGAGAAGTCGATTTCGGTCGAATTCTCAAGTCTATTTGCCTTAAAGTCCTTGATAACTCACCCAACTAGTCTAGTTATCTCGTAAGTGGCCAACTCGAGAAAAATACTGTAATCGCATCGATGAAATGCCCAATTTAACCAATCGAAATCGAGTCCGAAAATCGGATGTCACACACTCAAAACAAGATCTATTCGTACTGTCTGGATAATGCCGAAATTACTATGATTAGCTTCCCATAAGATATTTTCTTTAATTTCTACATCATCAATTACACACAATCATCCTCAGAACCTTAGCGTTCTATCTTCGTAAATCTGAAAATCAACCTCTCTCATCCGCATTTTCTTATAGAATCTTCGAATTTCGAACCCGTCCACTGAAGCGATTTGATTCTGATCTGCTCTCTCGGTTCAATTCTGAGGGTAGTAATAAGATTCCAAAGGTGGCCTACCTTAGATTTGAAAACCAAATTTCGAACTTTCTCAATTAAGATCAAATCCTTGAGTACCAACTATGCAACTAAGGACTCTCGACTTAGTGCATCCGCAACTTTGCTCACCTTTCCGAGTGATACAAAATATCATAATCATAATCCTTAATGAGTTCTATCCAGCGACGTTGTCTCGTATTCAACTCCCGAGGTCTCCACGACGGGGCGCATATGCAACAACTCTATCATGCTGTATCAACACATAACTCAATCCTTTAAACGACGCATCATTGTAGATCTTATAACTTTCGAGACTAGATGGAATAGTCAGCACAAATGTGCGGTAGTCAACCTCTCGCTAAGCTCTTGAAAACTATGCTCGCACTCATCCGTCCACACAAACTTTTCTCACTTCCTCGCAGTCGAATCAACCGCAATGCCGACGCTGAAAACCCTTCCATAAAACTTCGTAATATCCTACTAATCCCCGAAACTTCTAATCTCTCGTCACCGTAGTCAATCTCGGCCAACTGTTCACGCTTCAATCTTAGACGGGGTCTACGGAGATTTATTCGCCCGAAATCACGTGACCTAGGAGCGCAACACGAGTCATTCAAAACTCATACTTGCTAAACTTAGCAAAAATTGAAGAGTCCTCAAGGTCTGAAGTATCATCTTCTAATGTCTCTCGTGCTCCTCAGCACTCTCTCGAACATACTAGGATAACTTCAATGAACGCGATCAAGACCGATTCAAGTACCCTTAAACATTCTCGCTCATTAGACCCAAACAAATAGCTATGGTGTCCATCAAACCATACGGTATTACAGCGAACTCATAACTGTCATATCGAGTACGAGATGCTAACTTCGGTGTGTCTTTCTTCCTAATCCTCAATTGATGATACCTTGACCTCCAGTCGATCTTGAGGAATATCGATATACAAACACAATGAACCAACTTTCTTCCTCACGAATGGAACAGGTGCTCCCCAAGGTGATACACTGGAAAGTATGAATCCCCTATCCAACACTTCTTGCATCTACACCTTCATTCTTTTAACTCGAATGACACCATCCTAAGGAGTCTTAGTGGATCGGCTCTGTTCCGGTGCTAATTCAATCACGAACTCCATTTCTCTTTCGACCGCAAACTTGACAATTCTTCGAAAATACCTCGAAAGCTTCGTACCACGGTTATGATCTCCATATTCGGCTCCTCAACCGACTCATCCATTACAACCGCCATGTAGATTCGATAACCAACAACCCGAACCAAGTCATCTTCAGTGACGAATAACAGGGATCGAAGGTCCTTTCTAACTTTCAGTAATTCAAAACTTTCATATGCTAACTGAACGAACTGAATTATATCACTGCCACGATTCATAACAGCAGAGAGCTCCTCGAGCAACCCTTTCATAAATGACTTCCAAGTCATACATAAGCAAACCCGTCGATACAACTATAGTTAGAGATTCATCTTCCTATTACTTTATTACCACAACGAAAACCCTATAACCTCCACTGAAAATTCTGCTGCATTACTCGCATAAAACACCTCAAAACATTCATCCCTTGATTAATGCATAGTCAATCCATTCGTACTCCTTTCGCCATCCTAGTGGCGTTTCATCTAGCAGCGACGGTGCTTACACTCTCCTGAACTTATACGGACAGTTCCTAACCTGGCGGCCATGCTGGCCACATTCAAAGCATGCTCCCCTTTTTCTCTGACACCGGACTAACTCAAGCCTCATTTCCATAAACTCGACACGCAATCAGAGAGTCCTCTATCTCTCATCAAGGAACATCATGGACCTTTCCTTGCACTGAAGTCCATTCCAAGTACCCCACTAAATGTCCCGAAGCATGATTCCTCTCGTTCTTTTCTATCGACGGTGTCGGAACATTGCTGTGATTCCATCTCGTCTATATAGACAATCTTTGATCAAATGGCTGTCTTGGCGTCCCTTGTAGCAAGTCCTTTCCCTTTACAAAGACGGACAGATCCATGTCCTTTCTTACGGACACGACATCCATCAATCAAGTTGAGCACCGACTTTTCAATTCTACTCTTCGGTTGGGTGAAACAGGTACCTTTCTTCCGGCACGGCCTTTCTCCCCAATCGATTTCCATCTCTCGTCTAAACCGAACCTTGACTTAGATACAGCGGCTTGATCCTCGATCACAACTCCAGATTAGGCCTTAACAAGCGCAACAACAATAGCGGTCACAACACGGCGGCGGTAGAAACAACGGCAAAATGCGGCGGCTCGATTCGAACTTACCGACCCAACGAACTTCCAAGGAACACTAGCACCGAACGATCCCGACAAACCTAGGATCATTCGGTACTTCTACACCCTCAATACCAGCCTATGGCGGTACTCTCCCGCACACGCCGGACTAAGCTCGCACTCTACCTCGGGTACCGACTCTTGTCGCATCCTACCCCGAGGCATAGGTCCTACCGACCTTCTCCAAGGAGTTCTCCACTCCCGGTCACTCATCCTACAGCTCTTTATAGACACCTGTTTTCCGATTCCAACATCAAGTTGAAATTTGAGTGACCCCACAAACAAGCTATCAAACAGCTATCAACCACATGCATCAGCATATTAAAAGCCTTTCCTACTAACTATCCCATGACTCATCGCACCTTATCACTCCATACGCGACCATGCTCGATACCACTTAAACATAGATGTCACGCCCGAACCCCGAGCGCCAACATCCCACCATGGTCGATCAAATGCGACATTCCTGTGTAGTGTCGCCGACCCCATTCATTTATTATAGCGCAAGCGGAACGTATTATAAAACCCCGACAATAAAATACGGGATAGAAAAGAAAGCAAAATCACAACATAACACTTAAACATAATTCAACGGGATTACAAATGGGATTTACGGCAACGGTCTACAAAAGACCGGCCCTTAAAAGAGGTTATCCTACGACCTACAAGTCGTACACGATCTCCAATCCTTATGACTTCACCCTCCAACTCCTCAAGGCCAACCAAAGCTATCTCGGCCGCTCCATCCACTGGGGACCTGAAATGGTTATTCAATAACCACCGAGACAACGTCTCGGCAAGTTCAACCCCTAAACCCCTATTAGAAAGAAAATACGCCAAGGGTGGCCTAGCCACATCACACGTAAGACTTACCTCGCCTCGGTTCCTTCCCCGCAGTTAGCGCAATTCAAATCACTCAATCACGTATAGTAAGAAGAACTTAAACAACCGTAATGTATTCCCTTTCATATATCCAACAACCGCGGGGTCCCGATTATAAGACTAAATCGTTATGACACGCCCCATTCCATGCCACACAATTCCGTCCCATAATCCGACACATCAACAACGCTCAACATGCATTCCAGTTATTATTCACTGCCACACAAGGGCATAGCCTACTCGCTGCTCGGCTATCTACCGACACTAATGCCAGGCACGCCTCCCCCATGGAGCGCGGCTTCGTCGCAAGTACGTCGACGGCATTCCCGAAGGAGCATGGGCAGAATCTCTGCGACCCGCAACCACCACGTGGGCATCCCATATAGGGGCAAGTCCGGCTCAACAGCCCAGACGCTCTCTCATAGTTATCACACAGCCAAAGCATACTCGGCCCTAGGACACTTTATATTTAAATCAATGCTTCAACTTAAAATAGTGATCCCGGCCATTTTTCTTCATATTAAAAATATTCCAGAAATTACTCACGTGTGTGGGGACACGCTAATTTCGAATCAACAAGCCAATATCTCACTTTTTCAAACCCCACTATTTAATATAATCATTAAAATCCAATTTTTGCAACAAAACCCGACACTTGGGTTTTTATGAATGAAATCCATATTTATCACAATCAACACTCAATTTGCCACATCAATTCATCAAATCCAAATTCTAAATGCACAAGCAAAGTGATCAGCACGAAATTTCGAGAATTTAGGGTCCCAAAATAATTTTTCGAATTATTAAATAATTAAATTTATTCCGAAAATTAATTAAATAATAATATGCATATCTTTCACGATCCACACTCAATTCATAATATCTAATTATCAATTTCAAAATCCGACTATACAGTAGCGACCGCACGAAATTCTGAGAATTTAGGGTCCCGACAAAATTTTCGGAATTTAATAAATAATTAAATTTATTCCGAAAATAATTAAATAATAATATTTTAATAATTTCGAATAATAATATATTATTAAATTATTTAATGATTTCGGAATATTTAAATAAATCAAAAGTAAATTCCTTTATGTCACATCAATGTTTATATTAATATAAACACCCACTTAACTTTAAATTAAACACAATTTAAGTTAATCAAGCACATTAATATAATCTACACTTAAATAAATTAAACTAACCACCTAATAACACTTAACATAAACTAAACACATCTAAAGCATCATTAACCCTCTAAGCGAGGTTTAGTGAGTTAAACTCACCGGATTAGCGAGCCGAGCGGACCAAAACGACGAGGACGCCGAGGAGAACAACTTTCCTCAAAGCGGGCCGAGCATCCGGGCTCGGGAAGGCGGCCAAAACGGGCCACGAAGGGGCTGCCATACCCATTTTCTGGGTTGCTGATCGGGGCCAAGATGGGGCGGATCCGGCGCCGGTTCGGCGGCCAAGGGCGACGGAGGCAAGGCGAAGCTCCGGCGGCGACGAACGGCGGTTCACGGCGGCGGGGACGAGCTCCGGTAGCTCTTGCACGAGCTGAACAGCAGCTCGGGATGCCGGCCAAGCGCGGGCGAGCGCGGGCGGAGCGAGGACGCGAGCGGACCGGCGAGGACGGCGTGCGGCGGCGTGAGGCGGTGACGGGTGGCTCCGGGCGGGCTGCTCGACGATCTCCCTTGCTGGTGGCGTGCGAAGAAGAAGAAGGAGATGGAGATGGAGTCGCACGGTTGGGGAGGAAGAAGAGAGGGAGGAGAGAGAAGAAGGAGAGAGAGAGATGGGGGGCTTTTTCTTTTCTTTTTCTCTTTCTTTAATCCACAAAAATGGCCCACCACCATGACATCATGGGTGACATCACACTCCACTCACCCAATCCTCCACAACCTCCTCCAATGGGTCCATTTTATTTTTCCGCCGGGGTCCAATTCTTGTACGTCCCATTTCTTCAATTCTCATCAATTCTCTTCCAATTGAATTAAATTAAAGCCCATAAAATTAATTCAATGCTACCACACTTTAATTCACATCTTCACTTGATCATAGAACCAACTTAAGTCCCAAAAGCGCAATCAAAACGACATACTAATTTCTCGAGCCAAATTAGCCATTTCTTGATTATTTTGCTAAAAAGCTCGGCTTGCATGAAAAATCTTCCAAAGATGATTCAATGATCTTGAAATGATTTATGACACACCCAGACTTCCAATTTCTGAATTCGATCTCAATTCCACGGTTAATTTCACTTTGGCACGATATTAGCGCGGCCCAACCTATCGGGTAACCTTTAGAAATTTTCATGCATTTGACCTATGGTTGATCATCTCAAGCCACAATGTACATCTTTGAAACATTGGCGACTTTCGGTTGTCGGGAAATCTCAAGGTTTCAAATACGAACACGGGGTACCCAATCGATAGAAAAGTCGGTCCAAAGTGTCGATCGACAAGGATTATGTGATCCGGTGGAATCACCCACACCCGATCACATGCCTCGTCGAGTCGACCTATCTCCGATCTCTAATCAATTTTAAATTGTGCCGTAATGACCCTTGCAGACTAGCTCGGTCGAAAAGTCACTTCCGATCAAATTCTCGAGTCCGATGCATTAGAAACTCTTGACTTCACCCGACGACTAGTTTTCACATGAGTGGCCGACTCAAGGAAAGGAACTATATGCGTGCCAACGAAATGCCCGTCTCAATTTATTGAAAATAGAATTGGAAAATCGGGATGTCACAACTCTTCCCCTCTTATAAAAATTTCGTCCTCAAAATTTAAACCTTTACCAATTCTTAAACAAAAAGGTGGGGGTACAATCGTCTCATATAATCTTCTCTTTCTCAGGTTGCTCATTCTGTACCAATGCTACCAGATCACTGCTATCTTGCCCAAACCACTTCGGATTCAAAATACTAAACACTTGTCCACTTAAAATTCCAAAGGTCTTCAACACGAAATCCGCGAAGCTTAACTGGCGATTCTGAGCAATCTCTAAACTGTCTCTGATAACTGCGACTGAATCACCGATTCCCCGACCCAACTCGGACTTGCGATTTTCGATCTCTCGATCTCATCTCAACCGTACTAAAATCCGCACACTCGCAACCGCACCCGCACCGATTAAAAAGAAACTATCTCGACCGATCCGCTAAAACCAGAACCTCGATCAAGATCTTATATAACTCGATACCGATCTTGACAACCGCAATCACCGACCACCGTATCGACTCGGCCTACGATCTTTCTTTTCCCGACTTCATCTCAAAGAATCGAAATTCCGCACTCTCTCGCTATGCACCGCTTAAGAAAGAACCATCCGAAAGCTCGCCAACTTGGAACATCTCGATCTAGATTTGAAATACAATTCATCTCCGGCACTCCATGCAGATGATTTATATAATATACACACACTTTGGTGTACCCACTTTGTGACAAGACAGAATCTCCAATTTCTGAAATCGAACTTAGATCGGCGGTTAATTTCACTCCGACACGCTTTTAGTGTGACCTAGGCTATTAGGTAGTTTTCGGAGCTTTTCGGGACAAATGACCCGTGGTCGATTTTCTTCGAGCCACGATGAACCCACTTGACACATTGGCGACTCTCGAGGGTCGTGAAAATCTCGATGATTCAAATACGGACACAAGGTACCAAAATGACAAGAGAAATCAAACTAGTATCATTCGACGAGAGTTTTCCAATTTAGTGGAGTCACCCACGATCGGTCATTCATCTCGCCGAACCGACCTATCTCTCGATCTTAAATTAATTTTTAACCGTGCCGTAATAATCTCAAAGATGAACACGGCCGAGAAGTCGATTTCGGTCGAATTCTCAAGTCTATTTGCCTTAAAGTCCTTGATAACTCACCCAACTAGTCTAGTTATCTCGTAAGTGGCCAACTCGAGAAAAATACTGTAATCGCATCGATGAAATGCCCAATTTAACCAATCGAAATCGAGTCCGAAAATCGGGATGTCACACACTCAAAACAAGATCTATTCGTACTGCTCTGGATAATGCCGAAATTACTATGATTAGCTTCCCATAAGATATTTTCTTTAATTTCTACATCATCAATTACACACAATCATCCTCGAACCTTAGCGTTCTATCTTCGTAAATCTGAAAATCAACCTCTCTCATCCGCATTTTCTTATAGAATCTTGAATTTCGAACCCGTCCACCGAAGCGATTTGATTCGACCGCTCTCTCGGTTCAATTCGAGGGTAGTAATAAGATTCCAAAGGTGGCCTACCTTAGATTTGAAAACCAAATTTCGAACTTTCTCAATTAAGATCAAATCCTTGAGTACCAACTATGCAACTAAGGACTCTCGACTTAGTGCATCTGCAACTTTGCTCACCTTTCCAGAGTGATACAAAATATCATAATCATAATCCTTAATGAGTTCTATCCAGCGACGTTGTCTCGTATTCAACTCCCGAGGTCTCCACGACGGGCGCATATGCAACAACTCTATCATGTTTGTATCAACACATAACTCAATCCTTTAAACGACGCATCATTGTAGATCTTATAACTTTCGAGACTAGATGGAATAGTCGCACAAAGCGGTAGTCAACCTCGCTAAGCTCTTGAAAACTATGCTCGCACTCATCCGTCCACACAAACTTTTCTCACTTCCTCGCAGTCGAATCAACCGCAATGCCGACGCTGAAAACCCTTCCATAAAACTTCGTAATATCCTACTAATCCCCTAAACTTCTAATCTCTCGTCACCGTAGTCAATCTCGGCCAACCATTCACTTTTGCTTCAATCTTAGACGGGGTCTACGGAGATTTATTCGCCCGAAATCACGTGACCTAGGAGCGCAACACGAGTCATTCAAAACTCATACTTGCTAAACTTAGCAAAAATTGAAGAGTCCTCAAGGTCCGAAGTATCATCTTCTAATGTCTCTCGTGCTCCTCAAAGACTCTCGAACATACTAGGATAACTTCAATGAACGCGATCAAGACCGATTCAAGTACCCTTAAACATTCTGCTCATTAGACCCAAACAAATAGCTATGGTGTCCATCAAACCATACGGTATTACAAGCGAACTCATAACTGTCATATCGAGTACGAGATGCTAACTTCGGTGTGTCTTTCTTCCTAATCCTCAATTGATGATACCTTGACCTCCGCCGATCTTGAGGAATATCGATATACAAACACAATGAACCAACTTTCTTCCTCACGAATGGAACAGTGCTCCCCAAGGTGATACACTGGAAAGTATGAATCCCCTATCCAACACTTCTTGCATCTACACCTTCGTTCTTTTAACTCGAATGACACCATCCGGTAAGGAGTCTTAGGGGACCGGCTCTGTTCCGGTGCTAATTCAATCACGAACTCCATTTCTCTTCGACCGCAAACTTGACAATTCTTAGAAAATACCTCGAAAGCTTCGTACCACGGTTATGATCTCCATATTCGGCTCCTCAACCGACTCATCCATTACAACCGCCATGTAGATTCGATAACCAACAACCCGAACCAAGTCATCTTCATGACGAATAACGTGGATCGAAGGTCCTTTCTAACTTTCGAATTCAAAACTTTCATATGCTAACCGAACGAATCGAATTATATCACTGCCACGATTCATAACAGCAGAGAGCTCCTCGAGCCAGACCCTTTCATAAATGACTTCCAAGTCATACATAAGCAAACCCGTCAGATACAACTATAGTTAGAGATTCATCTTCCTATTACTTTATTACCACAACGAAAACCCTATAACCTCCACTGAAAATTCTGCTGCATTACTCGCATAAAACACCTCAAAACATTCATCCCTTGATTAATGCATAGTCAATCCATTCGTACTCCTTTCGCCATCCTAGTGGCGTTTCATCTCAGCAAATGACGGTGCTTACACTCTCCCGAACTTATACGGACAGCCTTAACCCGCGGCCATGCGGCCACATTCAAAGCATGCTCCCTTTTTCTCTCGACACCGGACTAACTCAAGCCTCATTTCCATAAACTCGACACGCAATCAGAGAGTCCTCTATCTCTCATCAAGGAACATCATGGACCTTTCCTTGCACTGAAGTCCATTCCAAGTACCCCACTAAATGTCCCGAAGCATGATTCTCTCGTTTTTTCTATCGACAAGGTGTGTCGTGAACAGCCTGTGATTCCATCTCGTCTATATAGACAATCTTTGATCAAATGGCTGTACATCGGGCGTCCCTTGTAGCAAGTCCTTTCCCTTTACAAAGACGGGGACAGATCCATGTCCTTTCTTACGGACACGACATCCATCAATCAAGTTGAGCACTGACTTTTCAATTCTACTCTTCTGGTTGGGTGAAACAGGGTACCTTTCTTCTGGCATCGGCCTTTCTCCCCAATCGATTTCCATCTCTCGTCTAAACCGAACCTTGACTTAGATACAGCCCGGCTTGATCCTCGATCACAACTCCATTAGCCTTAACAAGCGCAACAACAATAGCGGTCACAACACCGGCAGCGGTAGAAACAACGGCAACGGCGGCTCGATTCTCGAACTTACCGACCCAACGAACTTCCAAGGAACACTAGCACCCGAACGATCCCGACAAACCTAGGATCATTCGGTACTTCTACACCCTCAATACCAGCCTATGGCGGTACTCTCCCGCACACGCCGGACTAAGCTCGCACTCTACCTCGGTACCGACTCTTGTCAAGCATCCTACCCCGAGGCATAGGTCCTACCGACCTTCTCCAAGGAGTTCTCCACTCCCGGTCACTCATCCTACAGCTCTTTATAGACACTGTTTTCCGATTCCAACATCAAGTTGAAATTTGAGTGACCCCACAAACAAGCTATCAAACGCCTATCAACCACATGCATCAACATATTAAAAGCCTTTCCTACTAACTATCCCATGACTCATCGCACCTTATCACTCCATACGCGACCATGCTCGATACCACTTAAACATAGATGTCACGCCCGAACCCCGAGCGCGCAACATCCCACCATGGTCGATCAAATGCGACATCCTGTGATAGTGTCGCCGACCCCATTCATTTATTATAGCGCAAGCGGAACGTATTATAAAACCCCGACAATAAAATACGGGATAGAAAAGCAGAAAGCAAAATCACAACATAACACTTAAACATAATTCAACAGATTACAAACAAAGAGGATTTACGGCCAACAGCCTACAAAAGACCGGCCCTTTAAAAGAGGTTATCCTACGACCTACAAGTCGTACACGATCTCCAATCCTTATGACTTCACCCTCCAACTCCTCAAGGCCAACCAAAGCTATCCGGCCGCTCCATCCACTGTGTGGACCGAAATGGTTATTCAATAACCACCGAGACAACGTCTCAGCAAGTTCAACCCCTAAACCCCTATTAGAAAGAAAATACGCCCAAGGGTGGCCTAGCCACATCACACGTAAGACTTACCTCGCCTCGTTCCTTCCCCCCGCAGTTAGCGCAATTCAAATCACTCAATCACGATAGTAAGAAGAACTTAAACAACCGTAATGTATTCCCTTTCATATATCCAACAACCGCGGGGGTCCTGATTATAAGACTAAATCGTTATGACACGTCCCATTCCATGCCACACAATTCCGTCCCATAATCCGACACATCAACAACGCTCAACATGCATTCCAGTTATTATTCACTGCCACACAAGGGCATAGCCTACTGGCCTGTTCGGCTATCTACGACACTAATGCCAGGCACGCTCCCCCATGGAGCGCGGCTTCACAAGCACGCCGACGGCATTCCCGAAGGAGCATGGGCCTGTAATCCCTGGCGACCCGCAACCACCACGTGGGCATCCCATATAGGGGCAAGCTCAACACCCAGACGCTCTCTCATAGTTATCACACAGCCAAAGCATACTCGGCCCTAGGACACTTTATATTTAAATCAATGCTTCAACTTAAAATAGTGATCCCGGCCATTTTTCTTCATATTAAAAATATTCCAGAAATTACTCACGTGTGTGGGGACACGCTAATTTCGAATCAACAAGCCAATATCTCACTTTTTCAAACCCCACTATTTAATATAATCATTAAAATCCAATTTTTGCAACAAAACCCGACACTTGGGTTTTTATGAATGAAATCCATATTTATCACAATCAACACTCAATTTGCCACATCAATTCATCAAATCCAAATTCTAAATGCACAAAATGATCAGCACGAAATTCTGAGAATTTAGGGTCCCAAAATAATTTTTCGAATTATTAAATAATTAAATTTATTCCGAAAATTAATTAAATAATAATATGCATATCTTTCACGATCCACACTCAATTCATAATATCTAATTATCAATTTCAAAATCCGACTATACAAGAAGCGACCGGCACGAAATTCCGAGAATTTAGGGTCCCGACAAAATTTTCGGAATTTAATAAATAATTAAATTTATTCCGAAAATAATTAAATAATAATATTTTAATAATTTCGAATAATAATATATTATTAAATTATTTAATGATTTCGGAATATTTAAATAAATCAAAAGTAAATTCCTTTATGTCACATCAATGTTTATATTAATATAAACACCCACTTAACTTTAAATTAAACACAATTTAAGTTAATCAAGCACATTAATATAATCTACACTTAAATAAATTAAACTAACCACCTAATAACACTTAACATAAACTAAACACATCTAAAGCATCATTAACCCTCTAAGCGAGGTTTAGTGAGTTAAACTCACCGGATTAGCGAGCCGAGCGGACCAAAACGACGAGGACGCCGAGGAGAACAACTTTCCTCAAAGCGGGCCGAGCATCCGGGCTCGGGAAGGCGGCCAAAACGGGCCACGAAGGGGCTGCCATACCCATTTTCTGGGTTGCTGATCGGGGCCAAGATGGGGCGGATCCGGCGCCGGTTCGGGCGGCCAAGGGCGACGGAGGCAAGGCGAAGCTCCGGCGGCGACGAACGGCGGTTCACGGCGGCGGGGACGAGCTCCGGTAGCTTTTGCACGAGCTGAACAGCAGCTCGGGATGCCGGCCAAGCGCGGGCGAGCGCGGGCGGAGCGAGGACGCGAGCGGACCGGCGAGGACGGCGTGCGGCGGCGTGAGGCGGTGACGGGTGGCTCCGGGCGGGCTGCTCGACGATCTCCCTTGCTGCTGGTGGCGTGCGAAGAAGAAGAAGGAGATGGAGATGGAGTCGCACGGTTGGGGAGGAAGAAGAGAGGGAGGAGAGAGAAGAAGAGAGAGAGAGATGGGGGCTTTTTCTTTTCTTTTTTCTTTCTTTAATCCACAAAATGGCCCACCACCATGACATCATGGGTGACATCACACTCCACTCACCCAATCCTCCACAACCTCCTCCAATGGGTCCATTTTATTTTTCCGCCGGGGTCCAATTCTTGTACGTCCCATTTCTTCAATTCTCATCAATTCTCTTCCAATTGAATTAAATTAAAGCCCATAAAATTAATTCAATGCTACCACACTTTAATTCACATCTTCACTTGATCATAGAACCAACTTAAGTCCCAAAAGCGCAATCAAAAACGACATACTAATTTCTCGAGCCAAATTAGCCATTTCTTGATTATTTTGCTAAAAAGCTCGGCTTGCATGAAAAATCTTCCAAAGATGATTCAATGATCTTGAAATGATTTATGACACACCTGACTTCCAATTTTCGAATTCGATCTCAATTCCACGGTTAATTTCACTTTGGCACGATATTAGCGCGCCCAACCTATCGGGTAACCTTTAGAAATTTTCATGCATTTGACCTATGGTTGATCATCTCAAGCCACAATGTACATCTTTGAAACATTGGCGACTTTCGGTTGTCGGGGAAATCTCAAGGTTTCAAATACGAAACACGGGGTACCCAATCGATAGAAAAGTCGGTCCAAAGTGTCGATCGACAAGGATTATGTGATCCGGTGGAATCACCCACACCGATCACATGCCTCGTCGAGTCGACCTATCTCCGATCTCTAATCAATTTTAAATTGTGCCGTAATGACCCTTGCGGACTAGCTCGGCCGAAAAGTCACTTCCCGATCAAATTCTCGAGTCGATGCATTAGAAACTCTTAACAGCTTCACCCGGAGACTAGTTTTCACATGAGTGGCCGACTCAAGGAAAGGAACTATATGCGTGCCAACAAAATGCCCGTCTCAATTTATTGAAAATAGAATTGGAAAATCGGGATGTCACATTATCCATGTGGGCCCAGATCGGATCGTGTAAAAGCAAGAATTCCAACCCCCAATAAACGCGATGAATTGACTATCATGCGCATGTGACGAGACAAAGTTTTTCTCCGGAGGCAGAAAAGCGCTTCAATGACTACCAAGTCAAAATAATAATAATAATAATAATAAAGGAAAAAGAACAAGGAAAGCGCTTAAAAAAGCCAAAATTCTCTTGACAGTTTCCATTAGCATTGATCCCCCTCTTGTTTCTTCTTGCCTTGCTTTCATATCTACCCGCTTCCTTGGGCTCGAATCATGAAACTCGTAAACATTAGTTTTGCAGAGTTTCAATCATGCCACTTGCTTCTTTGCATCACTTTTGCATTGTCCTTTAACCAAGTCTTCTCCACCACCAATGAAACAGACAAATATGTGCTCCTTGCATTTAAAGCCAGCATAACTGGAGATCCTTTCTGCATGCTCAACTCATGGAACAACAGCATCGAGTTTTGCCAATGGTATGGTGTTACTCGCAACAAGAGACGCCATAGGGTCACAATCCTCGACTTGCATTCACAGGGACTCTCTCGGATCAATCTCTCCTCATATTGGAAACCTTAGATTCCTAAGGGAAATGTTGCTCCAAAACAATAGTTTCAATCAAGAAATTCCTCCACAACTCAACCGGCTGCATCGCCTTGACGTCTTACAACTAGACAACAATTTGTTGGTTGGTGAAATTCCCAAAAACATATCAGCTTGCTCTAACCTTGTTCACCTCGGCCTTGGATTCAACCAATTAACTGGAGAAATTCCTACGGAAGTTGGTTCATTATCAAAGCTACGGATTTTTTCTGTATATGGAAATAATCTCGTTGGGAGTGTGCCTTCCTCCATTGGGAACTTATCTTCACTAAGGCAGCTATTCTTAACCTTGAACAACTTAAGCGGGAGCATTTCTCAAGTTCTTGGCCATCTGACAAACCTGCGGTACATTAGCTTTGGAGGAAACAAATTATCGGGTACAATTCCATTTTCATTACTCAACCTCTCTTCGCTAATTGTGTTTGATGCTGGATACAACCGGTTACAAGGGACTCTTCCTGTAGGCATAGGCCTCAAACTCCCAAATCTTGAATTTCTCAGCATTTGCAAGAACCAATTGGAGGGGCTGGTTCCTCCGTCAATATCAAATTGCATGAAATTACATGCTCTTCAACTTAGTGATAATAGATTTTCTGGTAAAGTACCATATTTGGAAAAATTGTGCAAGCTTAGGCGGCTTACTATCTATGGTAATAAGCTTGGAAGCGGAAAACCCGAAGACTTGAGCTTCCTTTGCTCGCTAACTAATAGCACCGAATTACAATATGTGGGTATTCATCGAAACAAGTTTGGTGGGGTGTTACCTAAATGCATAGGTAATTTATCCATAACTCTCACACAATTTCTTGTGAGTGAGAATCAAATATCTGGTAAGATTCCATAAGAAGTTGGGAATTTGGTCAACTTGGAAGTATTGTTTATGAATCACAACCAGCTTTCAAATGTAATCCCCTTAAATTTAGGGCATCTACGAAGTCTAGTGAAGCTGCAATTAAATGATAACAACTTGAGAGGGATTATACCATCTTCTTTAGGAAATCTAACCAAGTTGGTTGAACTACATCTTGGTGGGAACAACTTTCATGGGCAAATTCTTTCACATCTTTCAAACTGTTGGTCTCTTGACTTGCTCGATCTATCCAATAACAATCTCAGTGGTGCCATACCCCCTCAACTTATAGGTCTCTCATCAGTAGCGATCATTTTGAACTTGTGTCATAACCATCTAACTGGGGTTTTACCCACAGAAGTTGGCAACTTGAGAGCTTTGACCGCATTGGATATTGTTAGGGAAATCCCTTATGATGTTTTGAATATGACAAAATAAATCAAAGGCTACTAACATGTTTAATGGTTGAGTAATAGACTATGCAGATAATAGAACATGTAAAGGATATTATCAAAGTCGAAGACGACCGAAGACCGAACGAAACACATGTCCAAAGTATATTCGAAGATTTCCAGACTTCTGTGTCAAAGTCTGAAGACTGCTAGACTCAAGACTCAAAGTCTAAAGACTGCTAGACTCAGACTCAGATTGTAAAGTCTATGGCTATCAAACTTTACATCCAGATTCGACAGAACGTAATTCAAGCCCAATCATATAACGGCTAGTGATCTGGTTTGGATTCCACATCAAGATTGATTTGATTGACTCAATCTATTTGATTGGCAATTGGATGTTGAAGACAAGAACTTTCTATACGAAGAAGCTTTACTTATGGAAACCAAGATTTCGTTTGTATGGGCGATCGGAATCAATTTGGGATTTTACCTTTGTCACTCAACGGCTACCAAATCTTCTAAATACGTAGCTGTCCAATGGGTATATTGGAAGACGATTCTCCGGATTGTCCAACGGTAGTTTGGAAGTGGAGGAGTATTCAAGGAGATCATGGACCGATTAGCAAGTAAGAGACGGAGCGTAGAATTTATAATTCCAAAGTCTGAGCGACTTTTGATCATATACTTGTCTCTTGAGAGCTTAAACGTTTGTAATCGTGAGAAAAATACCAAAAGAGTGACTTAGTGAGATAGTGTGATCTACTACTAAGTGTTTGCACTCAAGTTGTAATCTCTTGTTGATTGCATAGTGGAATCCAGCCAAGAAGGCTGTTAGCGTGGGAGAGTGGACGTAGGCTTGGATTAAGCCGAACCACTATAAATCTTGTGTTCTTATTCTCTTCCCTAACTCCTTTATTTTGTCCATACTAGCACTCTCAGATATCTCGAACAATTTGTTACTAGGTGAAGTCCCAAGTAGTTTAGATGAGTGCACTAAATTGACAACACTAAGAATGGGGGGTAACTTCTTCCATGGGTCCATTCCTCAATCAATCAGATCATTGGGAGGTATTGAAGAACTAGATCTTTCATGCAACAAATTGTCCAGTCAGATTCCAGAATTCTTAGCAATATTTCATTCCTTGAAACTTCTCAATTTATCATACAATAATTTTGAAGGTATGTTACCATGTGAAGGAATTTTTAAGAATTCTACTGGTACTTCTATTATTGGGAACAATGAGCTTTGTGGTGGACTGCCAGAATTTCATCTCCCCAACTGCATATCCAAAAGGCCCAAGAGTCGAAAGATCAATATATGGGCAATATTCACTTTTGTTGCTTTCGGAGTACTTAGAATAGCTCTTATTGTATCTTTTATATATCTTCATTGGTTGAAGAAGAAAGTAAATGAATCGGTTTCAAGTTTGATGGATGATTAATGTCGGGACATATCTTATGGAACACTCCTAAAAGCGATCAATGGTTTTTCTTCAACAAATTTAATTGGTGTTGGAACCTCTGGTTCTATTAACTGGGGGGTTCTCAACGACCATGGTACCATTGTTGCCGTGAAGGTATTTCATTTATTCCATCATAGTGCCCTTAAGAGATTCATAATTGAGTGCAAGGCATTAAAGAATATCAAGCATCGAAATCTTTTGAAAATATTGACAGTTTGCTCATATAATGATTATGAAGGAAATGGATTTAAGGTGGTAGTTTACGAATTCATGGACAACGGAAGCTTGGAACGATGGCTACATCCAAATGCAACATCATCTAGAGGGAATGAGCTTCCAAAAAAGTTGAATTTCATTCAGAGAATCTATATTGCTATTGGTGTTGCTTTTGCGCTTGATTATCTTCATCACCACTACCACATCCCCATCGTTCATTGTGATCTAAAGCCAAGTAATATCTTCTTAGATATAGAGATGGTTGCACATGTTGGGGACTTAGGATTGGCCAAATTCCTTCTTGGATCATCCTTTGATATTGTAGCTAATCTAAAGAGGTCAACTAGTCTTAGAGTAACAATTGGGTATGCTTCACCAGGTACTCTCTCCCCATCCCTCCCAAGAAAGTTTATTTTCCTAAAATTTATTGATGGGTCTACTTGTGAACTTTGTTAGCTAATGATAACTCTCAGTCTTATACATATCACATTATGATGATACGTACTTCAATTTGATATGCATTATGATCTAAATGTGTCGCAGAATATGCAATCGGATGAGAGGTTTCAAGAGAAGGTGATATCTAAAGTTATGTCATTCTTTTATTGGAAATGTTCACAGGATTGAATCCCACCGATGATGCATTCAAAGACAATTTGACTCTTCATAGTTTTGTCATAGAAGTTTTACCTAAATGAGTGCTCAAAATTACAAATAGCGTTTTGCTTTGAGAGAGAGTGTCATCCAAGCTCCAATAATCATTAGCATTGGCTTTCCGAAAGAGACTGCATAGTTCAAGAGTTTTTAGTTATGGTATATAATATTAGAGTTGCTTTTTCGAACAAAGTGCCCACAAGACGGATGAGCATCAATGCAGTTGTGAGTTTGTTGCATCAAATTAGCGAGAAACTCTTTGCACTGGGTTTACATGGACAAGATGAACTATTAACAGTTTACATTTAGCTGCCATACATTCAGGATTGTTTTTGCGATCAAAAGCAGATAGGTAAAAAATATAAATTAAAGAGAGAATAAATCATTCTTTTTTCCTTAAAGATGATAGTTAATAATTATTTCCCATGTGTATCTTGACATATTTAAACTAGCAGAAGGCCTGTGGTGCAACACGTTCGAGTACTGTTGGTTTACATAAACTCTATTATGGTGCCATACGACTTTAAAATGAATTCAAAATAAATTTCCATGCTTTTTTTTTTTTTTCATTTCTTTAGTATCATGCTTATTAAGATAAATTGCAATCAACTAGTCTATTGGAGTCTCATTTAAAGGAAAGCTTCTTTTTTGCAGATTGACTAGGAATGATTTGTTGCTAGATTTTTTTAGGTTGACTAGATAAGCCAATGTCAGGAATTAATCTCAGTTCCTAAAACTATGTTCAGTAGCTACATGCAATACCGTTGCTCCGGTGGGTCAAATAAGGATGTGTAGCTTCTGGATTCAGCATTCTAGCATGCAATAAATTCAAGGACATATTGACACTTGAGGTGCATAGCAGAAATTATCCGAGAATGCTTTTGTATAGTAATTTAACCTGTGTATTGGATTTCGGACCAAATAGGCAAATTGGCAAAAAGGTCTAGGACTTTATAAGAGGACAAAACAAAAGTCTCAAGGTACCATCAGAAAGAGAGATATTATGAAAACTCTTTAACAAATAACTCAAAAACATATAATATTCAAAACAACAAAGATCTAACCCTTTTTGACGAAAAAAGAGACATTTGAAAATATACTGCTCATAAAGTTAATGGAAAATAGATTCAACACAGTTGTGATAAAACAAAGTACGGAAAAAATTGCCATCATTTGCAACGGAAAACTAAAAATCCTGTTATTCTATTACGGAAAACTTAAAATCAAGAAGCAAATACTTAGCACGAACAAAACAAAAGTCTCGCCATAAATAGACAAATTTTATGAAATATGTTTAAGAAAGAACTTCTAGAAAAGAGAAACATTCAAACTGAAAAAACAAAAGTTCCAAGTTTTATGGCACAAAAGAGATTTTCGAAAACTTCCTGCTCTAAACCGATTGTCAACAATAAGCATGATGCTCTATAAAAGAAAGTTAAAATTCCCAATATTGTTTGAATATAATAGGCCTTGTACAAAACAGCTTAAGGAAGAAAATAACCATCATTTGCAACATTTGGACACAACTTCGATGGAAAACTTTAAATAAGGTTACTCTTTGCAAAGAGAGATTATGCAATCTCTTTAACAAAGAACTTTTGACATGCAGATATATATATTCAAAAGGAGAAATCAAAAGTTTTAACTGTTTTGGTAAAACAGAGATACTTGTAAACTTACTGCTTATTTGACAAACTTATGATAAATATGCATGGTTCTTTAGAGGCAAATTTGAACTCCCAATCCTTTCTTGAAAAAATAGTCTTGTCCAAACTAGAGTCAGAAACAAACTTGTTATCATTTGCAACATTTTCGAATGACTTTGAAGGAAAACTTTAAATCCGGTGATCCTTTCAGATAAAATCAAGAAGTAAATATTTAGAAAGGACAAAACAAACGTCGCACAATACCTTAAAACAGAGAGAGACACTATAAAATCTCTCTAACAAAAAAAAAAAAATAGATAATATTCAAATGAAGAAAATAGAAGTGCCAATTCTATGGCAAAAAAATAGACATTTGAAAACATACTGCTCGTAAAATTATTGAGAAATAGATTCAACAAACCTGTAATATGATCAAACAATATAAATGACATTCTTTGAAAGCAAATTAAACCTCCCAATATTTCTTGAAAATTATAGGTCTTGCACAAAACAGTGCAGTAAAGGATATTGCCATCATTTTGCTATATTTGGAAACTGACTTTTAAAGAAAACTTTAAATCTAGTTAATCTTTGACAAAAGTCGCACAATTATTTGGAAAAAGGAGACTAAGAAATCTCTTAAACAAAGAACTTTTAAAAAAGAGATAAACATCCAAAAGGATAAAACAAAAGTTAAATTTCGTGACAAAAAGGAAAATATATATATATATATATATATATATATATATATGTATATTTGAAACATACTGCTCACAAAACTAATGAGAATTACTACCAAAAACTATTGATAAATCTTACATAATATGCTCGACTTTTTTAAAAACGCATCTTAAGCAATAATTCTTGTACAAAACAGAGTAAGGTAGAAAAAATTGCCATCATTTGCATCATTTAGAAACGACTTTCATGAAAAACTTTAAATCCAGTTGCTCTTCCACAAAACATAAATCAAGAAAACTTTAAATCTAGGTAGTCCTTTGACAGAAAACTTAAGATCAGGAAGTTAGTATTTAGAAAGGACAAAACAAAGTTTCACATATCTTTAAAACAAAAAGAGGTTTTGTGAAATATCCTTGGTGCAGAACTTTTAAAAAAGAGATAAATATTGAAAAGGAGAAAACAGAAGTTCACCTTTGCAACATTTAACAAATAATTTGCATAACAATCTGCATAACATTCTTTAAAAGCTAAGTTAACATCCTAGTGTTGTTTCAAAATAATAGCACTTGTACAAAATAGACTAAGGAAGAAAACTGCCATCTTTGCAACATTTGAAAACAACTTTGATGGAAAACTCTAAATTCGATTGCTCTTTGCCTGAAAACCTATAATCAAGAAGTTAAATTTAGAGAGAACAAAGCCAAAGTCTCACAGTATTTTAAAATAGAGAGATATTATCTAGTCTCTCCAACAAAGAACTCAGTGAAAAATATTGAGAAGGATCAAATAAAGTTCAACATTTTGACAAAAACGTATTTGAAAACTTACTGCTCATAGAGCTATTGAGTAATAGATTTGACTAACTAGTGATAAATATGCATGACATCTTTTAAAAAGCAAATTTAAACTCCCGATTTTGTTTGAAAATAAAAGTTCTTGTACGTAAAAGAGTATATACAGAATAGCTATGATTTGCAACATTTGATAATTGACTTTGACGTATCAAACTTTAAATCGGGTTACTCTTTGACAAAAATTTTAAATCAAGAAGTTAAAATTTAAATAGGACAACACAAAAGCTTCATAATTATTTAAAACAAAGGGAGATATTACTAAAACTCTTTGATAACAAACTTTTGAAAAAGCAAGATTAATATTGAACAAGTCTCTCCAACAAAGAACTCGTAAAAAACATTGAAAAGGATCAAATAAAGTTCAACATTTGACAAAAAAAACGTATTTTAAAACTTACTGCTCATAGAGCTATTGAGTAATAGATTCGACTAACTGGTGATAAAATATGCATGACATCTTTAAAAAAAAAATAAATAAACTCCCGATTTTGTTTGAAAATAAAAGTTCTTGTACGTAAAGAAGTATATACAGAATAGCTATGATTTGCAACATTTGAAAATTGACTTTGACACATCAATCTTTAAATCGAGTTACTCTTTGACAGAAAATTTTAAATCAAGAAGTTAAAATTTAAATAGGACAAAACAAAAGCTTCATAATTATTTAAAACAGAGGGAGATATTACTAAAACTCTTTGATAACAAACTTTTGAAAAAACAAGATTAATATTGAACAAGAGAAAACAAAAGTTACAACTTTTGGAACAAATAATGATCATGATCATCCAAGATTTGCTGCTCATGAAGCTATTGAAAATAGGTTCCACAAACATCGATATGATATGCATGACGTTACTTAAAAGCAATTTAAAATTCCCAATGTTATTTGAAGAAAATAGGTCTTGTAAAAATGAGTAATGAAGAAAGTTGCCATCATTTACAACATTTTAAAATGAATTTAGAAAAAAAAAACTTTAAATTCAGCGACTCTTTCATAAAACAATTAAAATTAATAATTAAAAATTTACAAATGAAAAGACAAAAGTCTCCACAGTACTTTAAAACAAAGTGATATTACGAGATCTCTTCAACAAAGAAATTTTGAAAAAAAAGATTCAAACAGAGAAAACAAAAGTTTAAACTTTTTTTGGCAAAATAGAGATGTTTGAAACCTTGTTACTCAAAGCTATTGAGAGATAGATATGACAAACCTGTGATATAATATAAAAATATGCATGACATACTTTAAAAGGAAATTAAAACTCCCAATGCGGTTTCAGAGATATAATTCTCGAAAATTCCCATCATTCGCATCATTACAACTTCAACGAAAATCTTTAAATCCAGTTACTCTTCCACAAACACAAAATCAAGAAGCTAATACTTAAAAAGGACAAAACAAAAGTCTAACGATTCTTTAAAACAGAGTGAGATGTTACAAAATCTCCTTAACACAAATTAGAATAATATGCCTGACTTTCTTTTAAAGCAAATCTAAACTCCCAATGTTGTTTTAAATAGTAGGTGTTGTACAAATTCATAAAGGAGAATTACCTTCACTTGTACCACATGGAAACGACTGTGATGGAGAACTTAAAATCTGGGTAGTCACTTAAAATCAAGAAGCGTATTTAGAAATGACAAAACAAAAGTCATACAATCCTTTAAATCAGGAAAAAAAAAAAAAGAAGAAGAAAAAAACAGACATATTGAAAACTAGGAGATATATGATTACTTACTGTGCACAAATTTATTGAAAAATAGATTCGACAATCTTGTGACATAATCTAACAATATGCATAAGATTCTATAAAAGCTAAGTAGAACTCCCAATGCTGTTTTAAAACAATAGGTTTAGTACAATATAGAGGAAAAAAGAAAATTGCCACCATTTGCAACGTTTGAAAACAGCTTTGGTGGAAAACTCTTAATCTATTACTCTTTCACGGAAAACTTAAAATTAAGAAACTAATATTTAGAGAGGAAAGCCTCACAGCACTTTTAAACAATAAGAGATAATTCTCTTTAACAAAGAACTTTCAAAGAACAGATAAATATGGAAAAGGATAAAAAAAACGTTCAACACTTCTTTTACAGGGACAAAAAAAAAATATTGGAAAACTCGCTGCTCATAAAGCTATTGAGTAATAGATTAGACAAACTTGTGATAAATATACATGACATCTTTTAAAAGCACATTTAAACTCTCAATATTGTTTGAAAGGGAGCAAAATTGCAAAGATCTGCAACATTTGGAAACTGACTTTGATGTATAACTTTAAATCCGGTTACTCTTTGACAGAAGACTTAAATTCAAGAAGTTAATGTTTAGAAAGGACAAAACAAGAGTCTCAGAATTCTTAAATAACAATATGCATGACATTCAAAGCAGTTTAAAACTCTTGATGTTGTATTTAAGATAAAAGGTCTTGCACTAACAGAGTAAGGAAGGAAATTGACATCATTTGCAACATTTTGAATCACTTTATAGAAACACTAGATATCCAGTGACTCTTTCTCAGAAAATTTGATCAAGAACTAAACATCCAGAAAGGAAAAAACAAGAGTCTCCCAGTACTTTAAGAAAGGAGAGAAAGAACAAATTGCAAGGTACTCAAACCCAATCCAGATAAATATACTACACTCTAAACGAACAAATAGTAGAGGATATTGCATGGAGATACATTAAAAGACTACTGCTAAAATCTGTGCAGATTTCTCAACATGAAATGACGCTGGGTAATCTTGACCTTAGTAGAGTGTAATAACTCAGAGAGAGAGAGAGAGAGAGAGAGATTAGGATCCGAAAGTAACAGAAGTGAAAATATCCATGAAATAAAGAGACATTGGTTTGCTAACAAATTTGGTAAAAAGGTGGTTCAACTTCTTAAAAGATTATTTCTCAAGACATATACAGATAATTATGCTTGACCTAAGGGAAAAGGTTAAGCATTGACAAATGCCAGGCAAGAAAACCACAATGCCCTTGTCCCACTAGGCAGGATACGTTCAAGGAAACACCAAAGATGCCTTTCTCCTCAAATATAAATAAGTGGCATATAAACCAGAGGAATTCCTACCAAAACACCTGAATAAAAAAAATGTTGCCATTTTCAATCACGGGAAAAATACCGTTCTGATGAATGCGACCGTAATTTTACCCAATTGAAAAGGGGTATTGATACTCCTTGGCATTTCAGCTGTTCACTCATATCATCAAGGCCCAACTGTAGTGAAGTGTAGAAGTAGTTGAAGAAGGCTATCAATAGCATGTTGGTTGGAAGGTCTAGAGAATCTACAATAGTTATTTATCACTATCAAACCACGTTACATGTCTAAAATGAGAAAAAATAGAACAGCCCACCATCAGCATATGCCTCGAGCTAAACAACGTTTCCACTTTCCTACAGTACGAGCAGAGGAGTTTCCACTCAAGCATGATTAGAAAGTATCACATACGAATAGAAGTTTCAACATATGTTACTTTGGAACCTGGTAGCAGAGAGAGATCTTCTTGAGGTGAAACAAAGAGGATATTAATAGTATGTTGGTTGGAAGGTCTAGAGAACCTACAATAGTTATTTATCACTATTAGACCACATCACATGTCCAAAATGAGAAAAAACTGAACAGCCCACCACCAGCATATGCCTCGAGCTAAACAAAGTTTCCACTTTCCTACAGTAAGAGCAAAGAAGTTTCCACTCAAGCATGATTAGAAAGCATCACCCATGAATAGAAGTTTCAACATAGGTTACTTTGGAACCTGGTAGCAGAGAGATTTTCTTGAGGTGAAACAAACAGGATATACAAACATCAATTAGCTAATGTGATGGATACTTAGATAGCAAAAGCAGACTGTAATTAAAAAAAGGAAAAAGGATTATTGCCAAGATCTCTCACATATAAATTGAAAAACGTGAGCATTTAATCTGCAGGAAAAATTGCATTGAGTGGACCCCAAGTATAAAAATTGTCAATCAAACCTTACATGCATCTATAGTGCAGGAGTTGGCACTGATCTCATTGAGATATTCCATGTGCAAAGCTTAACTTTAATGCATTAGTGAAGAATAGCAGTTCACTGCAACTGCAAGAGAATTTACATGTGGCTTTAGATTCAATACAGGTAAGCCATGTAAAGTCAACATGGATGACTGAGGGCAATAAACATTAGATGGTACAAACAAGATGATACCAACAAAAGTTCACTCTCGAGGTATACCACCTATTGAATGTTGAAGTCTTAATGAGGTGACACACCCAAAACCAATTTCATAAATTTTATTTTAGTAACAAATAACTTGTGATGCCATAAAATACGCTGAAATTGATTTGACAAATCAAACTTCCCACAGCCGTTTCTAAATTATTATGCATGTCTGAAAGCAGAACCATACTAGGTAAACAAATTCAAAAGATACTTCAGCTCAAATAACAATCAGGTGTTTCATCACATCCTTCACTAAAAAAGGTGATAATAATTCTATTAGCAACAGCTCCATCATCATAGATGTTTTCTGTTCCCATGTTTGATGAAATTATGGGTCTGAGATCATGACCACATTTCTACATGGAAGCTGATGTATCCAAGCATAGGAAGCAACAATCTTCTCATGATATTTAGAATATATTATTATTTGCGCTTTAAGCAAATCAGTTATTAGCCATTTCTCTTACTGATCATAATCTTCATTAAATATGAACATAATCATACCCCCTGGGTTCAGAGCGACAGCAGCTTTCTTCAGTGCAGCTAAAACCGTGAAGCATGCAACAGCTCTGGGGAGAGGCAATGAAGATGTAGAAAATAAAATGGGCATCACTCCAGAGCTATTCACCTGTGACAGAAATAATGAACCATACAAATATAGCTCTAATTGGTTCCACATTTAAAGCGAGTGAGCTCGTTCCAATTCCAACCAAAAGGTGGATAACAATCGATATCCGCAAGCAGTACACTCATGTAGGTACAACTTTGTACAATGTACTACCTATAGCACATAAAAGTTGACATCAAAAAGTAGTTTCCTGGGTTGGCAAACAGTTATTGAAATGTATACACAAGCTATGGTATCTGGTATCCTTCAAAATGGTTGGCTATGTTTGAACTCTTGCCGCGCTCCTCACAATGCACTATCATTCTGTAGGATATTTTGGCTCTACAGATTACAGACAAAGTTAATCAGCATATTAAACTCGTAGAGAGAAGTGCAGAAATGATTGGCCCAGAAGCCTAAATTATCCACTCATGCTACTCCAGGATAGATGGACAAAACGAGGTACTTAAATTGCATTTAGATTATCTCCCCAGGTACTTATCTCATTAAAAGTCACTTGCAAGCAACACTTTAACCTAACTTACAAGAAGAGGCAACAAGAGGAGAATGGATAAAGATGGGTAAAAGCAATATATGTTCACCCATGGTCTACTGAAAAGTGTAAGATGTGTCATACAATCCATCCATTTCATTGAAGTAAAGCAAATCTCCACAAGGAAATGGAAACGAGGAAACAGAAAACTAGACTCAATACATAGAATAGACCACCGCACTTCACATAAAGTTAGGCGCAAAACAGAAGAAAATAGAGAAACAAGGAACTCAGCCAGATCACGACTAGCACATGTAAGACGGATCCTTAAATTACTACGACAGACTATGTAGCCTTATGGAAAAGGGTACTTTGCGATCACATTTAGAACCTTATTACTCCAGTCTGCTGCAGTCTTATTATGCTTGGAAATGGATAGCATCCCCGGATACCAAGCTTGAAGGGTTAGTAAGCAGATTTTTGAAGGCCTCCATATCTTGAGGCATAGTTGAGGGGAATTTTCCTTTCTGCTTCATGAAATTTTTTGTTACGGAGCATGTTATATTTCTCTCTCTTAATCCTATCATAATATGATAAAATCCTAGAATTTATAATGATCACCTAGCCGAACATATACGATGCCAAGCACTAAGGGGACAGAGGATAAAATGATGGCAACATGCCCCACACATCCACCTTCCAAGGTAGAGTACTTGGCCTATAGCCTGGCAGATTTTTGAAGGCCTCCGCTTCTGCAGGTGTATCTTGAGGCATAGTTGAGGGGAATTTTCCTTTCTGCTTCCTGAAAATTTTTGTTACAGAACATGTTAAGTGCATTTCTTTCTCTTAATCCTAGAAATTTATGATGATCACTTAGCCAAACATATACAACACCAAGGACTGGAAGAACAGAGGATAAAATGACGGCAACATGCCTCACATAGTTGTCATCCTGATTAGCTTGGGCTTGTTCAACCAAAGAATACTGGTAAGTAGGAGATTGTGCTTGCAAATATTAACAGCAATGCCATTTCCAATACTCAGGTCAGAGATCCTCTCTCCACTGTATGTTGTAAATACTAAGCCAAGCATTAATGTTGAAACAGAAGAAAGAGTCCACTCTGTGCTTAAGTCCTCAACATAGGGACAAAGGTAGAGTACTTGGCCTATAGCCGGGCATATATAGATAAGATGGGGATAGGTGTTACCAGGAAAACTCATCACCAAGAAAAAGTATTTTCATCTGAAGTGAATTTGCATCAAGTAAACTAGTAGGCAATCAACTAGAAGATCATTTTAAATGACTTTTCCCAAGTATATGGCTATGTTATGTATGAAACCCCACTAAGCCCAGATCATTGTTGGCACGCCATTAGGGCTCTCAGGAAACATATCAAATAGAAATACTTCCATTCAGTTCATTTATAGTCGCTTTTTAAAAAACTGGTCACACAAGTATGTACTATATCTGACACAATTGTAGAAATTTGAGAAAGAAGAGAAATGTGAGTGAAAATCCAAACATGCAGTATAGACTGGAACAAAAATCAAAAACCAAAGAAGCCACAAATCTTCTTTGCATGCTGTAATTTCACTTTGACAATGGTTAATATAATTTTGTGTGCCAGTTAATTAAGTGCTTGCCTGTACTATGGCAAACTGGACTGAAGCATAGCAAGTATACCGGAGAACTTCCTTCCGGCTCCACCTTCTCCTTCTTTCAGGTCTTGCAACTTCCAATATATTTGTGCCAAAAGCTGAAACACAATTTGCGCATTCACAAAGGGAACCATACCAAAGAAGCAAATCTTAAGTCTACCAATACCTCCCCCAGAAAAAGAATCCAAAGTGCTCAGCAGACTACACTGATCCAAATTCCAGCAAAGCATCCCGATTTAACCCTCCCACGGGACCATATATGCCTAGTCGGTATAGGGCCAAATATCCCAACAACTTCAGGAATTTCCAAGGCAATGGCCCTTTAAAGAAATAACCAAAAACAATGTAACCATCCTCAATTGCAGTGGCTGCAGAAAGGGAGTTTGTTAGTCAATTGGTTATCTGAGCTAATGACAGCCAAACTATGAACAACAAGCAATGTAAGAAGTTTCACCCAGCCACTCCCCGCCATGAGACGATGTCTTTTTCCCTCCTTGTGCTCAAGGAGCTCTCAGATATTGGAGAAAACAAACCTAAAGAACTTTCCCATTTGGAGTTCAGCGCAGAGAAATGATGTGAATCTATTCCAAAAGAATCAAAAACTGCGCCCTCAAAGCTGAGGAGTATTTAAGGGACAAAGTAAAATAAGGAACTTGACCATGATGACTTTTCTGAAACAGGAAGCAATGACTGGACTCAATTTATCAATAATTTCAAAAATGACCACCAGTGATAAAATCCTACAAAACTATTGAGAATCACATCTTAAGACCTATTGATAATTACTTGCATAATATGCATGACATTCTTTAAAAGCACCCTCAAACTCCCAATGTTGTATCAAGGAAATAATTCTGCAACAAAAGAGACAAAGGTAGGAAATTGTCATCATTTGCATCATTTGGAAACGGCTTTAATGTTAAAATTTAAATCCGGTTACTTTTCCATAGAACATAAAATCAAGAAGCTAATATTTAGAAAGCACAAAACAAAAATCTCACTATTCTTTAAAACAGAGAGATGTTACAAAATCCCTTTAACACAAATTAATATATATATATATATATACAAACAAATATTCAAAAGGTGAAAACTAAAGATTTAACTTTTTCGGCAAAAAACACACATATTTGAAAACTCACAGTAATACATTCAGAAACTTGTGATATGGTCTAAAATATTATGCATGACGTTCTTTAAAAGCAAATCTAAACTCCCAATGTTCTTTAAAAATAGTAGGTCTCGTACAAAAAAGATTCAAAAAAATATATTACCATCATTTGCAACATATGGAAATGGCTTTGACGGAGAACTTCAAATTTGGGTAGTTCTTTGAAAGATTACTTAAAATCAAGAAGGAAATGACAAAACAAAAGTCTCCCAATTCTTTAAATCAGAGAGATTTTATCAAATCTCTTTAACAAAGAACATTCACAAAAGAGATAATATTGAAAAGGAGAAAACAAAAGTTCACCTTTTTTGGTAAAAAAGAGATCTATGACAACTTATTGCTCACAAAGCTATTCAGAAATTCATTTAACAATCTTGTGAAAGTATCTATCAATATGCATGAGGTTCCTCGAAAGCTAAGCACAATCGCCAATGTTATTTGAAAATAGTAGGACTAGTACGAAATAGAGTAAGGAAGAAAATTGCCACCATTTGCAACATTTGAGTCGATCACTCTTTGACAGAATACTTAAAAATCAAGAAGTCAATATTTAGAGAGGACAAAACAAAAGCTTCACAGTACATTTAAAATGGAGAGATATTTATGTATCCTCTTTAACAGAGAACTTTTGCAGAACAGATAAATATGAAAAAAGACAAACAAAAGTATTGAATTTTTTTTGTCAAAAAAGAGATATTTGTAAGACTGCTGCTCATAAAGCTATTGCATAATAGATTAGACAAAATTGTGATAAATATATATGACAGCAGCTTGTTTGAACTCTCGATGTTGTTTGAAAAAGGAACAAAATTACTATCATGACATTTGGAAACTGACTTCAACATAAATCCAGTTTCTCTTTGACAAAAATCTTGAAAGCAAGAAGAAGTTAATGTTTAGAAAGGACAAAACCACAGTAGTCTCATGATTCTCCAATAACAATATGCATGACATTCCTTAAAAGTAATTTAAAACTCTCAATGTTATTTAAAAATAAAAGGTCTTGTATAAAAAAGAGGAAGGAAGAAAATTGACATCTTTTGCAACATTTTGAAATGTCTCAAAAGGAAAACTTTAAATCTAGTGACTCTTTAACAGAAACTTAAAAACAAGAAGTTAACATTTAGAAAGGAACAGAGAGATTATCTCTTTAACAAAGAACTTCTGAAATAAAATTCAAAAGAAGAAAACAAAAGTTTTGACTGTTTTGGCAAAAAAGAGATACTTAAGAACATACTGCTGATAAAGCTATTAAAAAATAGATTTGAAAAACTTGTGATAAATTCGCAATAAGTTATTTTTTAAGCAAAGTTGAACTCCCAATGTATGTTTTCTATAATAATACGTCCTGTACAAAACAGGAAGAAAATTGCCATCATTTACGATCTTTGGACGTGACTTTCAGAAAACATTGAATCTGGCTAGTCCTTGACAAAATTTTAAAATCAAGAAGTTAAAATTAAAAAGACAACACAAAAAAGTCTAACAGTACTTGAAAACAAAGAGAAATACTATAAAATCTCTTTAACAAAAATTTTTGAATTACAAATAAATATTCAAAAGGTGAAAACAAAAGTTTAACTGTTTAGGCAAAAAGGCGATACTTGAAAACTTACTGCTGAAAGGCTATTGAGAAATAGATTTGACAAACTTGTCATAAAAATGCATGACATTATTTAAAATCAACTTTCAACTCCCTTTATTATTTCAAAATAATACTTCTTGTACAAAACAGAGTAAGGAACAAAATGTTTGACGTAGAACTTTAATCCATGTACTCTGTGACAGAAAACTTAACTTCAAGGAATTAATATTTCAAAAGGAAAAGAAAAGAAAAAAGCCTCACAATTCATTGAAATAGCTCGAGATATTATGAAATGTCTTCAATAACGAAATTTTAAGAAATAGAACTGAAAAGGAGAAAACAAAAGTTTAACTTTTTCACAAAAAGAGATATTTGATAACTCACTGCTATAGAGCTTTTGAGATAGATTCAAAAACTTGCTTTGATAACAAACTTTAAATCCAGTCACTCTTCGATAGAAAACTTAAAATCAAGAAGCTAAGATTCAGAAGGGACAAAGCAAAAAACTCGCAATTCTTTAAAACAGAGAGATTTTACGATATCTATAGAACTTTTTAAAAGGAGAAGTAAAAGTTTCAACTTTTTTGGTGAAAAAGAAATATTGGAAAACTACTCATAGATATCTGCAGAACTTTCAACTCCCGTTATCATTTCAAAATAATACTTCTTGTACAAAACAGAGTAAGGAACAAAATGTTTGACGTAGAACTTTAATCCGGGTACTCTCCGACATAAAACTTAAATTCAAGAAATTAATATTTCGGAAAAAGAAAAAACAAGTCTCACAATTCATTGAAATAGCTGGAGATATTATGAAATCTCTTCAATATCAAACTTTTAAGAAATAGAACTGAAAAGGAGAAAACACAAGTTTTAAGTTTTTCACAAAAAAAAACAGATATTTGATAACTTACTGCCATAGAGCTTTTGAGAAATAGATTCAAAAACTTGCTTTGATAACAAACTTTAAATCCAGTTACTCTTTGATGGAAAACTTAGAATCAAGAAGCTAATATTCAGAAAGGGCAAAACAAAAGACTCGCAATTCTTTAAAACAGACAGATTATACTATATTTGTAGAACTTTTAAAAAGGAGAACTTGTTGGCAAAAAAGAAATATTGGAAAACTACCCACAAATATGCATGACGGTTTTTCATAGCAAATTTGAACTCCCGATGTTTGAAAAATAATAGGTCTCACAAAAATCAGAGTAAGGTAGAAAATTGCAATCATTTGCGCCACTTTGAAACAACCTTGAAGGAAGACTCTAAATCTGGTTACTCTTTGACTCAAAAAAAAAAAAATATATATATATATAGATATATACATATAATCAGGAGGCTAATATTTAGAAAGGACACCAATAAAATTGAAATTCTTTAAAACAGAGAGATATTACAGAATCTCTTGAACAAAGAACTTCAAGAAGAAAAGATTAAAATTCAAAAGGAGAAAACAAAAGTTTTTTTGGCACAAAGGAGTGATTTAAAAACTTACTACTCATAAATTCTATTGAGAAATAGATTCTAAAGGTTGCAGCTCATTTGCACCATTTAAAACAACTTTGACAGAATATTTTAAATATGGCTACTCTTTGACAAAGTAATATACATACATATATAATCAAGAAGCTCATATTTAGAAAGGACAATAGAATTAAAATTCTTTAAAACAGAGAAATATTACGGAATCTTTTTCACAAAGAACTTTAAGAAAAAAGATTAAAATTCAAAAGGAGAAAAAAAAGTCTTAACTTATTTCGCGAAAATAGAGATATTTGATAACTTACTGCCACAGAGCATTCGAGAAATAGATTCAAAAACTTGCTTTGCTAACAAACTTTAAATCCAGTTTTCTCTTTGACAGAGAACTTATAATCAAGAAGCTAGTATTTAGAAAGGACAAACAAAAGACTCACAATTCTTTAAAACAAAGAGATTTTACGATATGTGTAGAACTTTTTAAAAGAGAGAAATTTTCAAAAGGAGAAATAAAAGTTCTGACTTTTTTGGCGAAAAAGAGATACTGGAAAACTGCTCATAAAATGCATGACATTTTTTGAAAGAAAATGTGAACTCCCGATGTTTGAAAAATAATGGGTCTCGTACAAATCAGAGTAAGGTAGAAAATTGCAATCATTTGCACCATTTAAAACGTCTTTGACAGAAAACTTTAAATACAGTTACTCTTTGACAAAAATAGATACAATCAAGAAGCTAATATTTAGAAAGGACAACAGTAGAACTGAAATTCTTTAAAACAGAGATATTGCGGAATCTTTTTAACAAACAACCTTTTAGGAAAAAGATTAAAATTCAAAAGCAAAAAACAATTTTTTTTTTTTTTTTTGGCACAAAGGAGGGATTTAAAAACATAATGCTTATAAAGTCTATTGAGAAATAGATTATAAAACTTGTGACTCATTTGCACCAATCTGAAACGACTTTCACAAAATATTTTAAATTTAATTACCCTTTGACAGAATAAAATATATATAATCAAGAAGCTAATATTTAGAAAGGACAACAATAGAATCTTTAAAACGGAGAAATTTTACAGAATCTCTTCCACAAAGATCTTTAAGAAAAAAGATTAAAATTCAAGAGGGGAAAAAATTACTTTTGTTTTTGCAAAACAGAGATATCTTATAACTTAATGCCATAGAGCTTTCCAGAAATAGATTCAAAAACTTGCTTTTAAAACACTACAAAGAACTTAAAATCAAGAAGCTAATATTTAGAAAGGAGCAAACAAAGGACTCGCAATTCTTTAAAACGGAGAGATTTACCATATCAGTAGAACTTTAAAAAAAGAGAGATATATTCAAAAGGAGAAATAAAAGTCAACTTTTTTTATGACAGGGATATTCCAAAAGTGCTCATAAAATGCATGACGTTTTTACAAGGCAAATTTGAACTCCCGATGTTTGAAAAATAATAGGTATCGTACAAATCAGAGTAAGGTAGAAAATTGCAATCATTTGCACCATTTTGAAATGACTTTGATGCAATACTTTAAATCCAGTTACTCTTTGACAGAATCAGATATAATCAGAAAGCTAATATTTACAAAGGACAACAAGAGAATTGAAAGTCTTTAAAACAGAGAGAGATTATGGAACCTCTTGAACAAAGAACTTTAAGAAAAAAATTAAATTTCAAAAGGAGAAAACAAAAGTTATTTTTGCACAAAGGAGGGATTTAAAAACTTACAACTCAAAGTCTATTGAGAAATAAATTCCAAAGGCTGTGACTCATTTGCACCATTTTGAAACCACTTGGCTGGAATACTTCAAATCTGGTTAATCTTCGACAAAATAATATATATATATATATATATATATATATATATATATAATCAAAAAGCCAATATTTAGAGAAGGACAACAATAGAATTAAAATTCTTTAAAACAGAGAAATATTAGGGAATCTCTTTCACAAAGAACTTTAAGAAAAAAGATTAAAATTCAAATGGAGAAAAAAAGTTTTTAACTTTTTTTCAAAAGAGAGAGAGATGTTTGATAACTTATTGCCATAGAGCATTTGAGAAAGAGATTAAAAAACTTGCTTCAATAACAAACTTTAAATCCAGTTTCTCCTAAACAGAGAAGTTATAATCCAGAAGCTAGTTTTTGAAAAGGACAACACAAAAGACTCGCAATTCTTTAAAACAGAGAGATTTCTGCTAAAATATGTGCAGATTTCTCAACATGAAACGATAGAACAGATCATGTGAAGACCAAAGAAGCTGGGAAATCTTGGACTTAGTAGAGTGTAATGACTCAGAGAGAGATAGAGAGTAGGATCCGAAAGTAACAGAAGTGAAAATATCCACGAAATAAAGAGGCATTGGTTTGCTAACAAATTTGGTAAAAAGGCGGTTCAACTACTTAAAAAATTAACTCTCAAGACATATACAGGTAATTATGCTTAACCCTTAAGGGAAAAGTCAAGCATTGACAAATTCCAGGCAAGAAAATATGTGCAGATCTCTGCTAAAATATGTGCAAATTTCTCAACATGGAACGATAGAACAGATCAGGTGAAGACCAAAGAGGCTGGGAAATCTTGGGCTTAGTAGAGTGTAATAACTCAGAGAGAGAGAGAGAGAGAGAGTAGGATCTGAAAGTAACAGAAGTGAAAATACCCATGAAATAAAGAGGCATTGGTTTGCTAACAAATTTGGTAAAAAGGTGGTTCAACTTCTTAAAAGATTATTTCTCAAGAAATATACAGGTCATTACGTTTAACCTCAGGGAAAAGGTCAAGTATTGACAAATTCAAGGCAAGAAAACCACAATGCCCTTGTCCCACTAGCCAGGACACATTCAAGAAAACACCAAATGAAATGCCTTCTCCTCAGATATGAAATAAATGGCATATAAACAAGAGGAATTCCTACCAAAACACCGGAATAAAAAAATATAGCAATTTTTAATTACGGGAAAAATACCGTTTTCATGAATGCCGCTGTAGTTTTACCCAGTTGAACAAGGGGTATTGATACTCCTTGGCGTTTCAGCTGTTCACTCATATCATCAGGGCCCAAGTGTAGGAAAGTGTAGTAGTAGTTGAGGAAGGCTATTAATAGTATGTTGGTCAGAAGGTATAGAGAACCTACAATAGTTATTTATCACTATTAGACCACATCACATGTCCAAAATAAGAAAAAACATAACAGTCCACCATCAGCATATGCCTTGAGCTAAACAAAGTTCTCACTTTCCTACAGTAGAGCAGAGAAGTTTCCACTCAAGCATGATTAGAAAGTATCACGCACAAATAGAAGTTTCAACATATGTTACTTTGGAACCTGGTAGCAGAGAGAGATTTTCTTGAGGCGAGACGGGATATTAATAGTATGTTGGTTGGAAGGTATAGAGAACCTACAATAACAGTCCACCATCAGCATATGCCTTGAGCTAAACAAAGTTTTCACTTTCCTACAGTAGAGCAGAGAAGTTTCCACTCAAGCATGACTAGAAAGTATCACGCACAAATAGAAGTTTCAACATATGTTACTTTGGAACCTGGTAGCAGAGAGAGATTTTCTTGAGGTGAGACGGGATATTAATAGTATGTTGGTTGGAAGGTATAGAGAACCTACAATAGTTATTTATCACTATTAGACCACATCACATGTCCAAAATGAGAAAAAACTGAACAGTCCACCATCAGCATATGCCTTGAGCTAAACAAATTATCTACTTTCCTACACTAAGAGCAGAGAAGTTTCCACTCAAGCATGATTATAAAGTATCACGCACGAATAGAAGTTTCAACATATGTTACTTTGGAACCTGGTAGCAGAGGCAGATTTTCTTGAGGTGAAACAAACACGATATACAAACATCAATTTGCTAATGCAATGGATACTCAGATTAAAAAAGCAGACTATGATTGAAAAGAAAAAGATGATTGCCAAGATCTCTCACATGTAAAATGAAAAACGCGAGCATTTAATCTGAAGCAAAAATTGCATTGAGTGGAACCCAAGTATAAAAATTGTCAATCAAAACTTACACGCATCTACAGTGCAGGATTTGACACCGATCTCAATGAGATATTGCCACGTGCAAAGCTCAACTTTAATGCATTAGTGAAGAATGGCAGTTCATTGCAACTGCAAGTGAATTTACATGTGGTTTTAAATTCAATACAGGTAAGCCATGCAAAGTCCAAGGGCAATAAACAGAGGGCAATAAACATTTACAAACAAGATGATACCAAAAGAAGTTCACTCTCGAGGTATACTACCTTTTAAATGTTGAAGTCTTAATGAGGTGACACACCCAAAACCTATTTCATAAATTTTACTTTAGTAACAAATAACTTGTGATGCCACAAAATATGCTAAAATTGATTTGACAAATCAAACTTCCCACAGCCGCTTCTAAATTATATGCATGTCTGAAAGCAGAACCATACTAGGTAAATAAATTCAAAAGATACTTCAATTCAAATAAATAATCAGGTGTTTCATCACATCCTTCTGTAAAAAAGGCAATAATAATTCTATTAGAACATCTCCATCTTAGATGTTTTCTGTTCCCATGATTGATGAAATTATGGGTCTCTGAGATCATGACCACCATTTCTACATGGAAGGTGATGTATCAAAGCATAGGAAGGAACAATTCTCATGATATTTAGAGTATATTATTATTTGCGTTTCAAGAAATCAGTTATCTGCTATTTCTCTTACTAATCACAATCTTCATTAAATATGAACATAAACATACCACAGGGGTTCAGAGTGACAGCAGCTTTCTTCAGTGCAGCCAAGCCCATGAAGCGTGCAACAGTCCTGGGGAGGGGCAATGAAGATGTAGAAAATACAATGGGCATCACCCCAGAGCTATTCACCTGTGACAGAAATAATGAACCAGATAAATATAGCTCTAATTGGTTCAACATTTAAAGCTAGCAAGCTCACTCCAATTCCAACCAAAAGGTGGACAACAATTGCATATCTGCAAGCAGTACACCGATGTAGGTACAACTTTGTACAATGTACTACCTATAGCACATAAATGTTGACATCAAAAAGTAGTTTCCTGGGTTGGCAAACAGTCTTTGAACCATATACATGAGCTACGATATCTGGTATCTTTCAAAATAATTGTCTATGTTCGAGCTCTTGCTGTGCTCCTCACAATGCAATATCATTCTATAAAATATTTTGGATCTACAGATCACAAACTATGTTAATCAGGGCCACTGTTTTGTCGGCACCCTTCCACTCGGTCTGACCCTGTCACTCTGAGTGCAAGTTTCTGGTACCGGCTGTCTTGTAAAGTTTTGGTTAAAGCTCAATATATTCTTACCTTACCAAAAAAAAAAAAAAAGAGAAGTGCTGATATAATTGGCCAGGAAGCCTAAATTATCCCTTCATGCTATTCCAGGATAGACGGACAAAATGAGGTACTTAAATTGCATTTAGATTATCCCCCCAGGTACTTAGCTCATTAAAAGTCACTTGCAAGCGGCACTGAACATAACTCAGAAGAAGAGGCAACAAGAGGAGGATGCATAAAGATGGGTAAGAGCAACGTATGTTCACCCATGGTCTACTGACAAGTGTAAGATTTTTCATAAAATCCATCCATTTCATAGACAGGAAATGGAAAAGGAGAAAACTGAAAACTGCATAGGCTCATCAATACATCAAATAGACCACCGCACTTCACATAAAGTTAGGCGCAAAACAGAAGAAAATAAAGAAACAAGGAACTCAGCCAGATCACAACTAGCACATGTATAAGAGATCCATGAATTACTAAGACAGACTATGAAGCCTTATGGAAAAAGGTAGTTTGCAATCATGTTTAGAACCTTATTACTCCAGTCTGCTACAGTCTTACTACACCCGGAAATGAATAGCATCTCCAGATAATGACCCTGAAGGGTAAATTAGCAGATTTTTGAAGGCATCAACTTCTGCTGGTATATCTTGAGGCATAATTGAGGGGAATTTTCCTTCCGGCTTCCTGAAAATTTTTGTTACGGAGCATGTCAAGTACATTTCTTCCCTTAATCCTATCATAATATGGTAACACCCTAGAATTTATGATGATCACCTAGCTGAACATATACGATACCAAGGACTAAGAGGACAGAGGATAAAATGATGGCAACATAACCCACACATCCACCTTCCAAGGTAGAGTACTTTGCCAATAGCCTGGCAGATTTTTGAAGGCCCCCACTTCTGCTGGTGTATCTTGAGGCATAGTTGAGAAGAATTTTCCTTTCTGCTTCCTGAAAATTTTTGTTATGGAACACGATCGGTACATTTCTTTCTCTTAATCCTATCATAATATGAAAACATCCTAGAATTTATGATGATCACTTAGCCGAACATATACAATATCAAGGACTAACAGGACAGATGATCAAATGATGGCAACATGCCCCCACATAATTGTCATCCGGATTAACATGTGGTTGTTCAACCAAAGGATACCAGTAAGAAGGATATTGTGCTTGTAATTATTAACAGCGATGCCATTACCAATATTCAGGTCAGAGATCCTTTCTCCATTGCATGTTGTAAATACTGAGCCAAGCACCAATGTTGTAACAGAAGAAAGAGTCCACCCTGTGCTTAAGTCCTCAACAGAGGGACAAAGGTAGAGTACTTGGCCTATAGCCTGGCATATATATAGATAAGATGGACATATGGGTTACCAGGAAAACTCATTACCAAGAAGAAGCATTTTCATCTGAAGTGAATTCCCATCAAGTAAACCAGTAGGCAATCAACTAGAAGATCATTTAAAAGACTTTTCCCAAGTTTTATGGCTATGTTATGTATGGAACCCCATTAAGCCTAGATCCCATTGTTGGCACACTGTTAGGGCTCTCAGGAACATATCAAACAGAAATACTTCCACTCAGTTCATTTATAGTTGCTTTTTAAAAAACTGGTCACACAATATCTGACACATTTTTAGAAATTTGAGAAAGAAGAGAAATGTGAGTGTAAATCCAGACATGCAGTATAGACTGGAACAAAAATCAGAAAACAAAGAAGCTACAAATCTTCTTCGCATGCTGTGATTCTACTTTCGCAATGGTTAGCATAATTTTGTGTGCCAGTTAATTAAGTGCTTGCCTGTACCATGGCAAACCGGACTGAAGCATAGCAAGTATACTGGAGAACTTCCTTCCTGCTCCACCTTCTCCTTCTTTCAGGTCTTGCAACTTCCAATATATTTGTGCCAAAAGCTGAAACACAATTTGCGCATTCACAAAGGGAACCATACCAAGGGAGCAAATCCCAAGTCTACCAAAACCTCCCCAGAAAAAGAATCCAAAGTGCTCAGCAGACTACACTGATCCAAATTCCCAGCCAAGCATTCCGATTTACACCTCCTGGGGGACCATATATGCCTAGTCGGGATAGGGCGAAATATCCCAACAACTTCAGGAATTTCCAAGGCAATGGCCCTCTAAAGAAATATCCAAAACCAATATAACTATCCTCAATTGCAGCTGCCGCAGAAAGGGAGTTTGTTAGCCAATTGGCTATCTGAGCTAATGACAGCCAAACAATGAACGACAAGCAATGTAAGAAGTTTGACCCTGCCACTCCCCGCCATGAGACGATGTCTTTTTCCCTTCTTGTGCTCAAGGAGCTCTCAAGTATTGGAGAAAACAGGTATTGGAGAAAACAAACCTAGAGAAATTTCCCATGTGGAGTTCAGCACAGAGGAATGATGTGAATCTATTCCCAAAGAATCAAAAACTGCGCCCTCAAACCTGACGAGTAATTAAGGGACAAACTAAACTAAAGAACTTGACTATGACGACTTTTCTGAAACAGGAAGCAATGACTGGACTCAATTTATCATTGATTTGAAAAATGACCACTAGTGATAAAATCCTACAAAACTATTGAGCATTACATGTGAAAACCTATTGATAAATTCTTGCATAATATGCATGATGTTCTTTAAAAGCACCCTCAAACTCCCAATGTTGTATCAAAGCAATAATTTTTTACAGAAGAGAGTAAGATAGGAAATTGTCATCATTTGCTTCATTTGGAAACAACTTTAATGTTAAAATTTAAATCCAGTTACTCTTTCACAGGACATAAAACCAAGAAGCTAATATTTAGAAAGGACAAAAGAAAAGTCTCACCATTCTTTAACACGGAGACAGATGTTACAAAATCCCTTTAACACAAATTAAAAAATATATCTACAAATATTCAAAGGGGAAAACTAAAGATCAACTTTTTTGGCAAAAACACAGATATTTGAAAACTCACTGTAATACATTCAGAAACTCGTAATATCCTCTAAAATATTATGCGTGACGTTGTTTAAAAGCAAATCTAAACTCCCAAAGTTCTTTAAAAATAGTAGGTCTTGTACAAAAAAGATTCAAAATGGAAAATTACCTATCAGTTGCAACATGTGGAAATGGCTTTGACAGAGAACTTATAATTTGGGTAGTTCTTTGAAAGAAAACTTAACATCAAGAAGCTAGCATTAAAAATGACAAAACAAAAGTCTCATAATCCTTTAAATCAGAGAGAGATTTTCTCAAATCTCTTTAACAAAGAACATTCACAAAAGGGATAATATTGAAAAGGAGAAAAAAAGGTGAAAAGAGACATATGACAACTTACTGCTCACAAAGCTATTGAGAAATAGATTTAACAATCTTGGGAAAGTATCTATCAATATGCATGAGGTTCTTTGAAAGCAAAGTACAATTCCCAATGTCTTTTGAAAATAGTAGGGACTAGTACAACATAGAATAAGGAAGAAAATTGCCATCCTTTGCAACGTTTGAGCTGATCACTCTTGACAGAATTCTTAAAATCAAGGAGTCAATGTTTAGAGAGGACAAAACCAAAGCTTCACAGTACTTTAAAACGGAGAGATATTTATGTATTCTCTTTAACAGATAACTTTTGAGGAACAGATAAATATGAAAAGGATAAACAAGAGTATTTAACTTTTTTTTTTTAATGTCAAAAAAGAGATTTGAAAATTGCTGCTCATAAAGCTATTGAGTAATAGATTAGACAAACTTGGGATAAATATACATGATGGCTTTCAAAAGCTTGAACTCTCGATGTTTGAAAACGGAACAAAATTGGGATGATGACATTTGAAACTGACTTTAACGTAGAACCTTAAATCCAGTTACTCTTTGACAAAAATCTTGAAATCAAGAAGTTAATGTTTAGAAAGGACAAAACCACAGTAATCTCACAATTTTCTAATAACAATATGCATGACATTCCTTAAAAGCAATTTAAAACCCTCAGTGTTGTTTGAAAATAAAAGGCCTTGTAAAAAAACCGAGGAAGGAAGAAAATTGACATCATTTGCAACATTTTTTTTTTTTTTTTTTGGTAAAAGGTAATAAATATCTTTAAAGGAAAACTCTTAATTGCTACATTTTGAAATGTCTTTAGAGGAAAACTCTTAATCTAGTGACTCTATAACAGAAACTTAAAATCAAGAAGTAAACATTTAGAAAGGAAAGGACGGAGAGATTATCTCTTTAAAAAATAACTTCTGAAATAATATTTAAAAGGAGAAAACAAAAGTTTTGACTGTTTTGCCAACAAAGAGATACTTAAGAAACATGCTGCTCATAAAGCTATTAAAAAATAGATTTGAAAAACTTGTGATAATATGCAATAAGTTTTTTTCAAGCAAAGTTGAACTCCCAATGTATGCTTTTTATAATAATACATCCTGTACAAAACGGGAAGAAGATTGCCATCATTTACCACCTTTGGACACGACTTCAGTGGAAAACTTCGATTCTGGCTGGCCTTTGACAGAATTTTAAAAATAAGAAGTTAAAATTCCAAAAGACAACACAAAAAGTCTAACAGTACTTCAAAACAAAGAGAGATACTATAAAATCTCTTTAACAAAGAACTTTTGAAGTACAAATAAAGATACTTGAAAACTTACTGCTGAAGGCTATTGAGAAATAGGTTCGACAAACTTGTCATGAATATGCATGACATTATTTGAAAACAACTTTCAACTCCCATTTTTATTTGAAAATAATACTTCTTGCACAAAACAGGGTAAGGAACAAAATATTTGAAGTAGAACTTTAATCCAGGCACTCTGTGACAGAACACTTAAATTCAAGAAATAAGTATTTCGAAAGAAAAAAAAAGTCTCACAATTCATTGAAATAGCTGGAGATATTACGAAATCTCTCCAATAACGAACTTTTAACAAATAGAACCGAAAAGCAGCAAACAAAAGTTTTTAGCTCTTTTCAAAAAAAATATTTGATAACTTACTGCCGTAAGTTATCAAATATTAGATTCAAAAACTTCCTTTGATAGCAATCCAGCTACTCTTTGACAGAAAACTTAAAATCAAGAAGCTAATATTCAGAAAGGACAAAACAAAAGACTTGCAATTCTTTAAAACAGAGAGATTTTACAATATCTGTAGAACTTTTAAAAAGGAGAAATAAAAATTTTAACCTTTTTGGCAAAAAAGAGATATTGGAAAGGACAAAACAAAAGACTTGCAATTCTTTAAAACAGAGAGATTTTACGATATCTGTAGAACTTTTAAAAAGGAGAAATAAAAATTTTAACCTTTTTGGCAAAAAAGAGATATTGGAAAACTGCTCATAAATATGCATGATGGTTTTTCATAGCAAATTTGAACTCCCGATGTTTGAAAAATAATAGGTCCCATAAATATCAGAGTAAGGTAGAAAATTGCAACCATTTGCACCATTTTGAAATGACTTTGACAGAATATTTTGAAATTTGGTTACTCTTTGACAAAAATATATAAATATAAATATATATATATATATATATATATATATACACACGCATGAAACTAATATTTAGAAAGGACAACAACAGAATTGAAATTATTTAAAAAAAGAGATATTATGAAATCTCTGAACAAAGGACCTTAAGAAAAATGATTAAAATTCGAAATGAGGAAATAAAAGTTTTTATGGCACAAATGAGGGATTTAAAAAGTTACAGCTCATAAAGTTTATTGAGAAATAGATTCTAAAGCTTGTGACTCATTTGCACCATTTTGAAACAAACTTTCACAGAATATTTAAAATCTGGTTACGCATCGACAAAATAAAATATATATAATGAAGAAGCAAATATTTAGAAAGGACAACAATAGAATCAAAATTCTTTAAAACAGAGAAATATTACAGAATCTCTTTCACAAAGAACTTTAAGAAAAAAGATTAAAATTCAAAAGGAGAAAAAAAAAACGGTTAACTCTCTTTTCGCAAAAAAGAGAAATTTGATAACTTACTGCCACAGAGCTTTGAAAAAATAGAATCAAAAACTTGCAATTATAACAAACTATAAATCCAGTTTCTCTTTGACAAAGAACTTAAAATCAAGAAGCTAGTATTTAGAAAGGACAAAGCAAAAGACTCACAATTCTTTAACACAGAGATTTTATGATATATGCAGAACTTTAAAAAAGAAATATTCAAAAGGAGAAATAAAAGTTTTAACTTTTTTGGTGAAGAAGAGACATTGTAAAACTGTTCATAAAACACATGACGTTTTTAAAGCAGATGTGAACTCCCGATGTTTGAATAATATAATAGGTCTCATACAAATCAGACTAAGGTAGAAAATCGCAATCATTTGCACCATTTGAAACGACTTTGACGGAATACTTTAAATCTGGTTACTCTTTGACAAAATAAAATACAATCAGGAAACTAATATTTATAAAGGACAATGATAGAATTGAAATTCTTTAAAACAGAGAGAAATTACGGAATCTTTTCAACAAAGAACTTTAAGAAAATAGCTTAAAATTCAAAAGGAGTAAACAAAAGTTTGTTTTTTTGGGCACAAAGGAGGAATTTAAAAACTTAATGCTTACAAAGTCTATTGAGAAATAGATTTGAACCATTTTGAAACAACTTTGACAGAATATTTCAAATCTGGTTACGCATTGACAAAATAAAATAAATATAATCAAGAAACTAATATTTAGAAAGGACAACAATAGAATCAAAATTCTTTAAAACGGAGAAATATTACGGAATCTCTTCCACAAAGAGCTTTAAGAAAAAAGATTAAAAGTCAAAAGGAGGAAAAAAAAATTAACTTTTTTTGCACAAAACAGAAATTTTATAAATTACTGTCAAAGAGCTTTCAGAAATAGAATCAAAAACTTGCTTTTAAAACACTATAAATCCAGTTTCTCTTTGACAGAGAACTTTAAATCAAAAGGCTAATATTTAACAAGGGCAAAACAAAGGACTTGTAATTCTTTAAAACAGAGAGATTTTACCATACCTGTAGAACTTTAAAAAAAGAGAGAAATATTCAAAAGGAGAAATGCATCAAAGCAAGTTTGAACTCCCGATGTTTGAAAAATAATAGGCATTGTATAAATCAGAGTAAGGTAGACAATTGCAATCATTTGCACCATTTTGAAATGACTTTGACTGAATACTTTAAATCCGGTTACTCTTTGACAAAAGAAGATAAAATCAGGAAGCTAATATTTACAAAGGACAACAATAGAATTGAATGTCTTTAAAACAGAGAAATATTACGGAAACTCTTGAACAAGGAACATTAAGAAAAAATTGAAATTCAAAAGGAGAAAACAAAAGTTTTTTTCGCATAAAGGAGGGACTCAAAAAATTACTGCTCATAAAGTCTATTGAGAAATAGATTACAAAGCTTGTGACTCATTTGCACCATTTTGAAACGACTTTGACAGAATATATTTAATCAAGAAGCTAATATTTAGAAAAGGACAGCAATGGAATTAAAATTCTTTAAAACAGAGAAATACTACAGAATCTCTTTCACAATGAACTTAAAAAAAAAAAAAAGATAAAAAACCAAATAAAAAAATATTTGATAACTTACTGCCATAGAACTTTCGAGAAATAGATTAAAAAACTTCTTTGATAACAAACTTTAAATTCAGTTTCTCTTTGACAGAGAACTTGTAGTCCAGAAGCTTGTATTTAGAAAGGACAAAACAAAAGACTCGCAATTCTTTAAAACAGAGATTTTACGATATCTATAGAACTTTTAAAAAACAAAGAAATATTAAAAAGGAGAAACAAAAGTAAAACTTTTTTGGCAACAAAGAGATATTGAAAACCTACTCACAAAACGCATGACGTTTTTTCAAAGCAAATTTGAACTCCCAATATTTCAAAACTAATAGGTCTCGTGCAAATCACAGTAAGGCAGATGATTGCATTAATTTGCACCATTTTGAAACAACTTTGATAAAAAACTTTAAATCTGGTTCACTTTGAAAAAACAGAGATAATCAGGAAGCAAATATTTAGAAAGGACATAAATGGAATTGAAAAACTTTAAAACAGAGAGATTTATGGAATCCCTATAACAAAGAACTTTAAAAAAAAAAAAACATTAAAATTCAAAAAAGGAAAAAAAAAAGTTTTTTTGCACAAAGGAGGGATTTAAAAACTGCTCAAAAAGTCTATTGAGAAATAGATTCTAAAGCTTGTGACTCATTTGAAATTTTGAAACGATTTTGACGGAACACTTTAAATCGGGTTACTCTGACAACATAATATGTATATATACATATATAAAGATAATCAAGAAGCTAATATTTGGAAAGGACAACAATAGAATTAAAATTCTTTAAAACAGAGAAATATTCGGAATCTCTTTCACAAAGTACTTTAAGAAAAAAGATTAAAATTCAAAAGGAGGAAAAAAACAAGTTTTAACTTTTTTCACAAAAAGAGATATTTGATAATTTACTACCTCAGAGCATTCGAGAAATAGATTCAAAAACTTACTTTCACAATAAACTTTAAATCCAATTACTCTTTCACATAAAACTTAAAATCAAGAAGCTAATATTTAGAAAGGACAAAACAAGAGACTCGAAATTATTTAAAACAAAGAGATATAACGATATCTATGGAACTTTTAAAAAACAGAGAAATATTCAAAAGGAGAAATAAAAGTTCAACTTTTTTGGCAACAGAGATATCGGAAAACAGTTCATAAAAATGCATGACTTTTATTAAAGTGAATTTGAACTCTCGATATTTGAAAAATAATAGGTCTTCCAAATCAGAAAAAGGTAGGAAATTGCAATCGTTTGCACCATTCTGAAACGACTTTGCCATAAATACCATAAATCCGGTTACTCTTTGACTGAAAAAGATATAATCAGGAAGCTAATATTTAGAAACGACAACAACAGAATTGAAATTCTTCAAAACAGAGTAATTACGGAATCTTTTAACAAAGAAATTTAAGTAAAACGATTAAAATTCACAAGGAGAAAAAAAAAGTTTTTTTTTGCACACAGGAGGGATTTAAAAACTTACTGCTCATAAAGTCTACTGAGAAATAGATTCTAAAGCTTGTGACTCAATTGCACCATTTTAAAATGACTTTAACAGAATATTTTAAATATGGTTACTCTTTGATAAAATAATATATATATATATATAACCAAGAAGCAAATATTTAGAAACGACAACAATAGAATCAAAATTCTTTAAAACAGAGAAATATTATGGAATCTCTTCCACAAAGAGCTTTAAGAAAAAAGATTAAAATTTAAAAGGAGAAAAAAAATTGAACTTTTTTTGCACAAAACAGAAATTTTATAACTTACTGCCAAAGAGCTTTCCAGAGATAGAATCAAAAACTTGCTTTTAAAACGCTATAAATCCAATTTCTCTTTGACAGAGAACTTAAAATCAAGAAGCTAATATTTAGAAAGGACAAAACAAAAGACTTGCAATTCTTCAATACAAAGAGATTTTACAATATCTGTAGAACTTCTAAAATATAGAGAAATATTCAAAAGGAGAAATAAAAGTTTAACTTTTTGGGAAAAGAGACATTAGAAAACTGCTCAAAAAATGCACAAGGTTTTCTAAAATGCACAACAGAATTGAAATTCTTCAAAACAGAGTAATTACACAATCTTTTTAACAAAGAACTTTAAGTAAAAAGATTAAAATTCAAAAAGGAGAAAACAAATGTTTTTTTTAGCACAAAGGAGGGATTTAAAAACAAAAGTCTATTGAGGAATAGATTCAAAAGCTTGTGCCTCATTTGCACCATTTTAAAATGACTTTAACAGAATATTTTAAATATGGTTACTCTTTGAAAAAATAATATATATATACCTAAGAAGCAAATATTAAGAAAGGACAACAATAGAATCAAAATTCTATAAAACAGAGAAATATTATGGAATCTCTTCCACAAAGAGCTTCAAGAAAAAGATTAAAATTCAAAAGGAGAAAAAAATTGAACTTTTTTGCACAAAACAGAAATTTTATAACTTACTGCCAAAGAGCTTTCCAGAAATAGAATCGAAAACTTGCTTTTAAAACACTATAAATCCAGTTTCTCTTTGACAGAGAACTTAAAATCAAGAAGCTAATATTTAGAAAGGACAAAACAAAAGACTTGCACTTCTTCAATACAAAGAGATTTTACAATATTTGTAGAACTTCTAAAAAATAGAGAAATATTCAAAAGGAGAAATAAAAGTTTAACTTTTTTGGAAAAGAGACAATAGAAAACTGCTCAAAAAATGCACAACGTTTTCTAAAATGCACAACAGAATTGAAATTCTTCAAAACACACAATCTTTTTAACAAAGAACTTTAAGTAAAAGATTAAAAAATTCAAAAGGAGAAAACGAAAGTTTTTTTTCGCACAAACGAGGGATTTAAAAACAAAAGTCTATTGAGAAATAGATACGAAAGCTTGTGCCTCATTTGCACCATTTTAAAATGACTTTAACAGAATATTTTAAATATAATTACTCTTTGATAAAATTATATATATATAACCAAGAAGCAAATATTAAGAAAAGGACAACAATAGAATCAAAATTCTTTAAAACAGAGTAATTACATAATCTTTTTAACAAAGAACTTTAAGTAAAAAAATTAAAATTCAAAAGGAGAAAACGAAAGTTCTTTTTTGGCACAAAGGAGGGATTTAAAAACAAAAGTCTATTGAGAAATAGATTCGAAAACTTGTGCCTCATTTGCACCATTTTAAAATGACTTTAACAGAATCTTTTAAATATGGTTACTCTTTGATAAAATAATATATATATATATATATATATATAACCAAGAAGCAAATATTAAGAATGGACAACAATAGAATCAAAATTCTTTAAAACAGAGAAATATTATGGAATCTCTTCCACAAAGAGCTTCAAGAAAAAGATTAAAATTCAAAAGGAGAAAAAAAATTGAACTTTTTTTGCACAAAAAGAAATTTTATAACTTACTGCTAAAGAGCTTTCAAGAAATAGAATCGAAAACTTGCTTTTAAAACACTGTAAATCCAGTCCCTCTTTAACAGAGAACTTAAAATCAAGAAGCTAATATTTAGAAAGGACAAAACAAAAGACTTGCAATTCTTCAATGAAAAGAGATGTTACAATATTTGTAGAACTTCTAAAAAATAGAGAAATATTCAAAAGGAGAAATAAAAGTTTAACTTTTTTTTGGAAAAGAGACATTAGGAAACTGCTCAAAAAATGCACAAGGTTTTCTAAAATGCACAACAGAATTGAAATTCTTCAAAACAGAGTAATTACACAATCTTTTTAAAACAGAACTTTAAGTAAAAAGATTAAAATTCAAAAGGAGAAAAACAAAAGTTTTTTTTTTTTTGCACAAAGGAGGATTTAAAAACAAAAGTCTATTGAGAAATAGATTCGAAAGCTTGTGCCTCATTTGCACCATTTTAAAATGACTTTAACAGAATATTTTAAATATGGTTACACTTTGATAAAATAATATATATAACCAACAAGCAAATATTAAGAAAGGACAACAATAGAATCAAAATTCTAAAAAACAGAGAAATATTATGGAATCTCTTCCACAAAGAGCTTCAAGAAAAAAGATTAAAATTCAAAAGGAGAAAAAAATTGAACTTTTTTTGCACAAAACAGAAATTTTATAACTTACTGCCACAGAGCTTTAAGAAAAAAAAATTCAAATTCAAATGGAGAAAAAAATTGAACTTTTTTGCACAAAAGAGAAATTTAATAACTTACTGCCAAAGAGCTTTGCAGAAATAGAATCAAAACTTGCTTTTCAAACACTATAAATCCAGTTTCACTTTGACAGACAACTTAAAATCAAGAAGCTAATATTTAGAAAGGACAAAAAAAAAAGACTTGCAATTGTTCAATACAAAGAGATTTTACAATATTTGTAGAACTTCTAAAAATTAGAGAAATATTCAAAAGGAGAAATAAAAGTTTAACTTTTTTGGAAAAGAGATATTAGAAAACTGCTCAAAAAATGCACAACGTTTTCTAAAATGCACAACAGAATTGAAATTCTTCAAAACAGAGTAATTACACAATCTTTTTAACAAAGAACTTTAAGTAAAAAGATTAAAATTCAAAAGGAGAAAACGAAAGATTTTTTTTTCGCACAAACGAGGGATTTAAAAACAAAAGTCTATTGAGAAATAGATTCAAAAGCTTGTGCCTCATTTGCACCATTTGAAAATGACTTCAACAGAATATTTTAAATATGGTTACTCTTTGATAAAATAATATATATATATATATATAACCAAGAAGCAAATATTAAGAAAGGACAATAATAGAATCAAAATTCATTAAAACAGAGAAATAATATGGAATCTCTTCCACAAAGAGCTTCAAGAAAAAAGATTAAAATTCAAAAGGAGAAAAAAAATTGAACTTTTTTTGCACAAAACAGAAATTTTATAACTTACTGCCAAAGAGCTTTCCAGAAATAGAATCGAAAACTTGCTTTTAAAACACTATAAATCCAGTTTCTCTGACAGAGACCTTAAAATCAAGAAGCTAATATTTAGAAAGGACAAAACAAAAAGACTTGCAATTGTTCAATACAAAGAGATTTTACAATATTTGTAGAACTTCTAAAAATTAGAGAAATATTCAAAAGGAGAAATAAAAGTTTAACTTTTTTGGAAAAGAGATATTAGAAAACTGCCCAAAAAATGCACAACGTTTTCTAAAATGCACAACAGAATTGAAATTCTTCAAAACAGAGTAATTATACAATCTTTTTAACAAAGAACTTTAAGTAAAAAGATTAAAATTCAAAAGGAGAAAACGAAAGATTTTTTTTCGCACAAACGAGGGATTTAAAAACAAAAGTCTATTGAGAAATAGATTCAAAAGCTTGTGCCTCATTTGCACCATTTGAAAATGACTTCAACAGAATATTTTAAATATGGTTACTCTTTGATAAAATATTAAGAAAGGACAATAATAGAATCAAAATTCATTAAAACAGAGAAATAATATGGAATCTCTTCCACAAAGAGCTTCAAGAAAAAAAGATTAAAATTCAAAGAAGAAAAAAAAAATTGAACTTTTTTTGCACAAAACAGAAATTTTATAACTTACTGCCAAAGAGCTTTCCAGAAATAGAATCAAAAACTTGCTTTTAAAACACTATAAATCCAGTTTCTCTTTGACAGAGACCTTAAAATCAAGAAGCTAATATTTAGAAAGGACAAAACAAAAGACTTGCAATTCTTCAATACAAAGAGATTTTACAATACTTGTAGAACTTCTAAAAAATAGAGAAATATTCAAAAGGAGAAATAAAAGTTTAACTTTTTTGGAAAAGAGATATTAGAAAACTGCTCCTAAAATGCACAACGTTTCCTAAAATGCACAACAGAATTGAAATTCTTCAAAACAGAGTAATTCCAGAATCTTTTTAACAAAGAACTTTAAGTAAAAAGATTAAAATTCAAAAGGAGAAAACAAAAGTTTTTTTTTTCGCACAAAGGAGGGATTTAAAAGTTTTTCTTTAAAACAGAGAAATATTATGGAATCTCTTCCACAAAGAGCTTTAAGAAAAACGATTAAAATTCAAAAGGAGAAAACAAATTGAACTTTTTTTTTGCACAAAGAGAAATTTTATAACTTACTGCCAAAGAGCTTTAAGAAAAAGTTTAAATTCAAATGGAGAAAAAAATTGAACTTTTTTTGCACAAAAGAGAAATTTTATAACTTACTGCCAAAGAGCTTTGCAGAAATAGAATCAAAAACTTGCTTTTCAAACACTATAAATCCAGTTTCACTTTGACAGACAACTTAAAATCAAGAAGCTAATATTTCGAAAGGACAAAACAAAAAACTTGCAATTCTTCAATACAAAGAGATTTTACAATATTTGTAGAACTTCTTAAAAATAGAGAAATATTCAAAAGGAGAAATAAAAGTTTAACTTTTTTGGAAAAGAGAGATTAGAAAACTGCTCGTAAAATGCACAACGTGTTAGAATTGAAATTCTTCAAAACAGAGTAATTCCAGAATCTTTTTAACAAAGAACTTTAAGTAAAAAGACTAAAATTCAAAAGGAGAAAACAAAAGTTTTTTTTTTTTTTTTGCACAAAGGAGGGATTTAAAAACTTTTTCTTTAAAACAGAGAAATATTATGGAATCTCTTCCACAAAGAGCTTTAAGAAAAAGATTAAAATTCAAAAGGAGAAAAAAATTGAACTTTTTTTGCAAAAAGAGAAAGTTTAATAAATTACTGTCAAAGAACTTTCCAGAAATAGAATCAAAAACTTGCGTTTAAAAACACTATAAATCCAGTTTCTCTTTGACACACAACTTAAAATCAAGAAGCTAATATTTAGAAAGGACAAAACAAAAGACTTGCAATTCTTCAATACAAAGAGATTTTACAATATTTGTAGAACTTCTAAAAAATAGAGAAATATTCAAAAGGAGAAATAAAAGTTTAACTTTTTTGGAAAAGAGATATTAGAAAACTGCTCCTAAAATGCACAACAGAATTGAAATTCTTCAAAACAGAGTAATTCCAGAATCTTTTTAACAAACTTTAAGTAAAAGATTAAAATTCAAAAGGAGAAAACAAAAGTTTTTTTTTTTTCGCACAAAGGAGGGATTTAAAAAGTTTTTTCTTTAAAACAGAGAAATATTATGGAATCTCTTCCACAAAGAGCTTTCAGAAAAACGATTAAAATTCAAAAGGAGAAAACAAATTAAACTTTTTTTGCACAAAAGAGAAATTTTATAACTTACCGCCAAAGAGCTTTAAGAAAAAAGATTAAAATTCAAACGGAGAAAATAAATTGAACTTTTTTTTTTTTTTTGCAGAAAAAGAAATTTCATAACTTACTACCAAAGAGCTCTCCAGAAATAGAATCAAAAACTTGCTTTTAAAACACTATAAATCCAGTTTCTCTTAGACACACAACTTAAAATCAAGAAGCTAATATCTAGAAAGGACAAAACAAAAGACTTGCAATTCTTCAATTCAAAGAGATTTTACAATATTTGTAGAACTTCCAAAAAATAGAGAAATATTCAAAAGGAGAAATAAAAGTTTAATTTTTTTGGAAAAGAGAGATTAGAAAGTTGCTCGTAAAATGCACAACGTTTTCTAAAATGCACAGCAGAATTGAAATTCTTCAAAACAGAGTACTTGCAGAATCTTTTTAACAAAGAACTTGAAGTAAAAAGATTCAAATTTAAAAGGAGAAAACAAAAGTTTTTTTTTTTTTTTTTTTGCACAAAGGAGGGATTTAAAAAGTTTTTTCTTTAAAACAGAGAAATATTATGGAATCTCTTCCACAAAAAGCTCTAAGAAAAGAGATTAAAATTCAAAAGGAGAAAACAAATTGAACTTTTTTTGCACAAAGAGAAATTTTATAACTTACTGCCAAAGAGCTTTAAGAAAAAAGATTAAAATTCAAATGGAGAAAAAAATTGAACTTTTTTTGCATAAAAGAGAAATTTTATAACTTACTGCCAAAGAGCTTTCCAGAAATAGAATCAAAAACTTGCTTTTCAAACACTATAAATCCAGTTTCTCTATGACAGACAACTTAAAATCAAGAAGCTAATATTTCGAAAGGACAAAACAAAAGACTTGCCATTCTTCAGCACAAAGAGATTTTAAAATATTTGTATAACTTCTACAAAATAGAGAAATATTCAAAAGGAGAAATAAAAGTTTAACTTTTTTGGAAAAGAGATATTAGAAAACTGCTCCTAAAATGCACAACATTTTCTCAAATGCACAACAGAATTGAAATTCTTCAAAACAGAGTAATTGCAGAATCTTTTTAACAAAGAACTTTAAGTAAAAAGATTAAAATTCAAAAGGAGAAAACAAAAGTCTTTTTTGCACAAAGGAGGGATTTAAAAAGTTTTTTTCTTTAAAACAGAGAAATATTATGGAATCTCTTCCACAAAGAGCTTTAAGAAAAAGATTAAAATTCAAAAGGAGAAAAGAAATTGAACCTTTTTTTGCACAAAAAGAGAGTTTATAAATTACTGTCAAAGAACTTTCCAGAAATAGAATCAAAAACTTGCTTTTAAAACACTATAAATCCAGTTTCTCTTTGACAGACAACTTAAAATCAAGAGGCTAATATTTAGAAAGGACAAAACCAAAGACTTGCAATTCTTCAATACAAAGAGATTTTACAATATTTGTAGAACTTCTAAAAAATAGAGAAATATTCAAAAGGAGAAATAAATGTTTAACATTTTTGGAAAAGAGATATTAAAAAACTGCTAGTAAAATGCACAACGTTTTGTAAAATGCACAGCAGAATTGAAATTCTTCAAAACAGAGTAATTGCAGAATCTTTTTAACAAAAAACTTTAAGTAAAAAGATTAAAATTCAAAAGGAGAAAACAAAAGTTTTTTTTTTTTTTGCACAAAGGAGGGATTTAAAATGTTTTTCTTTAAAACAGAGAAATATTATGGAATCTCTTCCACAAAGAGCTTTAAGAAAAAGATTAAAATTCAAAAGGAGAAAACAAATTGAACTTTTTTTGCACAAAAAGAAATTTTATAACTTACTGCCAAAGAGCTTTCCAGAAATAGAATCAAAAGCTTGCTTTTCAATCACTATAAATCCAAAAGGAGAAATAGAGAAATATTCAAAAGGAGAAACAAAATTTAACTTTTTGGCGAAAAAGAGATATTGAAAAACTGCTCATAAAATGCACGACGTTTTTTCAAAGCGAATTTGAAATCCCAATGTTTGAAAAGTAAAAGGTCTCATACAAATCAGAGTAAGGTAGAATTGCAATCATTTGCATCATTTTGAAACAACTCTTCCAAAAAAAAAGATATAATCAAGAAGCTAATGTCTAGAAAGGACAACAATAGAATTGAAATTCTTCAAAACACAGAGACATTATGGAATCTCTTGAATAAAGAAATTTAAGAAAAAAGATTAAAACTCAAAACAGAAAACGAAAGGTTTTTTTGCACAAATGAGGGATTTAAAACATTATAATCAAGAAGCTAGTATTTAGAAAGGACAAAACAAAAGACTCGCAATTCTTTAAAACAAATAGATTTTCTGATATTTTTAGAACTTTTAAAAAAGAGAGAAATATTCAAAAGGATAAATAAAAGTTTTAACTTTTTTGGTGAAAAAAAAGATATTGGAAAACTGCTCATAAAATGCACGACATCTTTTCAAAGCAAATGTGAACTCCCGATGTTTGAAAATTATTAGGTCTTGTAAAAATCAGAGTAAGGTAGAAAATTGCAATCATTCGCACCATTTAAAACGACTTTGACAGAATACTATAAATAGAGTTACCCTTTGACAAAAAAAGATTGAAATCAGGAAGGTGATGTATCAAAGCATAGGAAGGAACAATTCTCATAATATTTAGAGTATATCATTATTTGCGTTTTAAGCAAATCAGTTATTAGCTATTTCTCTTACTAATCACAATCTTCATTAAATATGAACATAAACATACCCCTGGGGTTCAGAGCGACAGCAGCTTTCTTTAGTGCAGCCAAACCCATGAAGCGTGCAACAGTGCTGGGGAGAGGCAATGAAGATGTAGAAAATACAATGGGCATCACCCCACAGCTATTCACCTGTGACAGAAATAATGAACCATATAAATATAGCTCTAATTGGTTCAACATTTAAAGCTACTGAGCTCCCTCCAATTCCAACCAAAAGGTGGATAACAATTGCATTTTAAGAAGCTAACATTGAGAAAGGATAAAACAGAAGTCTCACAATTATTCAAAACATTAAAATCTCCTTAATCAAAAACCAAGTAGTTAACATTCAGAAAAGACAACTTTGACAGAAATCCAGTTACTCTTTGACAGAAACTTAAAACCCAATAGTTAACATTTAGAAAAGACGAACGAAAAGTCTCAAAGCACTTTAAAACAGAGAGGAATATTATGTAATCTCTTTAACAAGGAACTTTGGAAAAACAGAGAAATATAGAAAGTTTAACTTTGTTTGGCAAAAGAGAGATCCTCGTAAAGCTATTGAGGAACAGATTCAACAAACTTGTTGTATAACCTAACATCGTATGCATGACGTTCTTTAAAAGCAAAATTAACCACGCAATGTTGCTTGAAAAATTACAGGCCCTGGACAAAACTGAGTGAGAAAGAAAATCGCAATCATTTGCAACAGTTGAAATTGATTTTGACCTAAACTTTAAATCCCGTTAGTCACTACTCATCAAGACATTGACTGAGAGGTTCGACAAACTTTCGGGATCTTACTACATAAATTCCGAAAGATAGATGAAAAACAGTAATTCCAGTCTAAATCGATGCAAGGAAAAACTGCTACCCAGAAGTCAGAAGGTATATATGATTCTTAAGCTCTTACGACAGGATTTATCACTAACGACGGCATCAGCACCCAATCACAACTAGCCAGAAGGAGAAAAAATTCGAGAAGATTTACCGATCCACCTCCGAACTCCAACAAGCCCTCTCGCACGCCGGTGATCAGCCTCTCGCCTTCGCCGCCACCATGGGCGACCCCGTCGCCGAGCCCCGACCAAAGCGCCCCCGACGCTGCGGCGTCCGTTCGCCGATCATCGGCCGCACGCGGAGCCAGACGGCGGTTTCCGCCCGCTCCGATCGCGAGAGAGAGAGAGGGAAAAATGGAAATAAGCGGACGGAGAAGACGAAGAGGAAGAGAGATGATGATGTGACCGTGGGGCGAGGATTTCTTGTTTTTATTTCTAAATTCCTCCTAACGGATAATTAGCCCCTTTCCCCCTCGTTCCAAATATACCCCTCGTAAATTAGGAAAGTGCATAGCACGCTGGAGGTTGCAACGGTAAATTTACGATTTTCAAAAATAAATAAATCCGTTGCGGTTGGGTATTCGGCAGAAGTTGGGCGCTTTTTAGTGTATAAACCGATTGGATTTAAAGTCAATATATATTAATAACTTGAGGTAAATTGTCATTTCCGAAGGAAGATTACTACCCACCCTCAAATTTTACGATTATAGAGTTCGGTTATTGATTTTAAGTTGTGCTTCTTGCGACAATTTCAAGTACTTTACTAACTCATTAAGTTTAATTTTTTTGGTCAGAAATTACATTAATTAATTAGCAGGTGATAGGCATTTATTGTTATGAATTGTATTGCTAAATTGCTACATAAAAAAAAAACGGAAAGTACTAAATATAGGTGCAATTGAGATCACAAAAATCCTGAGCAGATTACAATTGTTGAAGGTATAATTACTAATATATATGGACTCCGAATTATGACATGTCGAGGAAAATTACGCTATGGTAGGATAATTACTTGGTAATAACAAAATTTTATCATCGAATTACGAATTTTAAAGAAAAGTTTCTAATAACAATAGAAAGAGTATTAACACTGATAGAACTACCAATCACGATTAATTGTAGAAAACTACAATATTACTCGATAATTACTTGTAAGGACATCTCTAACTTACTAAATGTAAAGGCATGTTGCTATTTTTTATAAAAAAAAATTCTAAGGATCAACGCAATCAAATTATGAGGAATTTAGCAATTTACCAAAGCTTTAAGTTAGTTACAGTATATTTTTGTCGCTGGTGATAATTTGGGATAATTCACGGCATTATAATGGAATTACCAAGTATTATGTCATGTTGTGGAATGAATTATTCGCTTCAAAATAGTAACATCTCTTAAGATAGGTAATGCAACTTTAAAGTAGTAATTTCCCTTGTAATTGGTAAATTAAGCAAGTACTAATCCTTGATGATCTTAATTATACTTACTCTTAGTAAATTGCTAACATGATCTTGTTGAAGTATTGTATCATAAAAGCAAATGGATGTTCATAATTGTACTTTGTGCTGGTAAAATTAGTTTCGCCACTGTTGAATTACAATATTGCTAATATTAGTTACCGTATTTATAATAGTATTGCCTATCTAGCGTATCAGATATGTTCATCCACATTTTTTTAATGAGTTGCTAATATTATTACAATGTTTTAAGAGTTTTTGTTAAGTACAAGGGTAAAGATTGGAACCAAACCAAATTGGTCGGTTTTGGGCGGTTTTCGATTTCTAAAATTTGGAATCAATGATTGTCCATCCAGTTTTCGATTTCAGGTGTGGACCAAACCACTCAAACCGAACCGATACTATTTTTTTTTATTAGCATGTTAATGATACTTGATCATATGTTACCACACCTTCAACGTATTTCCATCGAGATTTTTAGTGATTAACGTTGAAATATTATCCCACATCATTGACAACAGGTTTTAAATACTGTTTATATTTATGTAATTTTTCTCCACTTATCTATTTAAGCTTTTGTGGATTTCCCTAACAAGATCCAAAATACTAAAAAAATGAAAGTTTAAACCATGCAACGAAATTTGCAATCTCCTAGGAAATAAGAAAAATGAAAGAAGATATCATCATTGTGCTTGGCTCCCATCCAATTCCAAGACCGGGCGAGTCAATTCGATCCCCTTAAAGCCGATCACTTAGAATCGAGGATAAATTAATTACACTTACAATAAGAAAGATAAATCCCCTGAAAATTAAAGCTTTCTGCATTAATTTGAGCACGGGCAAAATTATACATTTTTCTAAATAAGATGATAGGAGTGTGTTAGAAGAGAGTTCTAGATATACTTTTCTTCTTTTTGTTCGCAAGTGAAAGCTCTTTTCTTGAAAGTAGAAGAAGCCAAAAGAGGTGAAATATGAGATAACAACTTCTCAATTTTTTCCCCTTTGATGACTAGAAATGGCAGAAAGGCCACGACCTTATGAATTAGGTAGGTACAAACTTATTTCATAAATTACGTAGTTATATAGCAGACAAAAACAAATACCTTTCTAAAAAGTATCATTTAATTAACAATTAATTATGACGAAGAAGGAAAGAGAGTGATACCGCATGTTATACTCGCATGCAATTCACAAATCGATTAAGTGCTCCTGCCATCAAATCAAATTGATTACTCTTCAAAAAGTAGCATGAACTCGGCTTCTAATCCTCCAGAAAATAACTATTTCTACATTTTTGTTAGTTCTATTGATCTCGTGGACAGTAAAACTGATGAATTCAATTTTTGGAAAGGTACATATTTGGGTGCGTAAGACGAAAAATCTCGAAGACAAAAACCTTTATTTTATTTTGAATAATGAGATTTGTCGACATGAACAAGCACTCGAACTTTCTACACCAAAATCCTGATCAGCTCCAACAGGCTCGAAGTTAGGATTTTGATTTAGCAAAAGTTGTATTAGTTTAAAGGCTTAATATGCAACTAAAAAGGTCAAAGATTTATTTTTTAAAAAAATGCTTAATTCAAGGTTAGTGCAATCGGCTGAAGCATTGAATGATTTTTAGCTCGGAAATTAGAAGTCTATCGGTTCGAATGATACAAATTGCATGCAACATGTTTTGAATCAGGGCCATCGGTTACAGGCAAAAGATATAAATTTAATCGGTTGATAATACTCGTATAATGTTTCTCGAGCCTTTAGAGAGCATCGAGTCTTTGCGCTCGTAGCTCTAGATAATAAAAAGAAACTACCGCTTTCTCCTCACTTCATGCTTCTGTGTTGCATAAACCAAGTCCAGATAAGAAATCATTTTTCTTCCCCATGCTACATAAACCAAGTTTTCGTGAGATTTTTGGTTCCACGAATTCAAGTTTCACACCCTTCAGCGAACCCTTGAAAGCCCGCATGGGCGTGTAATAGCCCATGTTACGGGCTGATCTCGGGCCGGCCAACGCTTTCGGCCCACCTAATTGTCTGATTGGAGTCCATCTGAAATGACATTGCCGGCTTTGTTTTGCCAAGAATTTCTGCGGTCTAAAGCCCACATTCATTAAATTTTGTCATCAATCACCAATCCACTTAACAAGCCGAATAAAGAATAATAGTTAGCTAAGCGGAAGGATTAATGGTGTGCTCGACCAAATGTCCATAGTGATAGTGCTCCTAATTATACCTATTAAATAGGTGAATCGAATCTAAAATGATATAACTCAAATTAATTCATTTAACTTATTTTGACCCATTTGTATGTATTATAAATCTAGTGATCCATACCCAACCCAACTTATATTGTTAAAATACTTATATATTTAACCCAATTTAAGAAAACTCATACTCGAACTAAGGAAGAGTGAAAAGTGAATGAATACAAGATCAAGTGAGGGCAAAAAAAAAGTGAAGAAAGAGTCATAGAAGTGAGTTGGGTCTTAATAAGTTGTAAACCCATTTAACCCTCGTATAATTTTGGGTTTTACCATTCTAAACCCATTTGTGACCCATTTGCTGAACATAACTAACCCACATAATAACTCGGCATATCTAATATGGGTCAAGAAATAAGTCTATGAACTATTCATCTAGTCCTAATTAAAAGCCCGAACCCTTTTGAATAGAACAACACATATAGTCGCGTATATATTTTCTCAATCTATTAAAGTATATGTGAGCACACCTAAATCGAACTCTTTACTTTGTTCGACAAGGCGGGTTAGAATAAATAATAGAATTGGGCCATCTACGTCCAACTAATTTCTTAACTTGGACAAGTGGGAAATGCGGGCCGAGATATATAGGGCCAGCATAAGCCCATGACTGTCTAGTGGGCTCGGGGGGATTGGGGTGGTTTGGTTAGAGCGAGAGTATCCTGTGACCTGTAAAATCTGGTTTCTTGGGATACAGCTTGGGAGGGGAATTGGGGATGACTCAAGACCACACATCAATTCCATGGTTCACATTGAGGAATGACAGCCAAGAGATGCTTCCAACGATAGTTACATTGAGGAAGAAGAAGACCCGGAGGGGGTGGGGGCGGGGGGTGTTTGGCTTCTCTCTTTTAATATGACTTGAGCTGGCAAATTGTCTTGTTTCGAGCTCATGCATTCCCTCTTCACGGGCCTCCACTGGACCACCCATGCAATTCCCCTCCCAGTTCGTTCTTTGTTCGTCTCCCTTAGCGGCACTCCTTATCGTTATCATTCCTTCTCTTTTTCTCATGATTTATTTGATCTTTCTTTCCCCAGCATATATTAGCAACGAAAGGTCCAACCTACTCTGTGCTTTAACCCAACTAGTTAACAATTAATTGACCACGACATATTCTGATCATTTTATTCTCCTAAATTACAAAGAATCACAAAAGGCATGAGCCATGTTCAAACACTTATAGAGCTCATTATGCTTGACTCAAAAGTGTCGCACAATCGGACATTTTACTTGTTAATGGGAGATATTAGCAAATGAACACCAATGTAGACATGTGCAATCTTTCTTTTGTTAATCTCCTTTAGAAGTTTGAATAGTTTAAGGTTTTAGAAAAGTTGGCAAAGGTTCTACAAACTCTCACAATCTTTGGCCAAAATTGTACTCTTCCTTCTATGTGCACATCTCATTTATTTTCATTCATGCTAGGATCAACATCAGATTAGGGAAGGCATTAGGTCCTAAATGGAGTATCATTTCAGCTAAGATATCCAATGAGACCCACCAAAATGATTATCCTTCAATATTATGCTTTTTCCTTGTTTGACATGAGAGGGGACTTTCAAGAATCAATTGGCTCGTCGATGCATTGCAATCCCTAACTACCAAAAGAGCCTTGCTGTTTTCATCCTGTAGCTACAATGGACCACCAATCTCTCCAACACGGTATAATCCCTAACCACCAAAAGAGGCTTGCTGTTTTCATCCTGTAGCTACAATGGACCACCAATCTCTCCAACACGGTATAATCCCTAACCACCAAAAGAGGCTTGCTGTTTTTATCCTTTAGCTACAATGGACCACCAATCTCTCCAACACGGTATAAGCTTTGTGCATCTCTCTCTCTCTCTCTCTCTCTCTCTCTCCTATCGTTTGGGTTCAATGAAGATGCCTTGGCTCTTCACAGTCCAAAAAACTTGTGGCTCTCTTTCAATGTTGAATAATCACTATGTCCCGCTGGGTCAAGTCTTCTCGGTGCAACATGCATCCTATTCGTGCAAAACTCCTATATAAACCTTATGTGACTTAGGGAACGTACCATATCTTGTGCCCTGAAGTAAAAAGCACCAACCAAAATGCTTCACATTCTCTTCCTTTTTTCCCTCCTCTTCTCCTCTTCTCATGCCTCGGTCCAGGACTTCTGCGTCGCAAACCTCAAAGGCCCAGACACCCCGGCAGGCTACACTTGCAAGAGCCCTGCAAAGGTCACTGTCAAAGACTTTGTTTTTTCAGGACTCGGAGTAGCTGGTAACACCACCAATATCATCAAAGCAGCTGTGACCCCTGCATTCGTAGGCCAATTCCCAGGCGTCAATGGGCTCGGCATCTCAGCAGCCCGATTGGACCTGGCACCAGCGGGCGTCGTCCCATTGCACACCCACCCAGGTGCATCGGAGCTCCTGTTTGTGGTTCATGGGAAAATATTGGCAGGGTTCATTTCTTCAGCCAATGATGTCTACTTGATGACCCTGAAGAGAGGGGACATTATGGTTTTCCCACAGGGGTTGCTTCATTTCCAAATAAATGCAGGCGGGTCCAAGGCCATAGCTGTGGTCAGCTTCAGCAGCGCAAATCCTGGCCTCCAAATCCTCGATTTCGCATTGTTTGCCAACAACTTTCCATCTCCATTGGTGGAGAAGACCACTTTCCTGGACGATGCCCAAGTGAAGAAGCTCAAGGCTGTGCTCGGTGGAACTGGCTAAACAAAGCCAAGATCCGCTTCAGACTGATTTTCTAGTGTAATGACATTTGTGGTCGTGGATGTGTTTTCTTGTTGTTGCTAATGTGGAAGCCATTTGTTCATGTTTAATAATGCAATTGAAATATTGTAGCTTTGTTTTGCCTGGAAAAAAGTTTATTTGATGCTGTACCTCGTCAGTTGTATGAACAAAGGAACAGGACCAGCTCAACTAGTAGCTCAATTTTGACCCATAAAAAAAGGAAAAGCTAGTAGCTCAATTCAGCTGAGGTTTGATACATTTTTAGTCAGTTCAAAATGTTGTGATCCTATGGTGATTCACCGAGCAAACTAGCATTTGAAGCATTGGTTGTATTGAACTGCTATCTGAACAGAGAATGCAGTCATTGTAGCCTTGGCATAAAGAGAGGTAAAAGATTGTGTAAAAAGGTAGAATCTGCTAGCCTCAGGTGCACAGACCATTTTCAATTCCCTGGTGACCAGGTTTCTACTTAGGCGAGCAGACAGAGCAGGGCACATCTTGGTGAGAAAGGACTTCTTAGGCTCTTGTGGGTATTTACGCAGAATCTCGAATTGCTCATACAAATTGAGATGCATAATAAGGAACGAAATATAAGCTGTCAACTCTCCTCCTGGTCCTCAAGCAAGCTGCTGTGCGTCCTGCTTCCACATGTTCCACCCCGCAACGTAACCCCATATCTACACCCAAACACAACATGTGGACTCCCATATTTATTTATTTTTCCATGCTTTATCTCCTCTTTGATACACGGAATCGTAATGATTTGACAAGCTTAGATGCGTCAGAGACTTAAGGATAGCATGAGCCTCCCGTGAGGAGCTAAAAAATTGAAGCAATTCCCTGCAAGCTGGATTATTCCCTGAGGTACGGGAAATTTGTCCCATGAATACTAGATACCTGCTCTCCGCACTACCTCTTGGGAGCATAGTCGGTCACATCATAAGAAGGTGAAGCATCTAATCAGAGAGGCATTTGCTAATTTTGGCAACGCGATCTTGGGTTTCTGGCTTTTTGATTGTTGTTTAGGTTTAAATCATTGTGATAGCACAAATCTGTTGCCATGTTGCTGCTGAAAATGCTTCCGTCACATTCATAATCCCTTATGCTTCAAGCCATTTCCTTGGAGTTTTAGTCCGGACTGCATAATTGCCATGGCCATCCATCATTTGCTAAAATTGTCATATTCCCCTTAAGACAAGTCCCCCGTGTTTGTCCAAGAGCTGGACAACGATTAGCTCTTTCGCTCTATTGTTCACCTCAGCACAAGTCATTTACCGCTTCTCTCTTGACAATGCAGCTATACTGAAGAGATCAACATCTAGAGACTTTCCTGCACCTGCCTTGAGACAGAGACTTACTAGACCTAGCTGTGACATGGATCCTGACCATCTCTGTATATTACTATCGGGAAATGCTGGTCTAAGATACAAAAATGGCTAGAGTAATCATATTAGGTCGTGAACGGTATTGATCGGCCAACTGAGACAATGTCGAATCAGAAAATGTCAGTAGTACTGCACCATAGATCTCCAGAACAATAGCCTCAACTAGAAGTGAGAGAGTTATGCCTCTATCAACACTTGAGTAACTGAGCTTGTCGTCAAGGAATGTCGAGGAAACTAAAACGAAAACAGGGAACAGGAAACTAACGAAATGGAGAAAGAAACCTTTAATCGAGTGTACTGAAGTTGCTTCTGTTTGGAGGATGCACGAGAAGCCTAGCTCTGTTTCAACTGGCTTAATGGCTGCGGCCCCTACCTTATTGCATATGATTGAGAACCCATCTTGCATTTCTGAGAAGTTCACGTTCCCACCAGCTGAAAAGTATGTGAACATGAACAAGTAATAAGCTTCACGGACGTCGCTTGCCTCAGAACTGAAATGAGCACCACATTCAATTTGTCCTGGGGTCCTTTCTTAGATGAATTTATTGTAATGGCGGGATGGATCATAGAGCGAGAGTGAGGCCCTCATAGATTTTCTTGAGTTAGAGGACTTGAGAACCCATGTCCTTTCTCCTTACTTAAAAAGTCTTGCTCTAAACACTGGAGGCAAGCAGACGCAAGAGCATTGGCTTTTTAGGACGGATAGAGCATGTAACCAGCGATACCAACCTGGTAAGCTCAGCCATAGGTCATTGTCTTCCAAGGAGTAAGCCGTGACAATGTTGGTACCACTGAGGTAGAGGAGAAGGAAGAGGCCCAAAATGCCTGTAGGAGGCTCATCAGGTGATCACCGGGATTTCTTGTGCTTTCTCCTTGTTGCCTCGAGGCATGTCTTAAGAGTCGGCTAGCAGGCAAGTCGGCCAGAGGAGAAAGCTGAGCCAGGCTCATAACATGTGCTAGCAGTGAGAGCCAAATTGTATAAGGATGATTTGTTGAAAAATGCTGAGGAGGACCATCATGCGCATCTCTCCTCCAGCACTCTTCGACAAGATCTCATTGATGCTTTACTTGATCTGGTAACTGAAAACGAATGAGGAAGACAATCAAGGTTCTTCTGCTAGATTATGGCACCGTCATACATCATCTTGATTCGGATTGAATGTTCTTTGTGAATATTACCTATGATCAGAATGGTAAAGCTCATTCTTAATCTGACAACCGCAATACACCAACTTCCATGCATTTGGATTAGTCTACATGTCAGTGAGAGGGTGACATTTTCAGCCATTTGTTCATACTTGACAGCGAGGGTCTGAGTTTATCCATGAGAGAGCCATGGAAGTTAGCTGGAAATTTTTCAGAAAGGGGTTTAGCAAACATCAGATGCCTGTTTGCCACAAGAGTTTGCCAGTCGAGTTAATGGTAATGCTTTTTGAGTGGTTACTAATGCCAATTTTGCTTTTGCCAGCAACAAAAATTCTTTCTTTACATTGCTTGTTTGAACGTATCATTTGAGCCTTTTAGCAATGTTAAGAACTAAACCAATCCGTTGAAGCAAAAGACGAGATATCTAAATTAGAAGAAATTTTTTTTCTTCTTTTTATGATCGTATAAAAATTGAAAGAAGTTGCCCTCCAAGTTACTTGATGAGTTTTAGCTCTTCAGTCTTCACAGGCAGAGAAAGAGAAGGCAATTCGTCTATCTAATATTTTTCCCCCTTGAAAAAGAAAATGAAGGCGCTGGAAAAGAAGAAAGAAGGAGCCAAGTGCAACAATCTCCATGCGATGAGTATGAGATCAGCCTCATGAATGCTTGCCAACAGTATTCATGTCCAATCAGTAGCATGGATTGCATCCTCCTGACTTGCCTGCTGGTAAATGTACAAAGAATCAACAAGGCTCAATTTACAGAACAACACCGTACTCATGGTAGGGGAGACCTTCGGAGCATCGTTACTAATTTACACAGGAAACAATCGACATTTTTTTATGGTCTGTCCATGGATGGGTATGCTCTCTTTCCGAGAATATTTTAAAGAAGAAACGCTAACAATTTCGTCTTCCCATCCTTTGACTAACAGAAACAGAATCAATATTATACTCAAGAATCATAGATCCGGACTGAATTGGAGATCGTCTGCCTACAAACGGGGCATTTTGGGGAAACCTCCCGTTCCACGGATAATGCACATCGCTGACAACACACAAGATGACCGCATGGAACAAAAGCGGATCTCCTCCTCCTCATTAGACAAATTACGCATAGCTGTCCATCTGGTGCATCTCCCAATTCATCCTCTGCAATGTGAGCGGTGGCCTCATCGACTGCAGCATGGCTCTGCTGCTCATCCCGTCTATGCTGCCTCCACTCTTTCCATCTGTTCCAATTTCTGAGCAAAGAATATTCAGCATAAGTCCAATAAAGTCAAAGATTATCGTGTCTTGAAGTCGACAAGATATAGAATATGGATTACAAATTACTTGGTTCATAGCTACTAACCTTACAAAAGCAAATCCAAGGATACCGATTGATGCCGATCCAAGAAATATACTACTCCAGAAGAGTATCTTTGTCCGGAAGGCAAGATCAATCACCATCTGATCTTTTGTCATCTCGGTACTGAAAAATATCAAATCACAGACAATTCAATAGTAATTGACACCGTCAAGGAAGGGCTGCCAGCACAAAATCTGAAAAGTAGACCCTCAAACATAATTATGTCAACTACACTAGAGGAAAATATGAAATGGTTGATTCTTAACAACTTGAGTCACATGAAGCAGACTGTTCGTTTACAAAACATTTCACACTCAAACAAATGACAAGCATCAAAAGGAGAGGTGCCGCCACGATTTCTTTTGACAGGTAAGTGGAGAAATACTGGTTAATAGGTGCTTGTACAGATCACGCAAAAATTTATGAAATCATACGACTGTTGAACTCTCCATGTTATGCAAAATGCTACCAGCAAGACTTCCAAACGGGAAATTCACTACATACTCACATCCTTCTAGAAACCTTGACCATAATTAGAGTGAATAAATTTCTACACACGGGTCAATCTATTTCAAAAGAAAATAGTGCACATGGGTAATAAGTCCACAAATAGCAAAAGAATCTCCTCAAGCAAACATCAAGACTAATCCATCACAATGAGAGGAACACTCACAGGAAATATGGAAGATCTTTGCATGACTTGATCTCCAGAATTCCATTTTTCAAAAAGCAAAGGCCAACAGCACTGACATCCTTTCCTATTGGAAGAATTTTCTCCTCATCAAGCAGTCCAACCTTGAAAAACAGAGGAAGAAGAGCATTGGGTCAGACACTTGTATCAAAGTGAATGCATCAAAAGTCCAAAATTTAAGGAACAGCAAGGTCTAGATTATCATAAAGGTCTTCAAGGTGCAACAAACATCGCAGTCAACCATGTGCATCAAGAAGTATATGTCATTATATGTGGCAAACTTACAGGGTATTCATGACCAAAAAGTGCCTGAAGGAATGTATAAGGAGAAGCATTAATCGGCTGCAGTTGGTGATATACTGTGGTAAGAGGTAGATGATGCTTTGAACCATCCATGTTTACAACAACATAATCCACTGCTGGCCACTGACTGCCATCAATGAGTACAAAAGGAACCTGCAGTCATACTAACATATGTGAGCAAGTCCAATGACTAAAGCAGAAAGCCAACTTTGACTGCTCTGTCCTAAAACATCAAAGCCAAGTTTCTCATTGTACATAGTTAAGACCATCGAGAACAGGAAAAAGTGTTACAGAAATTATTTTATAAAGACAATCTCACTAAGATGAATGTATACAAATTTTTCTTGAGGAATCTTCAGTTCTGTCGGCCAAAAAATGGGAACCTCTGACTTCTAAAATCTCAAATATCCAGTGCACAGTGCAAGAACCGAAGCATAATAACTAAATGCTCAAGACAGAAAAACTAAGCCTTGTAAAGTTGTCTTATATTTCTCAATATCTTTAGCTTCACTAACTGCACATGTATTTAAGGACATCAGTAACCTCCCTGTACCATGATAAAGAACATCAACTTTAACCAGCTCTCAAGAAACTCAGTTGTTCTAAAAGGATAGAACTCTACCTGCCTTTTAATTTGGAATAAAATATAGACTCTATAGTGCAACTCCCGTTATTGAGGACATGAAAACCATGTGATGTACCATGGCAACACCAATTTTGACACGTCTACAATCACGGTTGTATGAATAGTCTCCCAGACATTTCCAGTGTCAAGGGCAAAAATAAAATGTGATACTACCCTAGAAGGAGGTCCATGGTTCCTAGCTGAAGACAAACGATGTGTAAAGTAAACCCACTCGAACAACAAGTAATGTAAGCTTTAACAGCAGTTTTCCAGCAAAACTATAGAGTAAATACAAGAAGCAACCTCTGGAACAATTCTACTTACCGTTCTTAATGATGAGGATTTTCGTTCTCGCAAGGATCGTGACAAGATAGCGCGTAGATCTGAAGTCCATCCAAAAAAGCCCTTCCACTCATTGTATATGCACTTCATAATGGAAAATAGAAGATCAAGCTTATCAAATGATCATGGGAGACTGAGGTAAACAGGAACAAATCCATTCCAGAAAAATCATAATTGTCAGGAGTAATTACAACAATTTAATGCATAAAATGCAGTTATAATGGCTCCATCATGCGGATTTCACAAAACTAAGTCCTGTCCTTTCACTGATGTTATAGTTCTACGAAAAAAGAAAAACACAAAAGAGAAATTATTGTATAAGTAAGATCCCTAGAACAGATAACAGGATATGTGGACCCACTCGACTGGAATTCACAATTAGGGGAGAGAAGGGTATAGGCACCTGGTGCATGTAAAACTTCCTCAAATACGAGAGGACACAGAACAGGAGGGAGACTCTGCAACCTACTATACTTCCTAATATTGATCTTCCCCTTGCTTCTAGCATTTTTCTCTAGGTATGCGCACTAAATCAACTTTTTCCGGTGGTGTCTTCCCAACCAGACTGGTACAAGGCCCAAAGACACCAGTGCATCCATCTCCAATCCATTGTAATTCCCCATATAGTATCTCAAAAAGAGAAATGAAAGTGGTGCATGTGTCCTTTACTCCAACAGCTTACTCAGTTAAAGTCCTCATCTTTTCCTCCTTTCATCATGACCGAAATTACATAAGAGTCCACTTTATCATAAATTGCATCGCACTTACAGAAGAAGGAATTCACTAGCTAAGCCAAGACTATCTGCTATATGCTTGAAAAATCCCAACTTCCAAAATGTCAGGTTTACTTCATATCACAAATGAAAAATTGCAGTGACACGGCTATACCAGCAAATGCACTTATACCAGATGATGTAGCCAAGTCATTGATTTAGCCTCCCTACAGCCTCCATTGTTCAATATCCACTTATATCGAGACCCTTCTTGAAAAAGAAGCAGCAGCAACTATGACATTTCCAAACTAATTACACCAAATTCACAAAGGACTTCTTTGATACCTCAACGATCAATTTGCTTCCTTTTCGCAGTCTTGTGGCATTGAAAGAGAAGTCGAAAGATCAGTTGGCAATACGAGACATGACTTAACACACAGATAGAATTTCCGAACATGAGACATACATTTACCCCTTGTACGCATCATCATGTTTTAACGCTACCACGAATTTTCAGACAAAGTCCACTTTCAATTACGTTACATACTCGAGCAAAATAATCCAAAACAGCGCGTGCACACACACTTACCGTTTGAGTCCTCTGCACGATCACCGCCCTATCGCCGGAGTCCTGCGAGACCAACACATTCTGCCTCAAGCTCTTCCACGTCCCTCCTTCGACAGCCGATTTCGCCTCCACGAGACCGCGCACGATCACGAGATCCTCCCTTCCCGACCGGCTCGACGAATCGGGCTCCGAATCGGAACCGCCTTCGAGGGAGAGCACGGACCGGAGGTCGGAGACGCGGACCGAGGGGGCGTCTTGGAGCTTGCGGAGGGCGGAGGAGCTGGAGGTCAACTTGACGATCGTGCGGACGGCGGCGTAAGCGAGGGTCAGGCCGAGGACGGCGCCGTCGAAGGAGAGGGCGAAGTTGGAGAGGAGAGAGACTATGGCTTGCTCGTGCGAGGACATGGTGCGGTTCTGGGGAATTAGGCGCCGGTGGTATGGGGTGGTGTTTCTAGGCGATCACATGTGAGCGCAGCGCGGCGGCGCGTGGGGGCGGCGGGAGCGGCTCTCGGCGGTGCGGAAGAGAGACGTTCTGCGACCATAAAAATCTCCGACTCTCCACGATGACGGTTCATGCTGGGAGACTGAAACTGATAATTGGGCTGATGGGCTGATCCTGGGCCCAATGATCAGGTTGGGCCAAGCCCAATTTAGGGCAATCATGGCTTGATGATCAGTCTCCACTTCAGAAGAGCTAATTCACATTCAAGTCCAGGTTGTGTCCTATTTGGTAAAGCAAAAAGGCCCTTTTCGAATATTAACAAATTCATTTGTAGTTTTAGGAAATTGATGGAGAGATTCAAGGTGAATTTGAATGCCAGTATCTAGACTAAAGTCTGATCTCAATCTCTAAATGTCAAGAGAAAAAGTTAGGAACAGAAAGCAAGAGATGGATACAACTTAAGAATGCATTAGGCTAAGGAGAGTATTGCGAACTTCTCAATGTATTGGTAAAAATTGGGCTTAGTTATTGTTAATGACACTATAACAATAAATGAAACAATAACATTACATGTACAACAGCTGTAGAAGGAGCAGATCAGAACAAGAGTGTATTGCTGGTAAATATTTTATTAGAAGTCTTCATCTCTCGGAGTTTCTCCATTTTTAACAATTATTGATGGGTAATTTATGAATTGTAAGATAACTTCTGCATTTATAAAAATGCAGTATTTAGAACATCTGATATATTAGCAACCGCCATTTAGTCTTTGACTTTCGACTTGGGCTGAAAAAGACCGAGCGAAATGCTATAGGTATAAAACTTGCCGAGTGCTGAAGGCTTTCGGTCGTTAAGTATAGTTAGTTGACAAAGTGAGTAGCCTTAGCCAACGGAAGAGGTAACACGGAAAGACAAAGTCCTGAAGCATTAGGTGTCAATAAATGACGGTTGATTTAATCAACAGAGAGCCACGACTTAAAATGAACCGGATGCAAAATAGCTTTTTGATTGATGAAAACGATAATCTCAGACACAATTTGCTTAACCTCATCGGCATAACTATGAAGTGAAATCAACACAACCATTAGGTAGTAGATGCCTTATATCTCGAAAGTCATTAATGATAAAGGCTAAGAAATCTGGATTATGGCAATTGTCTAAGTAAAGGAGAATAAGAGATTTCAAAATAACAGATGATACTGCACATGAAAAGCGGAGAGAGAACAACCATTGAAGTGGTAGGTGTTGATCAACCGTTTGCAAATACAAGTTGTTGAATTCTAGTAGTCATGGTAGATACAATTGTTTTCTTTGTTGTTAATTATAGGAAATAGTTATAGAAATTAGACTTGCCACTCGCGCAAGGTACCATCAATCATGTAATGTACAGTAGTTATTCATTTTGACTTCCAATTTATCTTTACATTTCAATACCCTTTTGTATGGTTGAATATGATTTTCTTCAATTTCGTACTTTTAATTTTCTTGTAAATTATGTTTTCTGTCCAAGAAACAACAAAGGGCTCTTCGCATTTATTGTCAATATTCATATCGATCCATATTTCGAAAGGTTTTTGATCGACACTTTTCAGCAAAACAGAATTTCAGATTATCGAATATACACTACCATTTTATTCTATCAAAATTTCTTATGATCACAAAAAGACACATCTTCCTATCTAATCATAAATACGACCCACATCCCAATAATTAAATTGACCTGGCTATTGAGGAAGAGGGAGAGTTTAAAAACTGAAGACTAACCTTGGGTGGCAAAAAATTGTTTGGATTCACATCAATTTTTTTTTTCTCCTCAATTTAAACCTTAACAGAAAAAATGTCATCATCCATGAGGGGCCAGGCACCCACTTCAAGGACCATGATGGGGAAACAGTGCAGGAGAAATACACAATAGCCCTCCCCCCAACCTTTAATTTCTTTTGCACCCTTCTCATGTCCTCGCTAGCACGCACTGACTTCATATGTCCTGTAAAATTAATATATCAGAGCCAAAAAAAATAGCACTGACGGGGGGAGGCAAAGAAATGGCAGAAGTAGCAGAACATAACAGGACCCACCAAGAATTCAGAGGTTGAGAGAGAAAGAAAGAGAGAGAGAGAGAGGACACAGCATATAACACATATCATGAGTCTCTTTGCACGATTCATGCATAAGTTTGTACAAACTATGCCGACCCTGTAATGACTGATTAGCATTGAGTCAGTACTGCTATCAAAGTGGTCAATCCCAAAGAAGGGGAGCAAAAAGAAGTCCCTCCCTATGTTTGGTGTCGCTGAGGATTTTTAGTCAGCTGAACCCAGAGAGGATGAGTGGGAGTGGAAGTGGAAGAATGATGAACAGGTATTATCCATTCACAGAGGCACAGTGGCAAGAGCTAGAGACACAAGCCCTTGTCTACAAATACATGGTGTCAGGACTCCAAGTCCCATCTGAGCTCATCTTCAGTGTTAGAAGGAGCCTGGAGTCCAACTCCTCCTCACTCTCCTTTGGCCCATTCCCTCCTCATCAGGGTAAGCTCTATCCATGTCCAAGAGCAAAAACAAATGTATTATTCTCAATTTTTACCGATATGAATATATGTTCTTGATGAAGAAAGAGAGTAAGATCCTTTTTTTCTTTTTCTTTTTTCTTTTTGGGGCCAGTGGGTGGGTGGGGTGAGTTCCAGGCGGGTTATGGCAGGAAAGCAGACCCTGAGCCAGGGAGGTGCAGAAGAACAGATGGGAAGAAATGGAGGTGCTCCAAGGAGGCCTACCCTGACTCCAAGTACTGCGAGAAGCACATGCACCGAGGCAAGCACCGTTCAAGAAAGCATGTGGAACAACAGCAACCGCCGCCAGCCTTGTCGATCGGCGCCGCCGCTTGTCCACCGACTTCTTCATGCATTATCTCGGCTAGCGGTGAACACGAATACCACCACCCAACACTCCATCCCTTCATGACTACTACTTCTTCCTCCTCCTCCGCTAGGCCTGCTCCAGATGCGGGTCCATTCCCTCATCCGTATGAAGCAAGCAGCCACCACCTTCAGCACAACTACGTGCTGAATTCTTATTCTCAGAACCATAAAGATGGCAGGTAGGCCTTGTCGGTTCGTGCTCAATTGCCAAAAGTCATCCCGTTCGAATCTTTGCAACATATATGAAGTTTGATTGAGCATTCTGACGATACGTCATTTTCGAATGCTTTTGCAAAACCGTCAGGCTCCTGTTGAAAACCGACTGGTTTATGCAAAAAAGATTTTTAAAAAAAATTCTTTTGAAATCATTTCTCCAACTGCTGTTCGATGAATTTTACTAGTCTTGCGAATAGGTATTTTATCCATGGGAAGCTCGGTGAAGTGGACTATGAGAGGTCTTTCTTCCCAGAAGCTTCAGGTGCTGAATCAAATTACTCTCAAGCTCACGATCAGTATCAGGGCTCGATCCAATTCTCTTCACAATCACAGGACCACAGGGAAAGTCACTCATTTGTTCTGGGTCCTGATTACAAATCAGCTGAGCCAATGAAGCCAGAGAAGGAAGACCAACCCCACAAGCCATTACACCACTTCTTCGGGAAATGAATGCTCTTCTATCTTTTCTTTTTTCCTTCAATTAGACTGCTCTATGCAAGTTGCTCGGGGCTCACTGATGGGGTGACTTGGAGCGAAGGAACGCAACAGTAGGTGATGAATTCAATTCCTCTGCAGAAAAGAGGTAGGGTCCCATATCAGGAGGAGGACTTGAAGTTTTGTTCCCACTTTTAATTTTATTTTGCTTTCATTGCACTTTCTCTTTCCCCTATGAGCAAAACATGTCTCAGATTTGCAAGGCTTGTTTCTTTGACTGGAAGCAACATTAGAAAATGCTCCTTGAGGGACTTTGTCCACTTTCTGTAATCAAAGCACCACCTACTTTTTGCTCCTGCTGGTTCTCTTTCGGACATCATTCATGGGCCCAACAATACTCAGAATGCAGTGCATTATTTGCACCATGTATGATCGAACATGATGCGCAGTGGTCATCTGGTACTGGTAGTCCCAACGATTGCTTGTACTACCTGGGTCCAACTGAGGCCCATCGTGCTCCGTCTTTATCATCTTGCCTCTAAAAGCATTTCACATGTTCCGTTTGACTCGCTGGGGATAAAAATAAGTTATACGATCTGCTTTTCTTTTGCCACCAAGTTAGGTGATCATGCACAATCACTTAGTTAGGTGCATCGGTCATCCTATCTAAGACATTTCATCGGTAATGCGGACCTTGTCTTGAGCAAACCTTGCTGATCGTACTTATAAAGACGTACGTGTCAATTTTTGCGTCGCAGATGGCATATTCATATGTAAGAAGTAGTAGATGCCAATACCAAATTACAGACGTGCAGTCAGCCTTTATTGGGTACTTCTCTACTTTTGTCAAAGATTTCTCTCGAATACTTGAACATGAATTTGTTTGAGTACCTACTTACATGTTCGTTGCCACCATTGTAATGTAGATTAAATTGTTCTTTGTAACCCTTGCCATCGGCATTAGTCTCTATTTATTATAGTTGGCACGATCATAGATATATGTTGAGAAAATAATATACAGATGAACAGGGATTAGGAAAAAGAAAAGACTTTGAAACTAAATTACATGAACCTGTAAAAGGAAAAGAGCATTCAAATTTGAAATATATTGGCTCGAAGATGAAGAGTGCTGCGAACTTGTAAGTTTGGTACGGAACATCCAAGAATGGCAAAATAAGCATTTGTTGAAAAAAATTGCAGAAGGTAACAGAGGCCCTAAAGAAGTGGAGCAGGGAAAAGTTTTCCAGTGCTCAGAGCCAAATCAATTCCCTGAAAAGGGAGCTAAGAGATCATAAATGAGCAAACTTTGCATCGTAATCCGGATAGAGAACAGTAATTGAATATCTAAATTGAAGATACGTGGAAACAAGAAGAAATGTAACACGGTATGCACTTTAGAATAAACCGACTGAAATGACGTAATAAAAACATTGTTTTTTCATGCAACCACAATTCGAAGGCACCAGAGAAACATGATCTCTATGTTGAAAACTATAGCAGAGGAGTGGAGCCAAGACCCTACATGATTGAAGCAGATCAAAATGGACTTCTTTAGGTCATCATACAGCTAGGTGGGTTCCAGCGACTTTCAGCTAGTGTTAGATCGATGCCCCAGCTTGGTTTTGGCATGCTGTAAAATGTGAAAATGTAGGAGGTAAAGAGAGAAACTTTCCAATTAGGAGGGTAAAGGCACTAGGACCGGATGGTCTTAGTGGACAATTCCATCACGATCACTAGGAAATCATTCAACATTATGTCTTCAATATGGTGAGATCTTTCTTTGACACTAGCATTCTCGACCAAATTTGAACCCATATTACCCTTATCTTAAAAATCCCTAATCTAGAGAAGTTAGACCAATTTCGACCCATTGCCCAGTGCAACTTTGGTTACAAAATTATTTCTGAGGTAATTGCAAAATAAATGTGGAGTAAAGTGCATTTGTGAGTGGCAAGCAGATTCAAGATAACATCTTAGTCATTCAAGAGTTACTACACCAACTCAACGGCAAAGGCCAATGGAGAAATTTTAGGTTATTTTAAAATTGAAAATAAAAAAGGCCTATAACTAAATAAATGAGATTTCTTGGAAGCTTATATGTTAAAAAGGGGATTTCGTGAGAGATGGGTTTCATGGGTATGCAGTGTGCTACCTTGGTCTCTCTTAATATTAAATTCAATGGAGAACCTCGTTCATACTTCAAACCTTCAAGAGGAGTTCATCAAGATGATCCATATCCCCATATTTTGTTCATAATTGTGGCCAATGTACATTCCTTCCTTGCGTAGAAAGTAGTTAAAGATGGTAGCTTTGTATGTATCAAATTAAAATAGTCATTGCCCTACATTAACCCATATATTGTTTGCAGATGACTATCTTTTTTCTTGAGAGAAAGATTTGGTAATGTTAGAATTCACCTTCTATCCTATATCAAAATTGTTTTGTCATAGGGCAAGCCATCAATTGGAATAAGTTAGGAATCTACCTCAGTGCTCGATTTTCACAACCTTTGAGAAGGAACACAAATTAGGAAATGAGAGTCCTAGAAAATAATAAAACGGAGAAGTACTAGGAGATTTCATTAGACTAGGCCAATCTAAAAAGCATTCACTCAAATCATGGCAAAGCTTGAATGCTAGAAAGAAATGTTTATTTTGAAGGCGGGAAAGGAAATTCTAATAAGGGAGTCCTAAAACTTGTTTAAAAAAATGCAATTGAGTCCTAAAACTTGCAAAAAGTGCAATCAAGTTCTAAAATTTGTCAAATTTTTTCAATTTAGTCCTAAAATTAACACCATTAACATTTTCCGTTAAAAATGCGACATGGCATTTTAAATAATTTTTCATTTTCCACGTGGATTTTTTTAATTATTTTTTATTCAATTTTTTTAAAAAAATTAGATTTAAAAACTAAAAAGAAAAGTTAAAATTTATTTTTTAAAATTGTTTTAAAAAAATAAAATTAGCGGCTCCTCCGCCGCTGCCCATCGCCGACCCCTCCGGCGATGGTCGGGCCACAGGCGGGGGTGGCCGGCCCTGCCCGAACAAGGCGAGGCCTTGCCAACCCCAAGCGAGGGCTAGCGAGCCTCGCCGACCCGAGTGAGGGCCAACCACCTTGAGTGAGGCCTCGTCGGCCCTCACCCGGGGCCGGCGAGGCTCGCTAGCCCTCGCTCGGGGCCGGTGAGGCTCGCCAGATCTGGGCGAGCCTCGCTGGCTCCAAGCGAGGGCCGACAAGGCCTCGCCCAGGGCGGGCGACGGTCACCGACCCTGCCTGGGGCTAGGCGAGGGTCGACCACCCCTGCCTAGGGTCGGCGACCATCGCGGGCCCCTCCGGCGATGGGCCGCATGGGAGGAGCCGTTGATTTTATTTTATTTTTTTAAACAATTTTTAAAAATAAATTTCAACTTTTCTTTATAGTTTTAAAATCTATTTTTTTTTTAAAATGAATAAAAAAATTAAAAAGCCATCTGAAAAAAGGAAAATTATTTAAAAGTCCACGTCGCACCACCACATCAGCATTTTCCTTTAAAAATGCTAACGGTATTAACTTTAGAACTTGATTGAAACAATTTAACAAGTTTTAGGACTTGATTACACTTTTTGCAAATTTTAGGATTCAATTGCATTTTCGTGACAAGTTTTAGGATTTCTATAGCATTTATCAATTTCTAATAAAAATAGTGGTGCAAGCTTTAACCACAATTTGCAATATCAAATTTAAAAATTTCAGTGTCCATCTATAGAGCCATTGAGCAGAAGATAGCATCATTTTGGCGGAAAACAAATGCATCCCAAGCTGGCCTTCATTGTTAAAAAATGGGAGACATTTAAACAAAGGAAAGATGGGAGGAGCGGGGTCTCAGGATCTCCTAACTTTCAACAGAGCTATGCTGGACAAACAAGCTTAGAGACTCAGTCAAGCTCCAAATGCTCTATAGAGTAGAGTGCTGAAAGGGATTTACTTCTCTTATAGTGACTTCTAGCATGTTTGGAAAGAGCTCTTGCCCATCGTGGGGATGACAGAGATTAATTATGGGTCGGGACACTATTTCAAAGGACGTGAGACGGTTAGTTTGGTAAAAGACAACAAGGGGATAGGTGGCTTAAGAAGCAAACTTGGGGGTCTAGCAAGCCAAAATGAATCAAGGTTAACAGAGAAACTAATCAACGCAGAGGAAGCAGAATGGAAAGAACATAAACAGCATACTTTGTACGACAAGCAAACTATGAATGATATTCTTGCTACTGTTCTCCCAACAACATCAGCAGCAAATAAGCATGTAGGGACATGCAATCAATCAAGATGCTACTCAGTCAAAAGTGGCTATGCAAAGTTTAGAGATATTGAGACGAAGAACAATGCAAAGCAGCCTCATCTCTCTGCCAAACCACCATGGCCCTCTGAAAAGGTATGGAATCTAACACCTCTACTAAAAATCAGACTATTTATGTCGAGTGTGTGTCAAAATGCCCTACATAGGAGGAGAAAATCTATTAGAAAGGAAGATAGTACCTATGCCGACATGCTCTATTTGCCAAAAGGAGCCCGAAACTATCGGAACACTTATACCTCCTATATTGATGGACGAAAAAAGTAGAGATGTACGAAAGAGCTAGGACCCACCTGAACCGGACCAGAACTAGCGGTTTTCAAATGAACTGATCTGATTCTCGGTTTCAATTATTGGTCCAATTCTTAATTCTAGGTGTGGAATCGTCCACCCACCACCCAAACCGGATCAATTATTATTATTATTATTATTATTATTATTATTATTATTATTATTATTATTAGATTTTTAAGAAAAATTCCGACCAAAAAAATTTAAGAAAACTGAAAACCCTAAAATCCCTAATATAAAGCTCAACACCCATTAACTAAATGTTCGTTTTGTCTCGTTCTTACCTCACGTAAGTCATTTCTCTATCTCTTACTCACGGCTTTAACTCTCAAGTTCAACACTCATGGACCAAAAACATCAACTCTCAATTTTTGATATGAATCCAATCTTTTTATTAATCTTGCAATTAAGAATAGGAAAGTTCCTTTTTTTTTTTCGCTTCACTTTGACTTGTCAGAAAATGTTGCACGGAGTGCATGAAATTTGCTAGGATCAGTTCCATGGATCCATCTGAGAACCGGACTAGACCAACGGTTTAGTTTTCTAGTGGATCCATGAAACGAATGGGTGGTTTCTTATTCCAATTTTTTGGAACCGGTCTTTAGTAGGCAATTCCTAGTTGCAAGATGGGAGCTACCCACACAGACCATGCTCACCCTTAGAAAAAAGTGTGATCGGTCCCCGGACCCAACATCTGGATCTTGAATCAAGAAGATACTTGAATTGAAGAATGGTTGTCGAAGATCAGAAACTACCCCAACAACCCTGTCCTTTGAATAGGCCACGGTCGCTTTCTGGAACATATAGACAACAAGAAATTCCTCTATATTTAAGCATCATCTCCCAAATCCTACATTAATTGCAGCTTCCACCATGGCTATGCATCAAAACTTGTCGGAGTGGAATGGCCGAGAATCAGAGAGAAGATGAAACCCGGGTGACTAACCCATGAGATGACAACACTGAGCAAAGGAGTACCGAAGCCAAACATCGACGGATAATTTCATGACGGATCATCCAAAGGTTCCATAGCTTGTGTTTGTCGAGGCTTCGAGGGGGGATTGATTGATGGGTTCGCATGGACAGTGAAAGCTACTTCAATGCTTCGAGTGAAAGCCTTGCCTGTCTTCAAACACTCCAGTAATTCTCATCAAAATCTTAACCGAACTCTACTTTTGAGTCAGACAATCTAAGTCTGATAGATTCTCACACATGCGACTCTCTCTGCTCCTGAGAAGTCCACGCGCTCATCACTGACTGCAAGACACTTTCTAGCCCAATATCTAAATCTAAAATTAGCCCATTACCCTAGAGAAAAAAATAAGCTTGCGGACTAGGTTATTAAGGCTTATAGATATAAAGCCCATCCACAAAATTTGGTATTCTAATCCCCTCCCGCTCTTTGGGAGCTTATTTGCAATAAAGCCCCTTTATTATGTAATTGGGCCTGTACTTAATGAAGTAGAAAGTATTTTTTTGATTAGAAAAGAAAAAGATCTTGAGCTCGACTAGTTTTAATACTCGAGCTACTTTTAACTCAACTCAAACTTAAGAAAACTGAAATAAGCACAAGAAATCTTCCAGTCTGATGCCTAAAACTCCTCCATCCATTCTATGCTCAAGATTCGGTGGGTGTAGGAGCATTTTCCATTAGAACCTGGTTTTACTATGGATTTACAGAATATCTTCTATAGCTGGCTGTTTGGAATTACCATTTGATGTGATCAAGAATTGGTCCATTCGACTGGCATCAATATTGTCCAAGTATTACTAGATCTGCAAAATAATGTGGCAGTCATGTGTGGGATTTAATTCCACATGATGTACCGAAGTAATCACTTAGGAGTTAAGCGTTCTTATTACTTGCACCTTGGATAGTAATTAATGCACGTCTCCCCTGAGAAAAGCAATTAATAATTTTGAGAATACGTTGTTGCATGCCACAAGACCATCGCCTCGAACCTCATCATCCATTCCCAAAAAGACGCACACGAATCATGTTATCCATTAGATACCGGAACCGAACACAATGAATGCTTGAGCTGTGCTCAATTCTTCTCAGAGTTGGAGGCAAATTCGGGTAGCTCCAATGCCAAATCAAGTCGGAGCTCAAATAGAGCTCTATCAAGTTCAAGTCAAGCTAAGCTCGAGTGGGAAAGGAAGTGTCGTTGGAATAAGTGGTCGATAGACTTCACGATAAGGATGTCGATTCGTTCACTCCATCCCCCGTTTCTCATTTTCGGTTTTTCTGTACTACGGTCTAACAAATTTACCAGTTGTTTTCTATAAGGAAGCTTCACAGCGCCCCCAGATAATCAAGCCGGCGATGCCGCTTTACGCGTGAGAATCTAGTTTGACTTGGTAAACAAATTCTCGAGACGTGTCTTTCCACGTAGGAATTATTTAGGAGACCGAATAGATAATGCCAAGTGAGTTAGGTCCTAGACGCGGAAGACAAACCATAAGATATATCCGTCCCTATAAGAACAGTCTGTAACCTGCTTTATTATTTATTTGTTAATCTTTCTTTTCTTGAAGCCAGCCTCCAATCTAAGACATGACTGTTGGACAATGGAAAAGAATACACCTTTACAACGCAAACATGGCCTAAAAGGCTGCAACTTCTCAAGTCAACCCAGTGAATGTACTTCATTAAACAATCAACCGACCCAATGATAGAAGCAACTGCATATTTTTTTCACGCCCTCCCTGAAATTTGAATTTGAAGCCTTCACAGTCAAATCTAGGACAAACCCAGTATTTCTTTTTGAAAATCCCTTTGGATGCTAACCATAATCAAGTTCATCACTTCCCAATTCAGCAAACACACGCAGCTGGCAACCAAAGCGAGCAAAATGTTCATTCCCATCATACCACCTATATTCTACCGCCTAGTAAGAACACAAAATCTAACGGATGACTACGCCACGCTTCCCGACCAAAAGGAAAAATGCAGTTAACCACATGACTGGCTGGGAGATTGAAACAGAGCCATTGACATCTTAAAAACATATTGATGCCACAAGACATTTACAGACAGCAGTGGTGCTTAACCGTCATTTCTGTTGGGAGTATATCTACATGGAGAGTGTGTCTCAACTAAGCAATACATCTGAAGCACAATGACAGGTGAAGGAGACAATGGGATGGGACAAAGACGAATGTTGCTAAAACAGTTGATACAGTAAACCCGCCACACAACAAATTTCTTGCGAAAGCACACATGCGCACCTCGCCCAGCGTGCACACACACAAATGGAGGATCATAAAGCAGTCAATGATACGGTTATCCACCAAGAATGGAGTGCCATAGGAAATTACCCAGAAATGACAATGAAGCAGTTTGCAGTAGCTCCAAAGTGCGTTTAAATGCATTGATGAAGGATTTCCCTATAACGGCTTATAGTATATACCGAATGTTGTGCTCAGAAATATGGACAAATCCTGTCTAATTGACAGCTAATAAGAAAAAGAAACTGCATCATTTGAAAATTCAGAAACAAATCTTACGGCTGAACTACTGCAATAGTGCAAAGGCTGTATTTCTACCACATTCCTACTATGGCCGACCTATCACTTCTATGTTTCATTCTACTCAACAATTTTGTAGATGGGGCTAGCTAAGCGACAATAATTACCATAAGTTTCATGAGCAACAAGGATGGTAACTAAGAAGGCAATATTATACGAATTAAGGATGGAGATTCAAATCAGTAATGACATCCAGCGCAACATAATCTTGCTGACCAGCTAATTTCTCTTTCTAAATTGTCAACCGCAACTGCACAATTGAATCTCAGACGATGAGCAAATGAGAAGAAACAGCTCCATTAGCGTCAATAGATAGCAATAACATCATTGGGAATGGCAATGTGATGTTATTTCTCTTTACCTCTGTAGCCCAACAAAATTCTCATCCTATCCATAAATTTTCTAGCTTTCCCGTGTAAATGATACCGGCTCTGATGGTATTCAGAGTCAAGCATTGACTACCAGGGCTAGCAACAAATCTTCACCTCTCTGCCACAACATAATGCATGCAAGGAGAAAATGGTAGAAGATCATATGTGAAGAATGAAGATATCGAGACAAAGCATAAGAAAGCGGCAATCACCAATTACAGATACAAGGAATAAAGAAAAAAATTCAAGGACTCCGATGCTGGATGTATGCTACAGTCAATCTGCAGTTGCTATCTATCCACAAGCTCTCGTCTCAATGGTTCCTCTGGCCATTCACAAAATGAACTCCTCCTGTTAGTCCTCCAACGAATCTCATCAATGAGCCACACATCTCCATCATTGTTCTTCAATTGAACCAACGTCGAACTCTCATGGAAACGTTTCATATCTATCCTTGGTTTTCATCAGCTGCCGTCTCTTAAATACCAAAAACCCAGCGACGAAAATCTGCAATATCGAAGCTATGCCAATAAATAACAACCCCAGCTTCTTGCCTGAATTGATCTTGTCTTCACGCGGTGGCGGGGGCCTCCCGCTTCTGTTATTATGCCTCCGATGCGGATCCGATTTCTCTGCGGCGTCGTTATTTCCTGAATGGCGGGGCGGCGGCAGAGCCTGCGGTGGCGAAGGCGATGGAGGGGGAGGAGGAGTTGATGGAGACGGCGGCGGCGGCGGCGGCGGCGGCGGCGACGGCGACGATGGCGGCGACGGGGATGGAGACGGCGGCGGAGGAGAAGGAGGCGGGGGGAGGAGGAGGAGGAGGAGGAGGAGGTGTGGGAGGGATCACAGCAGGCGGAGGTGCATTTGGCGATTGAGACTCAACCACAATGGCCCAGATTGCAAACACAAACCCCAGAATCAGAACAAAACGAGCTGACAACAACGACTCCATGGGACAAACACCAGCACAAACGACTGAAAGCCAACAGCTTTAGGGGGAGATCCTCAATGCAAATGCAGATTCCTGCTCGCCCGTCTCACGCCGCGCGCTCGCGTATGGCTTCGAGAATGCCCCCACTTCATCGATCTTCTCCCCCGTTCAGCTCTCGAAGCCCGGAACGCAAGAATCTCACCTTTCTCCTCGAACGAGACGAGATTCAGGGGCGATCGCGCGGAATCGATCGACCCTCTTCCTCCGGACGCCGAAGCTCCGCGTTCCCGGCCTCCAATTCGGAAAGGAAGGGAAAGGAAAGGAGAGTCCCTCGATTCGGAGGCTGGAAACCGGAGGATTAGGGTTTGGGAGGGCGGGGGGGGCGATCCAGGAACGCTGCCCTCGGGAAGCATCAAACGGAACGGCGTGATGGGTCGAGCCGGCAAGCTGATTCCCAAAGAAAAAATCCGATCTTTCGTGGGGAGATGGATGGACCGATGGATGGATGGATCGATCGAGGGACTGCTGAGTTTATCAGGGGAAAATGGGAAAAGGATCTTTGGAAAAAGGGGGCCGCCCGGTGCCTTGCTCGGGGTTCTTCCACCGATCTTCTTCAACCTCAATAATGGAGGTTGGGGTGGGGGAGGACGAGGGGCGAGGTTTCACCGAAAAACCGACAGCCAAAAGGAAAGAGAATTATGTTAGTGTCTAATTTTGGGGGCGCCTAGGAAAGGGAATCTCGAAACCCTGTTTTGGGGAGGGGTCGAATCCAGAGAGGGACAGTAACAGAACCGAGAGGCAGGGGAACAGACATGAGAGAGAGAGAGAGAGAGAGGGGGGACACTCGGGATGGATCATGTCAAAGCTCTCGAGCATTGGGAACGCGATTTGACCATCAGATCGAAAGGTATGAAACGGCTTCTTCTTGGATTCCACGGTGTTTCCGCACCGGGACCATCGTTTGTTGTACCCGCCGGGGATCGTTTTGTTAACCATACCTCAGGTGTGCTCGTCTAACTGAAGAGGCAGAAAATCATCCAGACAGCTTTAGATCTATTACATTTTTATCAATTCGGTCTTTAATTTTTTAAGTGTACCAATTGGCTTTATAAATATTTTCGCATTTTACTAATTGAGTTTATCCAATTAATTTTGTCAAAAATCGTTGACATAGATAATAGTCAAAAATCATTGACGTGACATAATCGATGACGACATAGATGAATTTTAATAACATTTTACATTTTTTCTAACTTTTCATTCTTTTTATTCTTTATTTTTTTACAACTCCTGTTGGTGAGGTTGTTGGCCGACCATCATTGGCCGTGAGCCCCTCACTTGTGGTCAAAGAGGCGTTATAATCCTCAACTAGATCTGAGTGAGACCCTAACGACCTTGCTTGTAGCTAACAAGGGCACGGAGGCCCTTGCCTATGCCTGGCAAGGATCAAAAAGGGCCACTATGCCCTCCCTTGGGCGGAGTTGTAAAAAAAATACAAAGAAAAAGATAAATTCAAAAAAATTAAAATATATTTAAAAGTTATCTGCATCAACACTAATTATGCCACTTAAGACAATAGGCATTTTACAGAATCCCGACCAAATTGGCCAAATTGCTCAATCAATAAAATGTGAAAATGTATAACATTAAATTGACACGATTAAGAAGTTTATGATTTAATTGGCAAAAATACAATACGTTTAAAAAATTTTAGACAATTTTCCCGACTAAAGTGTGTTTACCGTGTTTCGGGGTTATTCCCTTATTATGTGTAATTATTGTCATGAAAATTAAAATATTTATGATCAAATATACTTACCAGATGCAAAAGAGCATGAATTCCTCCAAGTTTGTACACACAAACTTTGAAATTCATCCTAAATTGATTAGTAAATAATTTTTCCTCTACTTTTTTTTATGGATTATAAGACATCTACTTAAATTATTGGGGAATAGTCGATAAGCACCTTTTAAATTGAAATGAGACAAATCAAGCATATTTATAGCAATATCTAGTGTTTAAGTACATAAGATTTATCGTAGTCGATAGATGTGAATTTTCTTCTTCAAATGCAAGTTTTTTAATTGTTAGAACTTTGATAGAAAATAAGACTAAAATTGGACAGGTCTTGGAATCAATGAATGAATAAAAGATTGAATGAATTTGAACGTATGACTTTAAAGAGTATAGGCATCGCTTTTTTGTTTATTCATATTCACAACACGGCGTTTCTTTTGCATCGTGCCAAACCCACTCCCGCCATTCAAAAAATTCGCCTAGTCAGAAGAAGCAAATGCTTGTAATTTCGCTTCGAGTTTTTTTTTTTAATCGTGTCCTTATCAAAATAAAAAAGGATGAAAATGAGAGGAAGTTGAAATTTAACCATGATCAGTTAGTTGTTAGAACATTTTTATCCCTTTATCCATATAATGACGTGTCGGAGATATCTCCAAATCAAAAAGAAACTTGAAAGAAGATTTTCAAATGGATAAGAGTGGACTTTTTCAATTTCTTTTTTTTTGGTCATAAGAATTATTTGGATAAGATTTTGACTTTTTTTTACTGCATTTGTTTTGTTGAAAATTTTCAGTTGCAAATATATATCTTCATTCATTTAGAAAAATTAGTCAACAAAAACCATTTTTATTGGCGACAAAAATACACATGCCTTTTTTTTTATCGAAAAAAGACACATGCTTAAGTTCATAAAATTAATGGTCAATGAGGTCGAGGTCGACCTTGCCTGCCTCTAACGAGCCTCGCCAACCACTAGCAAGGCTCAAGCCCTCGCTAGAGGCTATGAGGCCTAGTAAGGTCAAGACCAACGAGGGTGAGCCTCGCTACCCAGCGCGAGGTCACATTAGCGGCATGGGCAGCCCCGCTAGAGACCAGGCGAGGCTCAACCTCATTGGATCTAGTGAGGTCGAGCCTCACCCATGGCCGGCGAGACTTGACCCTCATTAGATTCAGTGAGGGCGAGCCTTGCTAGATCCAGTGCGAGGCCGCCCTCGCGGCATGGGTGGCATTGAGCTGGCCTTGCCCATGATCGGCGAGACTTGACCCTTGACAGCCTAGTGTGAGGTAGCCCTTGCAGCCATTGGTGACAACTCGAGTTGGTGAGGCTCGCCAGTTGTTCCCTCTGGCTAGTCGCTGGACCGACCAACTAGAGGAAGGAGGAGGAGAAGAAAAAGAAAAGAAAATAATTAAAAAGTATTAAAATATTATTAAAAATTATCTACATTAACATTGATTATGCCATGTCAGCCAACCGATGTCCAATTAACAAAATCTGGCCAAAATTAATCGGAAATGATTGAATTGATATAAAGTGAAAATATTTAGGATTAAATTAGCATAAATATAAAAATATTTAGGACTTCTTTAACATTTTTTCAATTATGTCGAGCGTCTTTTAACACACAAAAGTCAATCAAAGTTAACCTCCCGTACATAATTGTGACTCAATCGCTTTATCTGCAATGACTGGTGCAAGAAATCACGACTCCATAATCCCAAAAACGATCTTTTGTTTCATAGGGGCCAAGCCGAATAGATAACAACATCGTAATAAGACCGGATTCGAACATCGTAAATTATGGACGATCGATTCTCTACTTCATAAAGAATTGCCTCCTTCTGCCCGTGCATCCTTAAATGAGAAATTAAAATCAAAGAGTCTGTCTCCTCTTTTTTTCCCCTTTTTAACCCCCCAAAAAAACGCTTTTTACACGTTCGTGCCAGCTACCCTCCAATTAAATCTCCGACCGCTTTGACCAAAAAAAAAAAGAAAGAGTTAAATCTCCGACTTCAAACTCCAAATTATTTATTTATTTTTGCATTTGTGATGTCGGCAATTCTCATGCTTATAAAATGAAAATTTTAATTTATTCCATCCACGCACGTTTCCATCCGCATCAGCAAAGAGCAAAAGGGCTTTTGCCCTATTTTAGTGGATCTCACTTCCTTCCTTCCTTCCCTGCAAAGATCCACACGTATTCCTCAATTTTAAAAAATTAATCAGACATACGCCATTGTCCTATGTTTTGTGCGTCGGTCCATTCTTTATTCAATTACCTCTTAGTATTTTCATTTACATAACGGACAGCTCATTCCTACAACCCACGATTATGTGTGTGCCAGAGCTGCTCCGGGTCCAGCGATATGAAGAGATCATGCCATAAAATATTTGGTCCTCCCTCAAGCCCACTCAATAGGGAAACATTCTATTTACAAGAAATCTATGTAGAAGTAAAAAAAGGACATAAATAAGCAAAATTCAACCGCGTATATACCATATAATTGTCCATTAAATGCTAATATCCATCATGCATATTATCAAATATAACTTTTCTATAGCAATGTTTAAGAGTTTAGAAAAAACTTATTACATTTGTACAAATTTAATTCTAAACTTTTCAATTTTGCCAATTGAGTCATAAACATTTTGATAATTTGTCAATATAGTCCATCCAATCAAATTGGTTGGAATTTGCTAACACAAATGTCAATTGTCATATGTAACACGATCCAAGCTGATGGGAACAAATTTTATATAATATATATATATATATATATATATATAAATTGTTTTACTTTTTTTTTCTTTTTATAACAACAATATCACCCGGTCTAGGTGAGAGCCTCCACGCCCTTGCTAGACATAGGTAGGGGTCGTAACTCTCTCCTGGATCTGAAATGGTTAGAGTCCATGTTAGTGATTCTAGATCAAAATTTGTCGGATTGACTAAATTGGTAGACCTTGAGAAAATGTAAAACTCAATTATAAGTTTAGGATTGAATTGACACAAATATAATAAATTTATCACTTTTTTTAATCCCAATTTTTCTAGATTTATTTAAATATAGAAGTATTTTAACAATACAAGTCGAGTTGGGTATGAGTTTCTAATTTGTATTGCATGCAAATGGATCAATTTGAATAAGATCATTTTTTATACCCATTTGATAGGTCTAGAGAAAATATTCTACCTCACTCGACATGAACTTGATAAGCCCGCGACCGTGGCAACTCCATGTAACAGAAGATTTTCGATCTTGTTATTTCCAAGCTTTTAACTCTTTAAATCATCGCCTAAACAGGGAGCTCAAAGAGAGTACGAGAAGGGTTTTACTGGGCTATGAGTTGCAGGCCTCCTTCGTCGGCCCAAGTTTTGACTTCTGCTGTAGATGCATGTCACGGCCCAATAATAACCTGCCACTGGTCAAAGTATTCAGAATGCCAGGAGTGAGCACTAGAATTATCACTCCATAATGTTGACGAAAATTCTTTCTCCCTTAAGTGTAAATAACTGTATCAAAAGGCCGCTAATGACAGGATTTTATATTGACATCAAATTCGGAACTAGATTCCTTAGAAGAGATATCGCTAAGTGCAAGAGACGGTGGTAGTTTACAACTTAATAAGTTTTTACGAGACACTAGAAATCATATTTCCTTTCTTTCCCTTTACCGATCGATTAGGTAACAATCGATTTCATATCGAGTGGTTGTACAAATGTGTTCAAATTAGCTTTCCTAGGCAAGTGTTTGCACTTGCGACGCTCCATGATTTTTTTCAAGTAGTGTTAGACGTAGGTTCACGCCCTTATCTAGTTCTCATCTATGCAAAATGAACAAAAACGTTAGAGCTTTTGGAATTAACATGTTGGACCATGTAACTCCACGACCCAACAATAACAGGCCTTTCATTTGAGTTTTTCTAGTTTGTACCGAATGACGTAGGCCATCATTTGATTCTGTGATAGAAACCCATTCGAGATTCGTACACGAGAAGAACATAGGAGATCCATACATTTACACAACACAATTGAGAGCTTGAGCTTTGGCGACTTGGGGGGACAAACGCAAAGATGAAAAGGAAAGGAGAAAGAAAGAAAGCCAAAATGAAAGAGCGAGAGCATGGGACATCGTTTCCCGATTTCACATTCCTCTCCATCATCTATTAACACCGAAAGGATCTTTATCTATCTACCCATCCACGGAGAAAGAGAGAGAAAGGGGGAAGGGACCTTTCTTCCTTGTCTTGTCGCGTCATTATCAGAGAGACTCCATGTGTCAATAAATAAAAGAGACAGTGAAAAGGATGGTAGTGGCAATATCGTGATTCTCCCCTCTGGTCCTTTTCTGCTGGTATCTAAATGCATGAGAGAGGGGCTGTTGGAATTGCAGAGACAGAGGATGGGAATGAAGGAAGGGGATGGGCCAGAGAGAGAAAGAGAGTTTCCACATTATTATTGGTATTAAGATCGTGTTACTTTTTTCTATGTGGGGTATTTTTGCCTTGGAAATTGATCTCCCCTATGCTCTTTTTTGCCTTCTTTGAGCCTGAAATTCAGATATCTCTCAACAAGCACGCCACTGCCTCTTGGTGGAAACCAAAAAGTTTGTCCTACAATTCAAATAATTCCTTTGGTCTAGATATTTGAATAAGATTAGAATATTAGAGATCTATGGTCATTTTCAAGGCCTCACAATTTTTCCCGGGAGGCTACAACCACCACTTCTAACTCTGCACTTAAGCGAGAAAATGGAAAGGGAATAGAAAGGGGAGTTTTACACTAGAGCTGATATGGGAATTATAGAAAAGATTTAGCTATTTGTCTGTAATCGTGATAATGCTCTCTCCCATTTTTAGTTTAATAAACTCGTATTCTTTCGAACCCACGAAACAAGCGCAACGTGGCATAATCGACATGATTTTATACAATTTGAAGTGTTGTTATGATGCGTAGAGTTCATTTGAGTTTCAAATTTCAAAACTTAAGTTAGAGAGTAGATTTAAGATACAGAAACATACCCCTAATTCAACCCATTCATCCGTGAATTATACAATTCCCTATTTTGCCAGTGCAAGCACAAGGCGAAGGCGATAAAAGTGTCTGGATAATGCGGGTGTCTCTAGGGTTTCTAAAAACCGTGTAAAAGGTTGACCACATGAGGCATCATTATCACCGTAAAAGTGGGGTTGACAAAGCAGAAATTGGGAGTTACAAGCTAATTATTTCAAAGTGGTTTTGGGAATGGAGAAAGCATTTCGGTCCACCGATGCTGCGATTTGTAATTACTCTTCAATTATCAGGAGAGTACACAAAAAAATCGTCATCTTCACTCACTCTCTCTCTCTCTCTGAGTGCCTGTCAAGGGAACGAGTCAAATTAAGCGAGAGGGCACGTCTCGTGCATGCAAATTTTAGCAAAAGGGCTCCATCAAAAGCAACTAAAGAACACGTTCCAAGTAACGCCAGCGGCTGTTAATCAAGATGGTCGTCGGATGGAACAAGACCAACAAATAGTCATCCAGAAACCCCAACCCTAGGCCCTAGATCTGAACCCTAACACTGTAGCTCAAAAAAAGTATCTGCTCTCGAAAAGGGTTCCTGCGTGATGGAGAAATGTCCCTGCGCTGCATGGAGCATCTTGTCCTTTCAAAAAATTTAACTAGTCTTGTACTGGGTGATTATTTATCATCTTTGACAGATCTCTCTGTGCCAGGTTACGTTTGCTTTTCTGGATGATGTGGATTTGTAACTGGATCCTCCTCCTTCTGTTCTGCCCTAAATCTATCTCTTAATGTCCTTGCTGCAACAATTTCAGATTTTCGTACGCCATCAGTTAGTCTTACATATACTTGCGGAGTGTATTTGAAAAATTCCACTGATTTGAGTCTTTTTAAATGTAATTTTTAATGATTTAAGTATAACTATCCTCTATACTTAACAATTTTATTGAATGTACCAGCAGTATAAAAACCTTTCCGCTCATTCATGATTGGATAGGCGACATTTGGAATTTAAAGTTGGTTGTTACAATTATCTTTTAAATTATTCATAAAATTTTGTTTTAGTAAAAAGAGAATGATTCATTCAATTTTAAATATTGACATTAATTCAGCTTGTGATACTACATATTAGGTAAACCTTAAATCGTGATGCTGGAAATGAAAAAGAAAGTATGAATACAAAAACTATTCAAAACTAGAAACGAGTGTTTTAACTTCGATGTCAACCATTAAAATAAATGCTTTGTAAAGAGTCGACAAGGGATTTTTTTTCAATAAGCTTCTTTTCAATAGTCAACTTTTCCTTAACTTTTATTGGTCTTTATTTTTCAGAAATTTGCCAAACTCTTTCCTGAAGCTGTATCAGTTTTTTTTAAAAAGATTACCGGTTAAAAATAAACGAATGGCATAAATGAAATATAAAATTTTATTGATAATGAAGTATCCAAGAATTTTAAACCAGGAGATATTAATCTTTTTAAAGTCAATACTCGAGCAAGAGTCCCACTTCGAGTCGGCAACTTTCTATTTTGGGATAGCACTCAGCAGGCAGATCTAGGCCAACAGTCCCACTTCTGCGTTACCTGGTTTTCCCCGTCAAATTTCATAAATCTGTCCGACAAAATTGATATTGCGGGCCTATCATAAGAGATTGTTGACAAAAATCGACCTATGCCCGCTCACGGGGATCCGAAATTCACATGATGAGAGAATGGTCGAAATATAAATGTATTGGAATTGAAGTTCATCGATATGAAAAGTCCATAAAACGAAATTCCAAGGAAAGCAATAGCAAAAGCTCCATTTAATTCATGAAATATGAATGACTTAAATAACAAAAATTCCTTAAATGATCGCTTATATTGCTTTTAAATTTGTATGAATGAAAAATATTTTCATCATCCACAATAATGATTAATATATGTTGTCAATAATAAGAACATTTTTATTAACTAATTATTTCAAACAACTTGCATAATTATCTTAGGAAAATGTTTTCATCCGTAAAACAAGTGCACCCAATCATATGCATTCTTCCATCTTGAGCACTCGTTTGCCATATTTTTCGATACGCCTAATATTTGTAATTGTAAAAATGATCTTATTTCCTTCATGCTCTTTAGCTAGGTTACCTAACAAATGTTCACAATTATTATAAGCCTATCGGAGTTTGGAATGTTACTTGACAGGTAAACTTGAAACCTGAACTCAATAAATCGCTTACCAAATTACTTTTTAGACATCTAGGGCACGCATGATAAAATTTATACTTCTCTATTTTTCTATTTCTTTGTTCCTCAGAACAAATTTGGAATAAAAATCCGTTTGGTAACGCAATTTAATTTCTCAATTTTTGGAATAGATTTATATTCCAGAAATAGATTTAAAGAAAATTTTTAACTTCTTAAATTCTGAAATAGAAATTGAGAAATCAGTTTCTAGCTATAAATCAATTTCTCTTTTAGAAATTTTGTCACTCGTACCCCTAAAGAGTTACTTGACAGTAAAGTTTGATTTCTCATTTCAGGATTGTTAGATTTTAGATATTTACAATTATTGAGCTTCCTTTGTTTTTTTCAATCTACTATTTTTATTCCTTAGGTTTTCTAACAGGAGATTTAGAATAAGTTCTGAATAATTGGTTGTGTATGCAAATTCGACGTTATTTATCTTGTGCTTATAATAAGATATTTGTTGACTAAAACAGGTACCTGACAATTTTAAAGAGATGGGCTTGAGATCTTACATCAAAATCCATAGGTTGGGTTTGGTAAATGATAAAAATTTGATAAGGCAGGTTTGGGACGAGGTTATTCAGTTTTCATGCTTTCTTCCCCTTCTTTAAGAATTCACGAAAAGCGATGAAAAATTAGACACGATGAAAGGCGTTCCGTAAAGTGGAGAGCTGAAAATGATTCAACCATTAGCTAGAGCCAATAGCAAAGACAATCTCCAGGATCATTTACAGGTTTTCGATACAATTTTAATCACGGTGATAATCTTGACGTGCATCGAATTCCAATTCCTCTCTGGAGCTTCGCTTTACTTATAAAAATAATCGAAAAACCGATGAGGACAAACACTTCTCGTCTCGCTGTGTCTTTGTCTTTTAGGTAGAAAAAGTGCGTCTCTGGGAAATGACTCCAAGCAGCAGAAAACATAAAGATGCTACGGCTATACGAGGGCACGCAATTTAAGGCACATCTTCAGCAACCGCAGTGCACATCTGACTATTACTACTCCCCCTCCCCTCTCCATCTCGAACTCCACAATTATGACATGCGCCTCTGTTTGTATCTGCTGGAAACTGCTTGTGAGAGATTTTCCTCGACTCGGCCAAGCGCATGCCCTATTCATCACAATATTTTAAGTATTGTTTTGTCCAGAAAACATCACTCAGTGACGTGATTAATCCTCGTTACATGTTGAAATCGTAGTGTCTTAATTGTCGCTTGGCACGCGGGAACAGGAGCAAATCCCAGCTCCAATTCAATTGTTTTTTATCTGGTCAACGCCCACAGCTTTTTCTGCACTTAAGTACAAGCCAATAAATAGAGTAGCTGTGCATGCGCGAGTAGTAAAGATTGTCATCGATCTTGTGATGGCCATAAGTGCGCGTACGTTGCTCTGAGGAAATTCATTTAAAGATCGTCGAGGACAAACACGAGAATCCACTTATATATTATTTCACCAAGTCAAGGTATGTTGGTGGGCAAATTCGATATTTGACACGAGACATGTGAATGCAGCTATTGCAGATAGCATGAAATTCTTGACCATTTAAAGTCAAACCTACTAATGGAAACAAATCCTTCTGGACATTCTCTACCTTCCAGCTTCCGCCATGTCCTCCTTGATTCGAACCATTTTCTGCGTCTTTTATTAGCCCCCCTTTACTCATTCCACAAAGCAAACATCGGAACTTGATGAGCCGAGCTCAAGTTTCCCAGCCTATTATCCCCGTTATTATCGCTCCCGTTGCTTCCGTCTTCATATTTCTGATCCTGCATTGCGAAATAGGCATGAGAGTAATCTTCGCCGCCCCTGCCGCCTCTGCTGTCACATCCGTAATCACCGGAGCTTCCGTACGAACACTTGTTCCCCGCCACTGCAATCGGCGATTCTTGATGATCACTTGAGCCCATGATCAAGGCATCGCCATCGGTAGTGTTTGCGATCGTTGGAGGATCTTGACTTTCGGGCATGTTGGAACTCCACACCATGTTGGTAAAATCCTCAGACGTCTCGCCATTGGTTATTGCAAGAAGTGCTTGCGGAGACGATGAGGAGGCGCATGAGTTGTAGTCGTGATCGAAAAGGGCTGGTGTAGCCTCTTTTGGGGAGCGTTTTGCGAGATCACTTGCTATTAGAGTGGAGCTCGAGCAAATTCTCTTCACATCATAACGGCTAATATCAAAGTTTGTGACCGCATTCGTTCCCCTAAATTTGATGGCTGCAATGTCATAGGCTTCTGCGGCTTCCTCTTGGGTACCTAAATTAAACAAAGAAGAAAGTGCGATGTAAATAATTGAGCAATGATCGTACTAGGTATGATACAAAATTTTCAATCAAAAGGACAGTAATGAATAATTTCGACATGTCAGATCCTCGTCATGCTTTTAACATATTCAGCACACAAAGGTCGAACAATGGAAGTAAACGGATTGATAATGTACAAAGACATAAAATTCAGTAGTAACTAAAACATTGATTATCCGATACAGTCAAAACTTGAGACAAATAAAGCCAGATAGCACTTCCTAAATTCTTGAGTGGGTAAAAGCTTTTAACAGCCATCTCATGAATAATTGTTAAACGAATTTCATAAAAGGGCAACTGACGTCTCATTCTTGGGCCAAACATCAAAAGCAATTAGAGTGCAAGTAATTTTGATGCTAGAAAAAGATAACTAAAGAGCATCGAACATGAGTTACCTAAACATTAAAAGAATGTACAAGTAATTTTGATGCTTTTCCCGACAAGAATCCCGCATTGAGATAAGAAAATCAGGAAGGTGGGAACTTAACTGAATGTGCCGAGGTACAAGTCCTTGTTACCAGCAACTCTTCCAATTCTAGCTTGCCACCGTCCATGTTGATGGTGTCTGACAATCAAGAAAGACAACTTTTGACAGATAAGAGGAGAGGGGAAAAAGAAAAGAGAGATTGTTTGAAAGATTGATGAGATCCTCTCCAATAATGGCACCAATTGATTTATGTCATATGGCAAATTGCACCCTTTATGTTTTGCCTATTATTGCAAAGGATAATTTATAAAAAAGAAGAAAAACAAAAGAAAAGAAAAGAAAGAAGATGCTGCAAAAGTGCAGTAAATAACATGCACTTTACAAGTCCTGCCTCCATACCTGGTCACTCCTCTGTATACAGATGCTCCTCTTGAAAATCCACTGCTTTTCCTGTTAAAATAAATACTTACAAAAATGTTATATATAAACCCGCGCTAATCAATCATTTTTCTAATTATTTTTGGCCAAAAGTAAGATTGACCTAATTCTATTATTACCTTCTCAAGTGGGCAATGAATTCTTGCCGAGTCATGTTCTTCATTTCCTCGAGTTCTTTCTCATAAGTGCTCAGCTGAGCAATTCACAAAATGAGAAGAGTTAATGCACATTAAAAATTACCTTTCCTTGTATAGTTTTTACAGCTACAGAAGAGCAGTTTCCTAGGGATTATCCAACAAAAACTGACCGGGAAGTTTATGTGGGTAGTTGGACCCCAATACTTCAGTGCAGCTAAATCATAAGCCCTGGCTGCCTTTTCTTCCTTATCATACCCACCTGATAAACATCATTGACGCGATTTATGAAATATTAGTAAAGACTCAAAATGCACATCAAATCAATCATACTTAAGAATTGAACTAGAGTTGCTAAATTTTTACTAAAACTCTTTACAAAGGATATGGCCCTCGCCGTAGGTTCCAAAGGTAATGCGCTTGTTTTGTATGCATTATCGATGGAAATTCGTCTTTTCATTCTTCAGAAAAAAAAAATATCTAAGTAATTTTCTCTAATTACACGAGACAAGCACAAAAAATAAGAGCAACGGGTCAGGAGCAGTTACCTAGATAGACTGCCAAGTTGGTTCGGTGAAAGTAGAATCGCCCCAAGCAAAGCACAGTGAAAGTACATTGATAACACCATCATCATTAGAAAAGTCTTCGAGATGCAGAAACCTTGGGAAAGAAAAGAATAATAAGGATGTGAAATGATTACTCCTATTAATTTTTCTCTTACCTTGCCTCCCTTTTCTGGTTTGCCCTTCTTTCCTGCAACTGTTATCCCACAGATGAGCCTCATATCTCCCCGTCCACCTATGCCTGCATAAACGATTACACAAACCCAAAAACTGAAAAACAAAACCCGAATCTTCGATTAATTCAACAACTGGAATGCAAACTGCAGATGCATAGAATAAATAAACTAAAACGCAATCGTAAAAGTGATCTTTTCGGAGGGGAAAAAAGAGTGAAATTGGCATCGGCAGCACTCAAAAATGAAGAAAGACTGCTGCTTTTTCGAAAAATTTGTAGCTCACCTGGTGACACCTCGATACTGAGAGGTTCTTTGCCCAAAAGTGTCGATAGACTTACGAGGAACGACGCACTTGTTATTGTTGTTGTTGCTCGCAGATGATGCCCTCTTGGCGACGCTACCATCACCGACTGGTGGTGCCTGAGAAATCGGTGCGCCAACACCCGCGTTGCTGTTGATGTTGTTGTCACTATGAGAGCTAGGGCTCATCATGGTGAGAGAGAGACCGCCACTACTACTTGTAGCAGTCCCGTTCGCTTGACGCAACCATAACTTGAACCCAGAAACTGAACAAGTTGCACTCGCGCCACCATCAAACGGGACATGTTCTTGGTGGTGGTACATGCGATCATCGACATCACATCTGTGGTCGTTGCTGTTGTGGTGAGCAGATGGAACCATTAGGGCATGCGAGCTCTCGATGTAACACTGATGGTGATGATCTGGGTGGTTGCCGGTGTTGAAGCAGCTCGGAGCTACGTTCACATTGATCCCCGCACCAGCTGAGCTTGTGGCTTGGTGGTTCTGATTTTGGGGCTCATCATCGCCATGGGGAGAGCCTGAGTAGCAACAGCCCAAGAAGTCTTCAAGCTTTGGGCCTCGATGATCTTCCCCATCATCGGCATTCTCGTAGCTCCAATCTACACAAACAAACAAACAAGCCCATGAGCAAACAAGGAAGACTGAAACAACCACCATAAAATGTCAACTTTGCCAGTTATGTTAGCAGGAAAATGGACACAAGAGAATCTCGTGGAACTTGGCCAAACAGATGGAAAGCACGACCTGACATGCGTAGAGAGATTCGATTCCTATTTCTCCTTTTCAGGACAAACCTCAGTTAGAACCTATATGTTTATTTCCATTATAAAGGGTTTTGGAGATCAGTAGGAAATGAGACATGCAAATAGTTTAGAATACCTTCACTGCCAGGAGCACGCCTGAAATGAGGATCAAGAACGCAGAGGGAGCCATCGGAGCGCAGTGGCATGACGGTAATATCAGGAGGAAAGCCACCGCCACCGCCACCGCCTGCCCCGCCACCTCCTCCTCCTCCACCCGCTTGGCCTTCTCTGCAGATGTCTTCGTTGATTTTCAGGTGCGGAGTCAGAGAGAACCCCAGCCAATTGCTCATTTTTCTCCCTCCTTCTATCTTTTTCTCTCGGAAACTCGAGGGAAAAAAAACTATTTTATCTCGAACCACACGACCTGAAAACCCCCACGAAGACAAAAGAGTTCTCTCTGTGTACTCTCTCTCTCTTTCAAAACGAGCGAAAATCTCCTCCCCTTTCTAGTTTCTTGCAACTTGGGATCTTTGAAGGGATTTTGAGCTCGAACTTCGAAGTGGGGTTCGTGTTTTTCCTTTCTTCTCTCTCTTTGAAAAAGAGAAAAATTCAAACTTTTTGCACAGGGAAGGACTAAAGAGAAAGAACTTTCACAGGGTCGTCAAGAAGCCCTGTTTTGTCTGTTCTGCGAATTGGAAAGAAGAAGGGAAAGCATTACGGGGATTTACGAGCATTCTCTCTCTCTCTCTCTGCCTGTCTGCCTCTCTCTCTCTCCTCTCTCGTCTATCTTCGTCTTTATATTCTCAGCTCTGAGAGTCTCCTGCGTCGTCTGTTCTGTACAATGACTCCTCGGTTTTTGTGCCCATCCTTCAATTTCTTTCTCAGATTTTTCTGCAGAGGTGCCACAAGACTTTGCCAACAGATCATATTGCTCCGGCAAAATTAAAAATATTCTGAATGCGCCAAAGGAAAATAAAGAAAATACATTATATGCATCTTTAGTTATCCTTTGTTTTTTTTAAAGTCCACTCTGAAAGGTAATAAAAAATTACAGATGATTCGGAAAGTTCGAATATTTCACATAAAAAATTGAAAGAAAAAATCGAAAATTTCTTTTAGTGGCGATCACAATGGTTCTGAAAATTTAAATTATTTAATAAAAGCACAATTGAATAAGGGAACACTCTAATAATGGCCCAGACCTCATGGTAAGGGCAGAATTTTGCAAATACGAGGTCAGTGACCTGTTACAAAACTTGTAGCAATAATGCATGTATCTCACTTTGATTAATAGCAAACAGACCTCTAGCACTAGGGGCAAGCAAAAGAATCAGACCTGTTTGGGAACCATTCGAATTGGCTATTTTTGGATGATTCTTGTGGAAATTAGTCCAGTTCTCAATTTCACTAAATTGGAGCTAGTGGATATCCCTCTAGTTCCTAGTTTCAGGTGTAGATCCATCTACTCATACCATTTGAACCAAACTCTCTCTCTCTCTATATATATAATATTAAATTCTTATGTTTCAAAACCCTAATTAAAGTACCCTTCAGGCCTTCCCTTTTTCACTCTTGACTACACTAGCAAAAATCCAGCAATTCCAACTCGCTCAAGTGAGTCATCATCTTCTCCACCAAGTTTCCAAGTTGGCCAGCGCCTTTCAACCTTCATTTGATAGTTTTACCGACAGTCCCATAGTCCCCAATGCCTCCACACCGATATTACCGCGTCGTTGTCGCACCTGAGCTTTTTTTTTGCAGGTTGTCCGATGACTTCCAGTAAGAACTAGCGCCCAGACTTCTTTTGCCAGCTTCAGAAAGCGTCTATGCGTTGTTGCTGTAAACTCCAATCCTTATTAGCAATTCCGACGAGATCCAGAAAAGTTCCTTGCACGTTCCAACGCGCTACGGTGCTCCAGTAGATCCCCATGGTGGTCTTGGTCTTTGCCGTCACACGCCGTTACCCTTTCGCTTCAGAAAACTTTACCATTGAGGATGTTTTGCCCACACTCCACCCATTGTTACCAATTTGCAATGTAGAGCAGATACTCACGATTGATTCCTAGACCCATCAGGGAACCAGTGGGCTGGTCCCAGGTGAGTTCAGAAATTAGCGGGTAGTTCTTGGTTCTTAGTTTGTGGAACTATCCTTGTGGCAGTTCCTGATTCCAAGATAAGTTTGGCCCATTTCAAAACCGATCACCCTATCTGGCACCACGGTAGGATTACTATGAATGACCTAGCCCGTTAGACTGACGAGTGGACGGGTACGTTGAATGGTGATCTCTCCATGGTTATTTACTCCACTCCACTTTATCAAAAGGGAAAAAAAGAAAAAGAAAAAGAAAAAACGGAAGGGGTACCGACCCAAGCCGTATGTTTCGAGTATTAGAAAAGTATACAATGTTGTTTAGATCGAATTAGTCCAAGACCCGGGGGCTTAACAAGTGAGCACCAGTAGGCCTAGACCACTGGTATTGATCTTTTGAGGATATGAGGCCCGACTCCAAGCCCAACAAGAACGGTCTATTGCCATTGTCTCTTTCTTTGTTTACAAAATGTAAGATAAAGGATCTAATTATGTAATTAGCTGTTAAATAATGAAAAATTTTGTTTTATGCGGAGAATTTTTTATTAAATGAGAATTCAATATCTCTAATAAGGATGAGTTTCCCAAACTTAAGCAATAATACTATTCTAGCCTGTGGGTTTTGGTTGCAAAGTAAGTACATTCGTCAAAATTATACTCTCACACATTTACTTCTCAAGCCAGATCTGCGATTCTTTTTTTTTTTTTTTTTTTTTGGTTATGTTATAAGATCAAACAATCTATTTCACGGACATCTTATTCTTTCATCATCTTAGACAATGAATTTATCGTGTTTGGTTTCATGGGACACATCGTTGAAACAAAAACCTTTTGCTATGGCCCAATCAAGAAAAAGAGTTCCGTTGAAGATCATGGGCTGTCCGTCCATATGAAATCTTGAAGGCCGAGGCAAACTCATATTAGGATAATCTCATATTAATCTTTTCTCAAATGAACTAACGTGGCTCTACAGTAAACTAGTGCAAATTTTGAGTAATTTTTCGTTCACCTCCGTGGACTCAAATCTGCCCCATCACAAATTTCTTGAAGCAGCAAAATAGCTAGACATATTTCAAAGCCCATCGTAACATAGTAGCGCTCACCTGCTCTCTGATCTTGAATTCGTCGAACCAATGAGCTAATGAAAAAAAACCCCATTATTCAGTTCATCTCCATCTTGTGGCGCATTTGAAGAAAGCAATTGTAAATGCTCATGAACATGTTCAATCTTCATCGTCAACCTGCATGATGTGGATAGTTGAGGCTATGATATTACTATGCTAATTAATTGAGAAATAGATGCTAAGGCGAGAGAGAAATAAAATAAGTAGAAGAAGAAGAGAAGGGGAAGACAGAGATAAATTAATGGAAAATATAAAGAACAAAGTTGCAGAGAGGACAAAAAAAAAAGAAAAAAACGCATCCTTTAATTCCTGTGACCCTACATAAATCTGGGATGGGGCATTTCATTAATTGATTCGATTAAAGTATTAGATATGATATTCACAACAGTTAGCACGTCTCCGCCAATGATTTTTAATAATCTGAATGGCTAATAGATCTAACTTTAAAAAAATAATAATAATATAGGGCGGTCCAATTTAATAAAGTTTAGTTAACATGCACTTGCCCTCGCAATAAGGCTTTTGATGCAAGTGGAGAATTTTATTATCTTTTTTTAAAGAGGGTTTGTTTATAGCGTCATGGGCAGAATTGTGTTTTGACCGGTAGGACGACCTAAAAGGATCATCCTGATTTGGCTTTATGTTTAGCGAAAGACAAACGTAAGAAGTTGAGGCAATGCTGCGACGCTGTGGCCACCAGATTGATCCTTTACTTCCTTGGAAATAGGCTGGAGAACAATTTCATGTTTGGACGCTACATACTGCACCATGAGAAACTTTGAAATTTCCTCTAGTCATTCCCAACCCTACTTCATGTCGTGCATTCATGGACAATGTCGAAAGAAAACGGTATCTCATCATTGCTAGTTGATTTAATCGAGTAGATATTCAATTGCTCGATTTCGAAAATTCATCTATAGAAGATGTTGACGTCACGATATATTCTCATTGCTATATATATATATACTAAACCTTGAAAATATGTCGGTATCTTGCGAGATAAACTTTTAGAGAAATAATTGGAAGATGGCATTGTAGGATATATTCCTTTATGAAACATGGAGATAGGATTCTGGCATCTTTCGAAGTACGATTTCCTTTTTAAACATCGTCGCAGGTCCTTACAAATAGGGATGCTCATAAGAGAGAATACACGATTCAAAAGATATTCCAAGAAGCATCAAAGCTTTCCACGTATACTAAAGCTCTCGACTTTCGAAAAGCAAGAAGGAAATCTTGGAGCTTGAAGAACATGGAGATCGCGAAACACGAAGAGCAACGAAGTCTGGTCAGATCAAGCGTCGCCCCTTCGGCATTGTCCACACATTATGAGGTTTCGTCGGATCAAACTTCCAAGCCTCATCGCCTTCAGAGGCATATGTCGAAGTCTCATCGGATCACGCTTCTATTGCCCTCTCGTTCTCGTCGTTATACACCAAAGTCTCATCGGATTACACTGACGAACCTTATCGTCTGCATAGACATTTATTGAAGTTTCGTCAAATTTATGCTTTCATGCCTGTTTCTCAGTCAACATCTATTAAATTTCGAGTTTCAGCACCCCGAGGAGTTTTTAGATATCAAGTTTCAATGTGTGTGCGGAGGATAGAATCGGAGTTACCTGTAAAATAAGTAACAAATTAGAGATTGTTCCCACTTTTATGATATTCAATAAATTTGGCACCGATTTTCTCGTCCGAAATTTTTGACTCAAAATTTATTTGTGCAAATCTCCTATCGGCAACAGTAGTTTCCGACTATATATCATATAATAGAGAGGGTCATAATCAAACAAAATGAGAGTAAGCCGCTCTCATAATCAGGAGTATAAGTCTCCGACACCCATCTCGTGATTGAAACTATTACGATTCCTGCATCATTCGTGCAGCTCACTTTATCTCGCAGAATTGTCCCTTCTGCATAAAAACAAGACATCCTCTCCTGAATTTTATGACTAGTATACAGAAGACATATCTCTTGCTGGGTCCTCACTAGAGATCGCAAAGTCACTTTCACCTTTCTTTATACATGGACGTGGGTCATGATCAAGACGAGCCTCCTCTTTGATCCCTTTCAAGGCCTAAAAAAAGATGAACCTCCCATGTAATCATGCACAACTTTTTAGCAAAATAACAAGCAGCAATAGCATCTTTTTTTAAAATCCCCTCAATGCCATCGCTATGGTCCATAAAGTCGATGTGCTACTATAGTTATCTAAGACCAGGTCCATGAATTTAAAGGTTATTTTTCATAAAAAGGAGAGAAGAAAAGTTCCATATCTATATGTTTCATGCGTCTACTTCAGCACCACTGCGAGTGGGGAGAGCCCTTTGCAAAAAGCAGCGTACTATATAAAGTGTAACATCTTAATTAGACGAGATCTTTGGCTTTCTTCGTTTGTCCTCATACATCTTGTCCTCAAACTTTGTCCTCTTATCAAATTCCTTTTGTTAATTACTCCACTTAATCATTCTCCCTCCCCCGCTTTCCCTTTGTACCCAACCCATGCATGCATATTTGCATGTGATTCAGTGAACTGTTCTAATTGAAAAGAGTGTGACATTTTATCAGTGAACTAATTAAAATTATCTTATTTAGTGCAGGGAGATCCCACACGCCGTGCCGTTACAAACTAATGAATCCATGAAGAATAGGATTGTTGACTTGAGGCCACGTGGCGAATTCGCCTGTCAAGTTTGAATGTGTTTCCTGGTCTACGTTTCACAGAGAATACAGCCCTCTTTTCACCTAACCCTTAATTAAATCATTGATTTGTGACCTAAGCTCCCTACAGCTTTCGCCCCTTTTTTCCCGTGCGCATGATTCGTCAAGAAACACATGTTGATTGGGCAGTACAAAAATTAATGAAAGAGGTCGGAATTATTAATTTGTTGGTAGTATGTACATAAGTCACTTGCATTCGCGCATTGGACAATTTGATCTATATTCTAGAATGATTAGGTAGAGACCCATTATCAATGCATTTACCTGAACAAAACCAGTGTTTGTTTACATGTGAAAGCTCATATATTTCTTTCCTTCCGCAATGATCAGCCAACTTTGAAATCATTTCCATGAGAGCTTCCTGCCACTTTTAGATTCACGGGCAGGACATCATTTGTTGGCATCAAGAGGGAGAGTGACTAATAGTGTAATTAACACCCAGCAGAAATAAAACGAGATAAATGTCCTTAATATTCTCAAATATATATAAGGTCAAAGAATTTATTATAACTAGGGTTGTAAGGGATAAAAAGGATTATCTAATTTGTAATTACAAAATGGTGCGATTTTTTGAATACATGAGAAGTTAATGAGTCATTTTAAAGTATCGATTATATGGATACTCTTGTACTAATATTGCAATTACTTGACTAGACAACATAAGCTTAAATGAATTATATCGCTGTGGAAATTGTTAGGATTAGACGTACAAACATAACGAAATAGAGAGTAAATGTGAAAAAAATAAATAAGGCTTATCCTAGTTCACCCTTAAACGAGTATTCAGCAGAGGAGTTCATTATAATTAGCACATCCAACCTTTTTGTCACCACTCTTAGTTATAAGAAAAAGAGATTGCGAGAGCCTTGCCCCTAAGACTCCTATCGGGGTGGCCCTCCTAGACCTCAACAGAAATGTGTGACGAACTATTATTCTTCTTGCCTTTGTCTGGCTTCATAGTTTTGGCTAAAAGAACTTGGAAATTATATCCCGAGGTGGGCACTAAAAATTAGGAAAATGCTTCTTTACATAGCAGCCTTTCATAACGTGCCTTCATTGCTCAATCATAGAGCCCATAAGGACGCCTCTTTCTTTATAATAAAGGAATTCAACGTTGCCAAAACTCACTTCATCACTGCGAGATTTCTCAGGCTCCCGACCCTCTCCCTCCCTCCCTCCCTCCCTCCCTCCCTCTCTCTCTCTCTCTCTCAAAAATGGAGGGTAGGATTAAGAAGATTAACAAGGAAGCATGGACTGCGGAGGAAGACAGAAAATTAGCTGAGGTCATTGCAGTTAGCGGAGCTAGAAGATGGCAGGCCATTGCAGCTAAAGCAGGTAACTCTCTCGCTCCCTCCCTCCCTCCCGCCCTCCCTCCCTCCCTCCCTCCCTCTCTCTCTCTCTCTCTCTCTCTCAGCATGATGTTGAGAAAAGTTTTCCATCCTCTTCAGGCTTGAATAGGAGTGGCAAGAGTTGCAGACTAAGATGGATGAATTATCTGAGGCCCAACATAAAGAGAGGCAACATTTCAGACCAAGAAGAGGATTTGATACTTAGGCTTCACAAGCTCCTCGGAAATAGGTTTGGTTTTGTTTCTTTCCCTACCCTTTTTTTTTTAATTACAAAAAGAAAACCTATTGATGATAACTTAAATTCTCTCTGTCTTGCATGTATAGGTGGTCTTTGATTGCAGGGAGATTGCCAGGACGGACAGATAACGAGATCAAGAACTATTGGAATTCTCATTTGAGCAAGAAAATTAATAACCGAAAGGAGAAACAAATTAGTCAAGCTTCGAGTGAAGGGGATGAGATGGAACAGGTAAGAGAATTAGAAGAGAAGAAATCATCAGAGAGTAGTGAAGACCACTTAAAAGCCATCGCCAGCTTTGATATGGATGATCTCTTCGATTTCTCCATGAGAACCCCTCTAAATCTCGGCTGGCCAAGCGAGTTTCTTCTGTCGGAGGACGACAATGGTCTGAAAGGATCATGCTCATGTATCCACGAAACTCTTCGCGAATTTAATAAACAATAACTGTTTATTTCCATACGCTCAATCTACTGCTGTTTGAAGTCGATGCAGTTCAAAAATGTTGATCCGTCGTGTTTAATCTGGTTCTGCCTTGATCAGCAAAAGTGCCACTTTCTCATTCCTTTTCCAACTATTTTCAGCGCGTGACCTCTGCCTGTTCTTAGAAATCTGGATGAGAAAGAGCAAAAAAAGGGGAGAGAGAAATTTGAAAATATTTATAAATGGTATTCTGATAAAGGCAAAGAGAAGAGAACAAGAGATTTTCCGGGCGTGGGACGTTTTTATATCACGGGCAGTCAGGCATCGGGATAAAAAGAGAGAAGGAGAGAGATGGTGATGAAAGTGCTAAAAAGGACTCTTGTCTGCATGATAATGTGCAGAAGACTTGAGACGCACTCCCATGATGAGACATAAGGCGATTCAGGACTTCCTTTTCGCAGATCAATTCAGCTCAGCCCTCGAGGGACGTCGAATCTTTATTCCTCTTCTTTCCTTTTTAAATTCTTAACGCTGTAAGAGTGCACTGCCCAATTCGCAGAAATTAAAAACATGCAACATGGGTAGACCTCCTGAGCAAGTCATTGCACGTAGCACTACTGGGAAAAAGCATTATACTTGCGCACAGGCTAACTCGTTAATACTTGGCTACTATCTTCTTTCTAATCAGCTTTTATATAGAACTTATTTCGCCTAAGTGGAAGACATGTGCAATAATGTGTGAAAAGGCTAGATACTCACGAATTGTCAGACTTATAGGTTTAGGAATGCGGGACAATTTATTTTTTAGTTCATTCATGTGAGTGATTTCTCTTTTGAAAAAAGTAGTTGATAATTAATTAAAAAAGCTTTTGGGCTTAAAGAAGGAGGGACACCACCGGTCTCTTGACTTGCCATGAATAATATCGTCGAGTCCTCGTAAGAGTTTTGGGGGCGGCAAGGGAGACTATTGCCGTTCCAAACCACGTAAATATAGCGCATGAGAAAGGTGAGCCTGTAACTTTTGACCTATTTGGTTAATCGAGATAAGTACGGTATAAATGTCATAATTTTTATATGGCATTCATTTAAGTGTTAAAATATCTAAAAAAGTTTACTTTAACTTTAATTTGGAACTTCTAAAAAAACATTCACCTAAGTATTAGATGTGGCGAATTTATTTATTTTTTATATGATATTTAAGTGATCGATAAAAAAATTATGTGGCACTCAAGTGATCGGAAGGAAAAGCTATGACATGCAAGTGAGCGCTACACAAAAATTATGATACTCATTATATTTTCTTTCCCTAGGTTAATTGCATGGTCAGTTGTACCGGTAACAAATTGGATGATTCATATTAAATAGTAGACCAAAAGAATATCAAGCTTGTTGAAATGAGTCAAATCTCCCTAGTAGGAATCAAACCTACGATTAGTCATTTAATAGTCGATTGCTCTACCACTAAGCTATCGAGGAACAACGAGAGATGAGATTTCATAAGTTCAATGCCCCTTCTCAATTCATAACCATTGTGACCTCGAAATTTCCTTTGTAACTCTCATAATTTCTTCGAAGTGGCTTTGTTCGATGTCTCATTTAATAAGGAACCTCAAAATTGCTCTATTTCATACTATTCCATCCACATCACATTTCGCTTCATGTAATATTCCTTTGGTGTCATTGACGTAAGAGATGTAGTTTCTAATAAAAGCTATCGTATAATAATCCAAAAATGAAAATAGAAAAGAAAAAGAGAAAGGTTTGTAATGATTTTGAACTTTTTCTACTAGGTAATCTAATATCTTGATGCATGAAGATAATAAATCAGTCATTATGGTTGGACTCTATAATAATTTCTGACCACCTTCTCTATAGGGCCCCACTTATCTTTTTCTTGTCCAGACTTGGGTTAGGAAAGAAGAGAAGAAGGTATCAATAATGACGGGTTTTAATGCTGGACGGCTCATAATGTTCATATCGATCTAATATGCACTTTTGCATTTTGCATTGGGTAAACCTTATACGCTAATTGTCTAATCTCTACTGTATCTTTGGAAACAATCTTAATTTTTTTTTTGATTATGGATCTACTATCGGAAATTCAATATGTAATCTTAGTATTTAACGTGTATTCTTGGATAATCTCATTTTTCAATTATCCCTTAATGAATATAAAACACAAGTCAGAAGTAATTCATTTATCAAAATTAAGATATGGGTAAATGTTATACCTAAACCCTTTTTGCATTGTAAGGAAGAAAAGACGACGATTAACGAAATTGTAACGATGAAGGCAGAATTAACTGGAGAGAAGGAGAGGTAGCAAAGCATATTTTGTGGATACCAACACCGCACAAAGCACAGACAATCATTTTGAGTTTTGTCAATGTTTTGATGTCAAATAGTAAGGAAGTCAACGAGCAATTTTTTTTTTCGCTTTTGCCCCTGTGGATTTCTCCCGTACCCATCACATCACTCAACTACAACCCCAAGTTGGGGGTGGAAACGAAAGAGAAAATATAAAAATAGAGCAAAGTACGGAGATTAAAAATGAGACAAAATAGAATCATGAAAAAGAGACAGAGGGAGAGAGCAAAGCAATTTTTTTTAGCCCAAAGTCTAGATGCTTTTTTGCTTTATTTTCATATTTTAAATATATACCACATGCATCAAAAGGAGAGCCGCGGGACAATATACCTCAGTCAATCGCCATATAATTATCTTTGTCGTGACTACAGAATAGGGTTTGTAAATTGAGAGGATGTCCAGTGCGAACCACATGCTTTAGCTCAAATGGGTAAACTTTAAGTAGTGGTATAACAATCTTCACGGATTTCTAATTAATTAGATTACTGAGCTTCAATTTCAAAAAAACGATCTTTCCGGTTTTCATTTATTTACAAATCGATACATTTTAATCAAATCTAGGTACTTCCCTAGTAAAATCACTGCCTTGGTGGACACTTGATATTGTCATGTTATCTAACTATGCACCAAGTTAACCTTAACTAAAAAATTGACCCAAAATAAGAAAGCCCTTACTAAAAAGAATTTCCAGTTTTCTTGGACTATAAATATATGCAAACTAATATAAGGAAAAAAAGAAAAAAGAGGAGAGAAATGGATCCTAACTTTTCTTTACTCAGGGTCATAGTCAATTACCCTAATTTTAAGGAAGTTTCCATCGTCTCCTGAGGAACCAATACACTTTCCTAGAAGAGTCATAATGTGATCCATTTTGTCATAAATTCCATAAAAAAAAGTCGTACATCACAAATTTTTCGAAATTTTTTACTAATGACCGACCGAGATTTGTTCCTTTGTAATTCAATAGTTATTGATTTTTGAAAATCGGATACTCGAAAATTCACAGGAGTGCCAGTAATTAGGAGGACTGTTTTCTGTCGAAACTTGTCTTGTTTCTTAATGTATCTCCTCAATAGAATGCTCCCTTTCAGATTTAAATGCTTTCCAACTAACTAGAAGCTGAACCCATGAAAGGGTTGTATTCAGAATGATGTTAGCCCGCAACACGAAACAACAACACAAGTGAAAAAAGGCTCGAATTGCAGATACCAAATCGGGGTGCTAAGGTCAAGTTGTGGCAGAGGCAAGAATATCTTCACCTTTCCGTGGAGGTTCTCAATGCTAATACTATTTCGTTTAAGATCCCTACACATTTCAAGCTAAAAACGTTGTACACCCATTTTATCTCAGAGATTTAAAATCCACGACATTTAATGTAAATCTCATGGCACAAATTTCTACCACCAATCGGCTAAATTCATCATCAAGTCTCTTTGCATTTTACAATTGGGAATTGGCGGATGGTCATGGGAGCACCGACAGTTTTAGGAGTTCACACGTGAGCGGTGTCTAAAAGGACGGAGCACATATTCTGTTTTCAGGAAAATATCGTGTTGCCCCACACACACACACACACACACACACACACACGTATATATTGGTCCAGGTGTTGCCATATTCAATGCCCGAGTTATCCTCTCCACACGCGTGACTAGAGCTTCACAATTGGAAAAATTACTAAAAAAAGTCACAACCTATGTCAATTCAACCATAAAAATATTGATTTGGATAATTTAGTTATAAATCTTTTGTCATTTACCAATTTAGTTATTACTATTAATTTTGGTTGAAAATCGCCAGCATAAATACTAGCCACCTTATGCGATACAACTGACATTGGCTTTTTTTTTTTTTTCATATTTTTTTCTCTTTCTTTTCTTTCTTTCTTTTTTTTTTTCCTTTATCTACCAATTGCAAGGCCTCAGTCATGGCCGAAGGCCGGCAATGAATGACAGTTGGGGAGGATTGAACTTGGGCGAGATTGGCCCTCGTCAAGAACCTTGCCAACCTTGAGTGATACTTGCCAGCTCAATCACACTGGCCTCTAGCGAAAGCGATCCATGTCGATCGTGGAGGAAGAAAAAAAATATAAAAAAAATAAAAAATTATTCATATCAATGTTAATTGTGCGGCACATGTAAATCGCACTCTGAAGGTGATGTGATTCTAAAACGTTGATATTAACAACGATAGGTCCAACTTCCTATTTGCAATGAAAGTATACGTACATGTTTCAAGAGGCAACATGACATTTGCCCGTTCAGAAACCTGAGGAGGCGCGATGCAAGAAGATTCACCGAAGACGTATAGTCCTGTTCAGACATTGACTTTCGTTATAGTTCCCTTTTGCCCCCACAATCATGTCACAAAGACTTCGACAAAGGGCCCCGGCACACGCGAGTCATGCTTCGTTATTCCCTCTTAGAAAATCAGTTAACCTACCTAGTATATTATTCAGTATGTACATAATTCTAATACCAAATAAATTACTATAGATGTTTTAATACCCCCCAACCCACCACAAAAAAAAAAATTATGTCTCAAATAATGCTATATGTATGCATGACTTAACACAATCGGTGGTGATTACCAATCTTTTTATTTTCAAGTAGATTCTTTACAAGCATTAGGCGTGAGAAAGTTAAATTCCCACAAACTGTCATGACCACGTCTTTCTGCATGGGTTCAAATTCAAGGTACCAATGTCGATTTACAAAATAAATTTTAAAAAAGAAACAAAAATGCAAACCCAAAATATAATGAGTGTAAGCTGAATGTGTTTTCAGCTCTAGTGCTGTGTAGAAAATCGAGAAAAAGAGAGACAATTTGACCGGTCATTTTGGGAGAGTATCACGTATATACACGTCCCCGTTACTTTAGGAGAAAGAGAACATTTAGAGATACTATATGATTTATGTCCCCCACGCAACTTTAACATATTCAAATTAGTATTGATCACATCAAATCACGACTTTCTTTTCCGTTTTCGTCCTCATGTGTGAGACCAATCAGTCACACAACCTTGTCCTTCTCTCTTTCCATCTTCTGCTATTTCAACACATCCTTGGTAGGGACTGCCACTTCACTCCACCCATTTCTCACGTCTCTCTTTCGATGCCAAAAAAGTTCAACCCTGAAACTAAATTTTGTCAAATGACGTCTTGACTACGTTTACTCTTTCTCACTAGGGTTTTTCTTTTTTTCTTTTTCTCAAAGCGCCACGAAATAAGTTATGTCTTGAATTTCTCACTTCATAATAATAATTTCATTTTGATAAGCTGCATTTGTGATAGAAGAAATGATTATCTTACTTGACGATGTCTAGGAACCAACATATGTGTATTAACAAAATGGATTAGGTGATCCCTCCAATTCTTTAGACAAAGCAATCGCAAAGGAGATGCAATTTTGGAACAACTACAACAGCGATTTCGTAAGTTAGTTTGTCTTTGCTTTCCTCGGTGGAAGAGCAGCAGTACTTTTCCTGTTTTCACCTAATGCTTCACTTAATTTAGACATGTCTCTGGCTTTATTGCCACTTTCTAACCAACGAGTTCGACCCACCAATTGAATCCACAAAATCGAAGACAAATTACGCTCCACAACGAATTATTCGCATAAGGGTCCATAGATCAATGAGCCGCTGTCACTGACAGCCAGGTATAGTATAATAGGAAGCTGATAAGTACAGCTTTGTCTCTTAATTTAAGCAAATACACGGTCCATGTTCTATCTAATCATTTGAATTAAATATATGAAATTGACTAATCTAGAAGAGTGTCACGTGGTCCGAGACTATTGCTGTATAGACGTGCCAGATGCCTCAAACGGGTCACTGAACCAGGAAGTAAATCTTTCCACCAATGATAGAGTTCTTCATGCCTTTCACTAAGTGGAAAACATATTTTTATGTGTTTGTTTTTTCGGGGCTCTGAAAAGCTCTTATAATTATACAAAGCTGTTGCAGTGTTGCCAGCAGAATCTGATATATATTATCGTCACTATTATATGTGTGCATGCCCTATGTTATAACCCCTTTTAGCATGAGATTTCGAGCCCTGAATACTGATAATAAATTGGCCACGCAAAAGGAAAATATTCATGGTCATAAACTTTGACCTCTATGTAACTCCATGGACCTCTCAAAAGCTAACCTCGAAGGTAATGACTTTTTCCCATGTGATGTCTATACTTTTGCCCCCGTTATGCCATCTTCTTCTCTTCTTTTCTTTTCTTTTCTTTTCTTCCTTTTATGATTATTATTTTTCTAAATACATATTTAAAAAAAAATTTCCCATTCGATCAAATCAATCACATATCAAGAATCCGTGAAACTTACATGAAGTTTCACATAAAAGCCACCATGTCTCTTGCAGATTTTGTAGATTTTGCACTATATTAATTCTGTTCAGTTGTCCATAAAATAGTCTATAGATATATGAAGTTTTTTAAAATTTAACTTTTTTTTTGGCATGTAATTAAAAGCATTGTACCCGCACTCAATGATTAAAAAACAATTTCTTTTCTTTTTAGCAGCCTTTGGATTAGCACGTATTTGGTGGTGGTGGTAGGAGTAGGGTTCAAACTTTATAGCACTCTTGATTGCTCAATCATAAAGTCTCATAAACATTAAAACTTTTCTTTTCGCAGTATCTTTTTTTTTTTTTTTTTTTGGGGTTATATGATGTGTTTTAAATGCGTGTATATATACAAGTGGTACTTCGTTACTTATCTCTTCCACCAAGAAGGGTAGGCGACACAGAGACCCAGTAACGGAAAACCCTCTCAGATATAGAGAGATCTTCCTCAAGTAACAGTTCAGAACACCCATCCTCTCTCCAAGGCCTTTGAACTTCTCTCTCTCTCTCTCTCTCTCTCTCTCTCTCTCTCTCTCTCATATGGAGAAATCATCAGCTGCAAAAGAATATAGTAAAGGAGCATGGACACCTGAAGAAGATAGAAAGCTTGCTGAGGTTATTGCAGTTCATGGTGCAAAAAGGTGGAAGACAATTGCAGCTACCGCAGGTGATCTTTTTCGATACATTTATCCAGGTTTTCTAGTTGGCTTTGAGAGAGCAAAAAGAACATTTCGATTCTGTGTACATCTTAAAAAAATATGGTTCCTTTGTTGTCTTCTCTCGTTTCCAGGTCTCAGTAGATGCGGGAAGAGTTGCAGGTTGAGGTGGTTGAATTATCTAAGACCCAACATCAAGAGAGGCAACATCACTGACCAAGAGGAGGACTTGATACTGCGGCTTCACAAACTTCTAGGGAACAGGTTCGCATTTAGCTTATGTCGATTGCTTTCTTGATAAATCGTTCATTTTGTTTCGCAATTTGCCTGGCGTGGGTGGTCTGATTTTTTCCCCTTTTTCTGGGTCGAAAAAATTCAGGTGGTCCTTGATTGCTGGAAGATTACCGGGTCGAACAGATAATGAGATAAAGAATTACTGGAACTCTCATTTGAGCAAGAAAATAAAGCAGAAGGAGAAGCAAAGTGAAGCCCCCAAAAGAGAAGGCAAGGAAGCTCAGAGGAGGAGGGGAGCAGAAAGGGTGAGTGTGGAAGTGAGAGAGGAGAGTTCATCTAACGGAGGCGAAGAATCCAAGACGAGCGTCGATTTTGACGTGGACGAGTTCTTTGATTTCTCCAACGAGAGTTCCTTGAATTTGGAGTGGGTCAGCAGATTTCTTGAATCAGATAAAGGCATTTGTGACGAGAGATCATGAGAGCTCAAAGATAATAAAAATTATATGTCATGTTATTGTCTTCAGCTTGTGTGCATGATGAGTCCGGAGAAAAGGCAGCGAACTTTGTCATCTGCTAATTAAAAATTTTCATTTGTGTCTGCGGGTGAAACTTCAAGCTAAGACAGCTACTAAAATATACTGGTCATGATGAGCTAAAGAAATGCAAACCACTCCACTCGGCATGCGTCGCTTTCTCTCTTATTATTTTCTGGCTATTAAATTAAATCATCTTTCGACCAAAAAAATAAAATAAAATAAAATAAAATCATCTATTGCTTTACCCAATTGAATAACTTCTTTCACTATAGTCGGAGAAAGCAGGAGGGTAAGTGGAAAATCATAGGGTATATTTTGGCAACGAGGGAAGAAATGGAAAGATGAACAATGTTCAAAAGCACTCCGTTTTTGGCTTGTAGCTGCCATTGTGCTTCCTCAGATCCTCGCGAAAAAGAAAAGTGCAAAGGCATACAGCAAAGAGGGATGGTTTTTAAGGCAAGAAAGGACCCGTCTGCAATGCTGTGGAAAATTGGCGGTGGATATAAATGCGATGATGCAAAAGTCTAGTTTGACTAAAAGGGTTTCTAATCATGTGGTGTGAAAAGAGGTCTTTGCAAAAGATGCCCCTGTATCATCCTCATGATTATTAATGGATTCGCCTGCAATAGATTAGGAACCCACGAAGATAAAACGTGCTGTGGTGAATTAACTTTGTTAAGTTTAAGGTAACTAAAACTTCATTTTAGTTTATCTGTCTACTTCCATAGTACGTTGTTGTCAATTCTCATTATGTCACTCCAAGAACTACCCGTTAAATAGAAACAGCCTGTCACTTCCAAGCATGGAAGTATTAGATCGGTGGCCCCGATTCTATTAAAAAGTATGGGATAAATCTATTAAAAGTCCTAAAACTTTAAAGAATCGCAATCAAATTTTAAAATTTATCACGAAAATGCATTTTAGTCTTAAAACTTTCAAAATATGTTATCAATTTCTAAAACTTATCAAATTGGTCTAATTAAGTCATTCTATTAATTGTACATTTTGTAAATTTTAAAATTCGATTGTACTCTTTGTAAGGTTTTATGACTTGATTATACTTTTTGAAAATTTTAAGACTTAATTATACTTTTGTCATAATTTTTAAAATTTCTAGTACCTAGGTTAAATCTCAATTTTAGCCTTTTTTATTTCATTAAAAGCTCTAATTTTATGTCGGATTCTATTTCATGCCTTAATTTTTATTTATTTATAGAAAACATCAACTTTATCCCGAGTTCCAATCTTGACCCCAACTTTTTTTTTCATCTTATAAAAAAGCACAAACTTTTACTTAGTATTCAAATTTGATATTCATCAAGTTTCCATTTATTGATGTCATTAAAAACCCGACGTGTCATTCCTTGTCGAGAGAGAGAGAGATGATATGTTGGATCTTTAATGACAACATCAAATAGAAATTTGATGGGTTCAGATTTGGATGGCAACTAAAAAGTTGATGTTTTTTATGACAAAAAAAAGGGCTCATGTCAAAATTGGGACCGATATAAAGTTGTTTTTTTTTTTTTTTTTTAATGAAACAAAAAGCTTCGGATTAAAATTGAGACCCGGTCTAAAGTTAATGCTATTTCATGAGACGTAAAGAAAAAGTTCAAAATAAAATCGGAGTTCAACCTAAAATTGGTATTTCTTCAAGGGAATTGAGTCTTGAGTGGCAAACGCATCTAGCTTTCCATCGCTTTTTACTTAATGGTCGAAGGAGCAGTCAGACACGAGATCACTTTGAAGTACAAAGGTTGGATCGAAATTTCTAGGAAGTTCAGGGTGCGTATGATAAAATTTCTGGAACAGAAATAGATTTCTAGCCAGAAATTGATTATAGAAATTGAGAAGTTAAAAATTTTAGCTTTTGATTTCTTGTTCAAATATATTTCTGGAATAGAAATATGTTAGAAATAAAAAATCAAATTGCGTTACCAAACGGATTTATGTTTTAAACCTGTTTCGGGGAACAGAGAAACAGAGAAATAGAGAAATGAAATTTTTATCATGCGCGCCCTATAATGGTGTACAAGTGGGTTCAATCTTTGACCAAACACCTCCTATTATTGAGCACATGCATGCCAAGGAAAGGCAAGTATAGATGGACAAAAGGGTCTCTATCAAATTTTTAATACACCCATCTAAGTTCAAAAATAATAGTGAATGCTCAAGAGTCAAGACTAGGAGGGTGCATCAGATGTTATTGCACCACCTACCCCACTCAATCAAGCCATGAGAAATATTTCGAGGCCAAATAGGCTTCGAGTGAACTCTAAACGATTCCATGATTTTAGGAGATACAAATTAAATCGATATCGACTTTATTAAATCACGATTCCAACTTTTGACTTCACCGGCCCCTTTTCACATTTATTAACGTGTTAATTGAGGGGAAACGCATCCATGTGATCGTTGACATGTGTCAAAGCCAATAATTAGACCATAGGACGACAAACATTGTCGAAAACACGTGAAGAAGATATGAAGGTATTTAGGCACAATAAAGCCATACTCTTGTCGATCTAGTTGAACTCATAAATGTTTAGATGAGTTAATAGCAATCTCACGCAATGTACCGCCGGACCATCAATCCTACATGCTTGTGATGCTCTTCACTCCAACCTAACATATTCCTAAAGTCACTGAAGATTGCTGATCTCTCCCTGGCCAGTTCAAAGCTTTGAAATGGATTATTCACCGCACCAGATCGCTATGAAACCATCTCCAGAGTAAGTTTCCTAGAGAAGAACCTTTTGCCACTTCTATATCCTTGTAGTTTAAACTGGTGCAGTAAAAGCTAAAAAGGCACCTCGCAATGTCATTTCAGTATCCGGCCTTAAAGCTCCATAAGGTGATAAAGCAATACAAAAAGAAAAAAGTAGGAATGATGACAATTTGCCTCCACATCAAACATGAAACCAAAAGTGCGAGGCCAGCTGACATGAACAACATCAATACCAAAATCATGTGACCCAGTACAAGTCGTGTCAAATCAAATCGCATTTTTTGTTGGAATCCTTGGCTGAAAATATTCCCACTCAGCTCTGTTTACAGCCAAATGATGAGAAAGAGACAAAAACATGTAGGAAACATGCGAGTTCTGTACTTCAACTATCATTTGTAGATGTGAATCCTTAGTCTAACAGCAGATGGCGTCTGAGTGCAATGAAGTGCGAACTTTGAATTTCTGCAAAACAAGACAAATCGATTGAGTAAAAATGGAAAAACAGGACTTCAACTATTTCAAGTCACTGTCGAACAAGGTTCAATGAATACCTTGCTTGAAATCTCATCATCAAAGAAGTTCGGGTGCGTAATCCAGCAGAGATGACAAATGTTTGAAGAAATCAAGAGTTGAATTTCCACCACGGCGGCAAATGTCCAGTTGAATTCCTCCAATAGAAAACCCATCAACAAAATGACAGCTCTTGATTTGCAATATTTTAGAATTGTAATGTGGAAACTTGACATTCTAAAATGATATCATTTCAATTGCCAACAGATCTGTCACCACTGAAAGCGTATGCCACGTGACTCGAAAAGTTTTGCCATGTCAAAGATTTGCCATGACACGGCCAAACTTCTGTGCATTATGAAACAGGCTATGCTACTTAGCTAAATCAGCACGAGTGTAGAAGAAAAACACGAATTACATAATTCGTGTTTTTCTTCTACACACTTATTATGCAAAGGAGAAAAAGGACTGATCATATGCTATGAGGAAGTTACTTACGCGTACAGATGCATCAGCAGAGGTTACTGACATTTAGTGCTATGCCATAGAACAATCATAATTAAAAACGAGCTTACCATCAAAGCCATTCTGCACCATTAAGATTGCCACAAATCAGGTGAGAAATACAGTTAAAAAGTTTTTCACATTTAAAATGATAATTTATCCATGTAACAGCGTAATTAGGTGAAGCCTTTGAAACAAAAGACTGATACAGTCAGCAATAACTTAATTTTGTTGGTGTAAAGAAAGGAAAAAACAGAATGCCCTTATGAGAAACAACAGTCGCTGGAATGCAGGACTTGGGAAGGTACCTGCTATATTAATTCTCTAAAATTTGACAGTTTCTGTCAAAGATTGCCAAGAAATTTTTGATCTTGACCAAACACCTCTTATCGAGCACATTCCTTCCTGAAAAAAAGGCAATTCAGATTCTAATCGAAATATAAGTACTTCCCTGTTGCTTGGGTACATGAAAGCCAATATAGATGGACAAAAGGTTCTATCGAATTCTAATGCACCATCTAACTTCAATAATAATAGTGAATGCTCAAGACCAAGACAGTGCATCAGCTGTTGGCGCACCACCTACCCCATACAGCCAAGCCTCAAGAATTATTTCAAGGTGAAATAGGCTCTGCTTGAACTATAAATCATACCATGATTTTAGAAAAAAGAAATGAATCTAAAATCATGCTTACAACTTCACTGGCCACTTCTGCATTTAACATATTATGCAAGGCAAAACATATGCATTTGATCGTTGACCTGTGAAAGAGCCAATAAAAATGGCGCCTGATTTAGGCCTAGGACGTCAAACATTTTGAATACACATGAAGAAGATATCAGAGTATTTAAGTACAATAGAACCATACTTCCGTCGACCTAGTTGAGCTTATAAATGTAAAAATGAGTTGGTAGATATCTCATGTAACATATCACAAAGCCAATCAATCATGCATGCCTGTGATGTTCTTCGCTCAAACTTAACATATTTTTAAAGGAACAATCTCCAGCTTTTGCTGCAGATTGCTTGTCTTTTCAGTGAAGTATTTTCAACCGAAAACTACTGTGAATACGCATCTGTGGACAGCTTTAGGTGACTGGCTGTCATGACTTACATATATAGCAGATAGATACAACTCGTCGTGAATCAGAGGATGAAACCAACTGAAGAACCATGTTCACTAGTTCATGCTTTCTTAAGAAGGGGAAGGACTGATCAAGAGTACATACAATTACTGCGGAGTCTATTGAAAGTGACAGCTCATAGCTTTACATTCATGTTTGCGTACATTTCAGTCTGAAGCTTTACTTCTGCAGTAGACAGTACTCATTTCAGGACCCAATACTTTTAAGGTCTTTAATCCATTCCATTTGTAGGAGATTTAGCTATCAATTGGCTAGAAAATTAGTATTCAGCATCCCAAAGGTTACCAGTGTAATTCCTATACTCTTTATCAAATGTTAATCAGTAATCGTCATGAAAAGGATCCGAGCAGAAGATTATCATAATTGCATTGGTCTCTTTGTGAAATGACCGAAGGACCCTGCATTGATGCAGCCGGGCATGTCACTTGGCAAAATCACTGCAAATTGTTTACTGTCAAGCAAACAGAACAATCCATCTTCAAATGCCAGCGCGTTACTGGACTGCGCGACAGTAGCAGAGCACAAAAGTTCCCAGGCAAGCACGGTTTGCAGTTTCTCCGTTTTCTCCTCGTGGATCATCCTCAACTTCAAAACTTGTAAAAAGAATTGCTTCAGACTGCACTTACATGAAAATCTGCTCTTGGCAATGTTTGGTAAACAGAAATCAGGAAGGGAAGGGGGAGAAAAAAATTGGAAACTTGAAAAGCAGCCTGGGAGATGCAAATTTCCCTGAAGATGACAGCAAAAAGAAATGCAGAGTGGATCAAAATGAGTAACTCGATACCCGGAAAGACACTTGAAAAAAACTAATTCTAACCGTATGCCGATGGGACATCACAAAGAAAAAATAAAGCACTGATGAAACTAAGGTGTAGAGCAATGCACCCGTCCTTGTTGATCATGTTGGTTCTAACAGTTGCAGGAGAATGCAAATCACAGCTTGTCCTCGTACTCGGAGGGAGGGGTCATCAACCCTTTCATGCCCTTCCTCTTGCGAATGTCAGAAACAAGCTGTGCAGCCTGAGACCCAGCTTCCATTGGATCTGAAGGCCCCAGTAGTCGAACACGCACTGTGGGGAAAGCTTGCTCAGAGGTGGTAGCCCTGAGGGTGCCGCAGAATCCAAACGACTCTATGACAGGTAGATCAGCCTCGATGTCACAGAGTGGGAGTTCCGGGCCTTTTGCATCTCTTCATACGCATGACCACGGTTCTGGCTAAGAAGAACACTGCAGATCCCTCCAAGATTTTGCTCCGGAGCTTGAATCTCAACGTAGTAAACTGGGTCTAGGAGCCCGTTCTGGCCCAACCCCATTTGCTTCAGCCCACGACACAAGTAGAATCCGCCTCCAAAAGAGAGATACTCTACTTCTGGGTACTCCTGTTTTGGTTTCCCATATCCATGGCACATCTTCATCACTGAACTTCGCCAGATATCAATCATCCGACCCCGAACTACATATGCCTCGTCAATGAATAACGAACTAATGTAATGTTCTGGCAAAACACCGAGGGGTCATTTTGAGTGCCATCCGGCATCATGCGTGAAACAAAACAAGGACACAGAGACTAAGTCATTCAGGAAGCTTTGATAAAAACTTTCTTCGAAGTGATTGATGACATAACACTTGTATTATATCACTTTTGTTCATTAGAAATTCTGAATTGAGTTTTGTGCTGGTCTAAAGTAGCGGGCTTTGGTAACATCCAAGAAAATTCCTTAAAGTACGGACGCTGCCAAATTTTATTATCATGATATCATATAAATAAATCATAGATGTTCGTGCATCAAGTGTTTTATATATATATAAAACACTTGATGAGTTTTCTTTACCATGAAGATCATCCTTATCTTGTAATCTATTGCATGGTCAAACCAATCATTGTGGTATTTATAAAAAGACGTAAAGAGGAGACAGATTGATTGACTTCTGACTTCCCTAATCCTGATCCTCGAGGAAGCTATTGCTTGAGGATTTTACCTTGTTTCTTCGGCTAGCTATCATTTTGTTCCCCTTTGACAACACCCCCACCCCACCCGGGCGGGGCGCCCAACCACAAAAAGAAAAAGAAAAAAAACTCTTTTTTCCTCACTAATGAAAGCTATTACCAACCCCCTTTTCTATGACTAAATAATAAACTAATATTGCATTAATAACTAGATAATCAATTTTTTCCTAAAATACCAACTTTTTTTTACCTTGACAGAAAAAAAAAACTTCTCTTATATTTTATGTACCTTTGTTACCAATAACTTAAAATTTACTGACCATTTTATGAAATTATCAACCTCATATGTCAGTGACTTACCAACTTTATTTGATTAAGTAACCCAATTCCAAAAGTTGGTAGAAGACACAAAATTAGATAAACATTGATGACTAACTTAAATGAGAGTTAGCAGCTTAGAATTAGTTGATCATTTAAAATTGGTAAATCATTTAAATTCAAGTAATTTCATAGAAGAGGCGGTAAATATAAGGTGTTATGAAGAAAAGCAAATAAAAAAGGGTAAAAGATAACCAGAAAAAAAAGTTGTTCATTTAAGGTAAAGAAACATGGTAATTTCTAAAAAGAATTAGTAAATTAAGCATTATGAAGAGATGCAAACAACGTTCGTAAGCAATACAATTTTTTTTTTTTTTTTTTTAAAATGGATATGTAACTCAAATGAAAGTTGGTAATTGAATTCCATTTAAATGGAGAAAAGTCTATGAGTTACACTAGTTTAGGTGGCAACATTTGAAAAGAGTTAGTAAATATAATGGATTGCTAACCAATAAGTAAAGGTTGATCATTCAATAGAAAAAGTTGCTAACTTCGAAGAAACAATTAATCTTTTGTAATTAAATAAAATGAAAGTTGTCGGTCCAAAACTAGTTCATAATGTAAAATGAGAAATGTCGCTAAATTGGTTTAATTTAGGTTGGTGATTTCATTTAAGAGCAAGGCTCCGCTTGTTTTGAGGAAAATGAATTATTTGGAAAACACTTTTGTAAAAATAATTACTTATATTGTTTAAAATAATTAGTCACTGAAAATTGTTTTTATTATCAACGACCATTTATATTTAAACATTTTTGCGGATGATGAATATATTTTTCATTGAAAAATTATTTCAAGCCGTATAAGTGATTATTTTCAGAAAAATAGTTTTCAAATCATTCATTTTCCTCAGAATAAATGGAGCTTGAGTAAGTAAAAATCATTTATAATTAATCCACATAGAAATCAGTAAGTCACTACAAAAATGGTAATTTTCAAACTATAATAAAATATTAATAATTTCACAAAAGTGTCTATGAGTTACCAAGAAGTTATTTGAGCAAAAATAATCATTTCTTTTTGTTACTCATTGAAATCTGTCAACATGGAAAAGGGAAAAAGTATTAAAAAAATTCTAAACTTATTGTATTAATATCAATTTAATTCCAAACATTTCAATTAAATCAATGTGATCTTAAATCTTTTCACGTCTTACCAATTGAGTCTATCTGGTCAATTTAGGTTGGAAATTGCCAACATCTTATGTGTATGGCGGGCACTAACATTAATTTTTTTAATAAATTTTTTAATTTTCTTTTTCTTTTTATCCTTCCATGGCTTGTGCCGGTGATTGGTGAGGGCTAGCCTAAGCTAGGGTTGATACTTTTGCAGGAAAGGGAATGTGCGCCTTCTTTTTACGGAAGAATAGGACTGTTCTCTAGGACTTTAGCATGCATCTAGATTTATTTTCATAAGAAATGGTGACGTTTTAGCTGGCATTATTGACAATAAGATCCACCTCAAAGATCCAATACATCAATAAGTCTCCACCAGATATCTGTCATGTCTAAAGGTAAGAACAATCCACAAAATATAATTATTTCATTTCCGTCGTCCATTTTGGAGTTGGCGGGGTCTCCGCATATTATTAAAGCCCATTTAGTAAGCATCAGTCACTCGTATGGATGTTATATGTCTGTAGGAAAGATAGCTTAAAACAATCATCTCTAAAATAGCCCCCTTCCGGAAAAAAAAAAAAAAAAAGTAATTTAAGGAGCCACTATCATTCTCTTAAAGTAGTGCAATGCCAGACCCAAAAAAAAACAAAGTAGCAGTGCAATGGCGTGGTCTTTAATATTATTGACTAATATAATGTCACGGATATAAATAATTCTTAATGATTTTTTTTTTTACTAGTATAAATGATGTGACAGAGCTTAATTAGATATTTAAGTTGGGTGGCTAGTGAATAATGTCGTCTACGCAAAGCACTCCTCTCGACCAAGAGCGTGATTCACAAGTTTAATGCTAAGGAACTTTTTCTATCGTGTTATGATTTGTTAAAAACTTTATTGTTTACTGTTATGAAACGTGTATAAACATATGGAAAGGTATTCATTATTTCTTTTTCCTTTTTCTTTTTTTTTGGGAATTATGTCTTCTTCCTTCTCTAAATGAAACAATATTTACATCGATTAAACATCTACTCATTGCTCATATTATTTGTGCTTTAGTTTACACGTGGATCATGTCCGTGTTTGTCTTTTTTTTTGGGTAAAGGATGTCCGTGTTTGTTATCCACTAAAGAAACGAATACCTTTTTTCTTTTGAAATATATATTTAGCACTATTTCACAAAGTAATTACTAATTATACCCAAACCCGAAGTTTTTTTTTTTTTATATATTTGGAGTACATAGATAGAAGTGTTTGTAAAGAAGTGTTTGTAATCCCCTATAGAAGTGCCGTCTTTTGATAAACGTGGATCACATCAAGATGATAAAGTCGTAGATGTACACCCCATTAAAATCACATCATTTCTTCCCTTTATCTTCCGACGGCCATGATCAAGATGACAAAAGTCATGGATGTATAAACCCCATTGAAATCACATCACTTCTTCTCTAATCTTCCGACGGCAATGATCTTTGTTCTTGGGGGGTCTAGATTCGTCGCGACTCCACTTGGATGCAGAATGAAGCATGGATAGCAACAAAAAATCATTCTAGGGTCCCTTCATGCTTTTGTTTCCAACACTCAATCGACCTTGATTCCCCAAAAATGGATTGAGCAAAGCAATACATATAGATTGAGAAGAATTGTAATCCACCTAATTGTATTGTTGGCGGAAGACGACTAACCTCTTTGATGCGCAATGAACAATTTACCTTGGAACAAATGTTGAATTACAGGTGAATTTCGAATAATATGACTTCACGATAGTCTGAATGCAATCACGAGGAAAACATCCAATTTCCATAGTGTTAATGCCGATCGTCTTCGTAAAGGAGTAATGGAATGTCTTTTTTTCTTTGATGGAAAGAGGAGAAGAAGAGAAAACAGTTTTTTTCTGAACGTTCTTTCTGCTAAGCCCAACCCAACGGTTATCTTTTGAAGTTATTTACATGACTTCCCTTGTACTTTTTCAAAAGGTGTCTCTCTATCATACATATCTATTGAATATATCATCGCTTATCTCTTGTGACTCTTTGTGTTTTGGTCGAAAGGCTATATAATTTCCAACGGAAGCCGTTTCGGCACACATATTAAAGTGTCTTTATTACTATTTAGACATGTTGTCTTTATTACTATTTATTTAGACATGTCTTTTCATATATCTAAGGAATGTCAAGAGTCGTGCTTTAAGCCTATATATAAACTAGTCTTGTAATCGTTTCAAAATAGAGAGTGAAAAGGTTTTTTTTTTTTTTTCTTCAGCAAGTAGTATATTTATCTCATTCCTTAAAGAGCTTCTCTTGTGAGAGTGTTATTAGAGCTGTGTGATTCCGATATTCAATAATTGGTATTAGAGCAAGGTTATCTGGGACCGAAAGCACGATTGCTAAGGACCGTGAGTCAAGTCTTTCGGAGCGTAGTTCTTGAAGACGGTGGTCAAGGATCATTGTTCGTGCACAGGCGGTCGATGACCGAAATGCGTCGAAGTTCTGCCGATGTACAGCCAGGGACTGTGATCGATTGGTCGAGGATCAAGGTTTCTTGGAGTAGTGTTGGGCATTATTTCAAGTCAGATGGCGGATATTTCAAATTCGACGAATGGCATTGAGAAGCTCAACAACTCCAATTACAATAATTGGAGTGTTCGGATGTAGTTTTATTTGCTAGGTCAAGATTTATGGGATATTGTTGGCGGCAACAACACCACGACACCCAGAGACGATGATGCATAGAGGAGACGGAAGATAAAAGCGGGTAAGGCTCTTTACGCTCTTGTTGTAACTGTCGAAGATGATTTATTGCCACACATTAGGAGCGTGCAGACTCCCAGGGAGGCATGGGATAACTTGGCAGCGTTATTTGCAAAGTCGAATGATGCTAAGCTACAAAGGCTGGAGAATGAGCTAAGGCTGGAGAATGAGCTGCTGTCAATGTCACAACAAAATATGACGATGAGTCAGTATTTCTTTAAAGTTAAAGCTATATGTGACGAAATTTCAAAGTTGGATCCTGCTAATGCCATCTTAGAAACAAGAATGAGAAGAATTATTATTCACGGGTTAAAGCCGGAATATAATGGTATTATTACGGCTACTCGTGGATGGGCAACTCAACCGACGTTGACCGATCTGAAGAATTTTCTAGCTAACCAAGAGACTTTAGATAGTCAAATGTCTAAGGTTTCGGTTAAGGAAGAAGAAAGTGCCCTCTTTAGTGATAAAAGAGGGTTCAAGGGCCAGAGGTGAACCGGTGCTGACAATAAAGATGGCAAGTCCAGGAAAAACCATGTTGAATGGCAAAAGCAACCAGCTCGTGAAGGATGGCAAAAACGTCCAGGAGAGTTGAGCCTTTGACTAGGGGGAGCCGGGCGACGCGATGGCCAAAGACGTAGTGGACGATGTTACGTCTGCGGCAAGGAGGGCCACTTTGCCAGAGATTGTCAAGCGAAGAAAGTTGAAGGAAATGTCGCGGCATCATCGAAGAGGAATGATTTCGATGAAGATAAGGAATGGGATTTCCAAACGTCTGTTGCAATAGTGGTGTCAAACGAGTTCGCTGCCTCTTTCGCAGTCGAGTTAAACGATGCGATGGTATTAATCTCTATAAGTGAAAAGTCGATTAATTATGATTATGATTGGATTGTTGATTCAGGGTGTTCGAGTCATATGACTGGAGATCAAGGCAAACTACCGAACATGCGTAATTATATTGGAGGATGTGTTGTTATTACTGTAGACGGCTTGAGGTTGCCGATTACTCATATTGGCGAGACGATGATAACTCCTCGGTTCAATTTACAGCAAGTTGAATCGAAAAGTGTGTATCACATGCCAAGAATGAAGAATAATTTATTGTTTGTTTCCTAGCTCGCAGACTCGGGTAATTATATGGTGTTCGGTCCACAAGATGTTAAGGTGTACCAAAGTTTGAAGCCCACTAGTCGACCAATCATGGAGGGACGTCGGTTGGAGTCCGTTTACGTGATGTCTGCTCAAACGGCATACGTAAACAAAACCTGAAGGAATGATACACCCAATTTATGGCATGCGCGGCTTGGGCATGTAAGTTATCACAAGTTGAAGGTGATGATGCAAAAGAACATGCTGAGGATTCTTCCCCAGTTGGAAGTGCAAGAAAATGTGGTTTGTGCCGGGTACCAGTACAGAAAGGCACATCAACTTCCATATGAGGAATCGTCGTTCAAAGCTTGAATACCTCTCAAGCTCGTTCACTCGGATTTGTTTGGTCTAGTGAAGCAACAATCTATTAGTGGATTCAAGTATATGATCACTTTCATTGACGACTTCTCCAGGTACGTTTGGGTTGATTTCATGAAGGAAAAATCTGAGGCGTTTATTAAATTTAAGGTGTTTAAGGAGAAGGTTGAAACTGAAGTAGATAGAAAAATTCATTGCCTATGCACCGATAACGGGGGAGAGTACACTTCCTATGAGTTTACGACGTATTTGCAAGAGTACAAGATACGTCGACAGTATACTTGTCCATATACGTCGCATCAGAACGGTGTTGTCCAGATACGTCGACATCTAGCTGAGACATGCAGGAGCATGTTGCACACAAAGAATGTTCCATCAAGGTTTTGGGCTGAATGTATGAAGACGGCGGCTCACGTGACTAACAGGCTACCACAAGCAAGGCTTGGTTTTATGTTACCATACGAGAAGCTATGGAATCGCAACCTTGTGGTAAGTCACTTTAGAGTTTTCGGATGTGTATGTTATGCATTTGTGCCTGATCATCTTCGTAGCAAATTCGACAAGGCGGTCCGCTGCATATTCGTGGGATATGATGATCAACGAAAGGGGTGGAAGTGCTGCGACCCTACAATAGGGAGGTGCTATACTTCAAGGAATGTGGTGTTTAATGAAGTGTCATCTTGGTGGTCACCTCAAGTAGTCGAATTGCCAAATTCACAGCATTTCGACGAAGAGGTCAAAGAAAGGCTGAAAGAATTCAATGAGAATCAACTTGTGGAAAAAGATGTTGAAGCACAATCACCAGGATTGACAAGTTCATCTAGTGAGCATACAAGGTCAACAGAAGAACTTCGACCAAGTCAGGTTGAAGAACTTGAAGAGGAGGAGCCTTAACTTCGAAGATCGACGAGGCAAAGGAAGCTGAACCCCAAGTATGCCAATGCAGCATTGACTGAAGATGTTGGCATGGTCAAGCCTTCGACATATGAAGAAGCCTCGAAGAGTACAGAATGGAGGAAGGCCATGGAAGAAGAAATCCTTGCACTAAAGAAGAATGAGACATGGGACTTGGTATCGAAACCTGAAGAGGTACGTCTCATTTCTTGCAAATGGGTTTATAAACTTAAAAATCGACCAGATGGGTCAATTGAGAGGTATAAAGCACGTCTAGTGGCTCGAGGATTTTCACAAAAATATGGGGTGGACTATGAAAAGACCTTTAGCTCGGTGGCAAAAGTTACCACTGTTTGAGTTCTATTAGCACTTACAGCAAGCAAGTCGTGGAATGTGTGGCAGATGGATGTGAAGAATGCTTTCTTGCATGGAGAACTCGAGCGAGAGATATACATGGAGCAACCTGATGGCTTCAAGAGCAAAATTCATCCAGAATATGTCTGCAAGCTAAAGAAAGCATTGTATGGCTTGAAGTAAGTCTCGGGAGCGTGGTATGGAAAAATTGCAAAATTCTTGTTGAAGAACGATTATAATGTAGCTCCAGTAGACTCGAGCCTGTTCATGAAGGCAGAAGATGGAAATGTTGTAGTTGTGCTAGTTTATGTGGATGATCTCATCATTACTGGAGATGATGAAGATGAGATATGTCGAATTAAAGCCAACCTCTCTGTGCGGTTCTAGATGAAGGAGCTTGGAGAACTAAAACACTTTATGGGGCTCGAGATTGATAGGACAAAGGAAGGATTATTCCTATGTCAACAAAAGTATGCATGAGATCTCTTGAAAAAAGTCGGAATGCTTGATTGCAAACCTATATCTATTCCGTTGGATGGGAACGCAAAGCTATGTGCTGAAGAAGGTCGAAAGCTAGAAGATTCGACTATGTATAGGCAACTGGTAGGCAGTCTAATTTACCTTACCATAACTCGGCCTGCCATCTCTTTTGCAGTGGGAGCAGTGAGTCGATTCATGGAGAAGCCAATGAAGCCTCACTTGGATGCAGCCAAGCATATCCTGAGGTATGTAAAGAAGACTTTTGATTTTGGGCTTTTGTATAAAAAGGGATCATCGAGTGAGTTGGTCAGTCATTGTGATGCCGACTATGCTAGAGATCAACACACACGACGATCAACTACTGGATACTCGTTTAATCTTGGATCAGCAGTAGTATCCTGGTGCAGTAAAAGACTGTTTTTGGATACTCGTTTAATCTTGGATCAACTACTGGATACTCGTCTACAACATAAGCTGAATATAGAGTAGCAGCAATGGCAGCTCAGGAGAGCACGTGGCTAGTGCAGTTATTGGATGATCTTCATCAGTCAGTAGGTTATTCAACAATATTGTATTGTGATAATCTATCCACTATAAGCATGACAGAGAATCCAGTTTTCCATACTAGGACTAAGCATGTGGAAGTCCATTATCACTTTCTGCAAGAGAAAGTATTGGAGGGCGAGATCAAGATGAAGTACATTAAGACAGGTGATCAAGTTGCCGATATCTTTACCAAAGGTCTTGGAGCTGTAAAGTTTGAAGAGTTTCGAGCTCAGCTTGGTATGGTCGCGAGAACTATCCTTAGAGAGAGTAGTTGGTGAGGGGGAGTATTGAATATATCACTGCTTATCTCTCGTGACTCTTCGTGTTTTAGTCGAAAGGCTGTTCAGTTTCCAATGGAAGCCGTTTCAGCACACATATTAAAGTGTCTTTATTATTATTTAGATATGTTGTCTTTGTTACTATTTTTTTAGACATGTGTTTTCATATATCTAAGGAATGTCAAGAGTTGTGCTTTAAGCCAATATATAAACGAGTCTTGTAATCGTTTCAAAATAGAGAGTGAAAAGTTTTTTTATTTTTTATTTTTTTCAGCAAGTAGTATATTCATCTCATTCCTTAAAGAGCTTCTCTTGTGAGAGTGTTATCAGAGCTATGTGATTCTGATATCCAATAATATCAAGATGAAATTGTGTGTCTTAATTGTGCCCCATCATGGACATAATACTAAAGTACAATATGCATAAACTTCAATCGATGCAACCGTCATTGAGCAAAAGCAAGTTATGAACTCTCAAATTTAGATATTATCCTCTCCCGATATTGATTTGAGAGTTTAATATATATATATATATATATATATATATATATTTTTTTTTTTGGGATTTAATACCCTTATGCTTTGTCCATGTACATGTACTTTGCTTTCGGTTTCAATAATGATCATAGGAGTTTTGACGTCTCGTTCAATTATGGAAGTCTATTCCTTCACATGTTAGATCTGTGCTTGTTCAACTTATTTTCGTTGTCTTCATATGGTGATGGTTTAGAGAAAGTTGAATCTAGGCATATACTGTCAATGTCATAGTTTTTTTTTTTGTCCGGGTAGGCGCCAACTGAAGGAGAACTAGCCTGGCCTCACAAACTAGCCTCCATGTAGGTCAAGGATATCATAAGATGGAGGGCAGAAGGACTCGAACTTGGGGTCAATCACCCAAAAGCCCAAGCCCTTGCCACTCCACCAACCTCTTGGAGAAGGAATTTCCGGTGTATACTCATCATTGACAAAAGGCACAAGATACAATGATCAGCCGCTAATTATTTTGTTTGACGGATCCATTGTTCTTGAGCTAGTGTGTACTTAACTTTGCTGGATTTGGTTTTACTTTTCAGTATTTTTGCTATGTTTCGATTTGTTTTGTCATGAAAATTACGCGTTTTTTATATATTCTTTTGAGTAATGAATATAATTTTCTTTCAATAAAAAAAATGGAGGTGAGGTATATTTTACCATATTCCCTGTGAATTAAACCGAGCGATGACCTCAAACACTCAAGAGCCGGCTTCATTTTGTCTAGACTTTTTTTTTTTAATGGAAAAGAGACTGAATTACGACAATTTGCGAAATGATGACATAGGGGTACCATTCTGATCTATCATATTCCATGCTTTTCCTTTTGTTTGCTTTCTAACAAACGTTATCGTGGCCATCCATGCGTCTATCACTCCAAAAGAAGCGGTCTCCATCGTTCCGTATGGCATAAATCTTCAACCACTCATTTATAAAATTACTCTTTCTCTCCCTAATCTCTGGTCACAGACATTACATATCATCTACGTCAAAGGTGGATCCACCAATTATTTGAATCCGTGGCATTGAAATCTTCTTATTTACATCTTATCACGCCAATTATTGCATTTTAGAAGTCATTTCAGAACCATAGTACGGAGATCACATTGCATGCAATTGATGGTCGATGAATTAAAAGAAGAGTTGCTCCAAAAGAGTCCATCCTCACGTGCAAGTTGCAAACGGACGGCATTACTAATTCCCCTTCTACTAATCAACTAGCAAGTTTTGTGGCCCTCCCAGATTTAAAAATTTCTTCATTAAGTTTTTATAATGAAGAAAAGTATAAATACGTGACCAAACTTGCACGAAACGCTTTGAAAGAAATCCGTTTTCATGCTGCACTTAGAAATTGATTAGTTATCTATGCTAATATATAAATTAAAGAGGACCTCCTACTTTTTAGGGATCTCAGATATTTTTCTTTCTTCCTCTAATATCCTCAGGTACTTATTTTATAAATATTGTAACCCATAGACATATGCGTAAGTTAATAATTTATCAATCTCTTGCATGCTTCGGTATTAAAGTTTGAATATTATATTTCTTTTATAACAGCCCTAAGAAAACTCAAATCTTGACATTTTCTTGTCTTTCCCATATACAGTTTCTTTGGATACTGTTGTTCTACCAATAATTTATTTCTGCACTGATTTTTCAGGCATTTCATAATAAAATGATTTAGCTAATTGTGCATATGTCAATTTTTTTCATGCACATACGCGCGAGCACATTTGCTAGTTTGTAATAGAAAAGTCAACCGGGTCCCGGCAATCCACCTGGTCCTAAGTGAATGTAAGTGAGTTTGAGTAGATTGAAAACTTAAAAACTTGCATAGATCATGATTTATGAACCATATGCCATCACAATAGATTTTTAAGGTGTGTATTGATTTTAAACGACTCATGTGAGTCTCCGTGATGAAATATTGTGGTTGACCCTGTCACATTAATCGAAATCCACAAAAATCAAGCCTAAGCAAAGAGCGTTTGCAACAACTCGACCTAATTCAATCATCTAGACAGTACCCAATTAGGGTGGTTCTTTGCCTATATATAAATCAAATCTCAAGACTCTTCCCATTTCATATGGGATGACTAAGGGCACACATGACAACCATTCGTTGGAAATAGTTTAATGTAAATAGATTTTTCTATTTCTATTTCTAGAAGAGTTTCTAAGCAAAAATAACCGTTTGATAACGACATAAAATTTCTACTCTAAAAATAGAAATTCGTTTGATAACGACACAAAATTTTTTCATTTCGGATGACGGCGGACTAGCGGATAGCGGTGACGGACAGCAGCGGCTATGGCGGCGGCGGCGGCGACCGGTGGCGGCGGGGGCCTGCTATTGGTGGCGGCGAGGGCCAGCGGGCGACCGACGGACAGTTGTCGGCGACAACGGATGAATGACGGTGATTGACGAACGATGAGAAAATTTTTATTTCTCATTTCTGTTTCAAAAATAGAGAAGTAAAAAAATTTCTACTTCGATTTCTATTCCAAACCTATTTTGGAATAGAAATCTATTCCGAAAATAGAAAAACGGAATAAGTTTATCAAACAGATTTCTATTCCAGAAATGGGTCTGGAATAGAAAAATTATTTCTGGAATAGAAATAAGCAGTTGTCCTGCACTTCCTAAGAATGTGTCAAACTTCTTACACTTAAAGTATAGACATCCTTATTAGTGATTGAGTCACTAAAGCCCGACATAATTTTTTTTTATGTAAAATGTGTAATTCAAATAGTTATGAATTTCATTCACAACTTGTTCAAGCTCTTTTGACCCTTCTATCATTACCCGCCCTTATTGAATTGTTATGGACTTTGGTCCATCATTGAACCGCACATAAATTGCTGGGAATCCAGCTTTAGTTCCATTTCTATCTGCTGACTTGATGATGGAGGCTATATTCGAGTATTGATTATTTAGGCCGAGTCTTTAGTTATAAATGACTCGTTTAATCATCTCAGGTGATATCCAACCCTCCTAGACAAACTAGACATGTCTCCCTAGTAACTTTACTTTCCACCTAAATCTTCATTCGCAGGCTTTTTGATCAAAGTTCTTCTGTGACTACCCGGACATGTCTCCTTATTCTTTTGGCCCCCAACAAAACATAAGAGGTACGAAAGTATAAGTAACCAATCATGTACTTTGACCATGATATGAACGATAAAGACAAGAAGGAACCTTGTACGTATTGGTTTGATAGCCTCACCATTCGTGAGGTCTTCGACAGGCATTGCAGTTGATTGGGTAATCGTGATTCGGTGGATTTTCTGGGTAACCTATCAGCCTATAAACTATTCGAATACTATATATGCCATGGAAACTCATGCCACACGAAGCAACACTTCTTTGACCAATGAAAACGATGGAAAAAATCTTATTATTGACTTCCAACCTAAAGCTTCGAATACATATTGGTGATACTACGCTTGAGATGATGAATATTGTAATGCCCTGGGAATTTAAAGTAAAGGATAAAATAATCTCCAATAATAGTTTCGTGCCCAAATATCAAATCAACTCTTTATCGATGAGATCAGCAATGAGTTGCATCAAATAGCTTTTAGTAATACTATCCACCAATTAAAGTCTCGGTTCGTGTACTCCACAATAAATTAGGGTTTTGATTCAAAAGTCTTATCGTGCAAATCTTGTCTCATCAATCATTTTCTACTAATAAATCATTAATTAAACATCTACGTTACTAACTCTTATTTGAATTAATTATCAATTTCTATTTAACTTTTTCAAATTTTTAACTTCGTTTTCTCTAGCAATTTTTTTTTATCTTATTCCTTCCATTTTTTTTTTTTTTTTTTTAACTTTCTTACCAAGCTATGAAATTTACTGCCCATCACATGAGATTACCAACCTTTATTTGATGATGAAACAATTCTATTCCTAATGAAGAAATCCAATAGAATGTTGTTAGGTAAAAAAAATTCAAATAAACATCGGTAAATAGCTCAATTGGGAGTTGGTTATCCATAATTATTTAATAATATGATCAGAAAAGAGTTGATAAATCACTTAACTTAAATGTTAATAAGTAATATCATATAAAACCTGGTAAATTTAAGGCATAACTAAAAGAGATAAATAAAAGTTGGTAAGTTAATAAAGAAAGATCGATAAGTAACTCAAATGAGAGTCGATAACCTCAAATTGACTGTAACTTAACTAGAGAAAAAGTTGGTAAGTCACTCTAACTAAGACTAGTAATTATATATTTTTTTATAAAAGTTGGTAAACGTAATCCATATGATAAGACATGCGAATAAAATTTGTAAATAGTAAGAAAAGTTGCCAAATAAAAAAAATCATATAAATGTTGGTAAGTAACTCAAATGAGAGTTAGTAATTTAATATTGTGAGAAAAGTTGGCCGGTCACTGTGATTTAGATTAATAATCTCTAAAAGGAGTGTGTAAACATAAGTGTTGCTCCCAAGACATATAAAAATCGGCAACTTAATAGAAATGTTGGTAAATTAAGGATAACAATACAAAGGTTAATACGTAAATCAAATGGGAGTTGATAACCCTATAATAGTTGGTAATTTAATCTTACAAAAGTGGTATTTAGTAAATCCAAAGTGTTGACAAGCGTTGGTAAACTACTGGCTAGTTATATAAAAAAGAAATAAATGGTCATTTTCTTTATAAAAGTTGAAAGTCACCGACATTTATTTAAATGTACCTGCAGAAAAGAACAAAATCCGTGGCACGAAATTAAAGAATTGTGCCCACTTAAAATGAAGAAAGATGCCGAGTATAACTGAGTTTGTCTTTTTACTCGTAGAACAGGTAAAACTTTTATATTGATGTACAAAAATACTCATAATAATAACCCATTATACTAGAGTCTCTTTCAACTTTAATTCCTTTTCCAAAGAGGAAAAACGAAAAAGGACAAGGGGAAAAAATACGATACCTGGAGGTGGGTCCAAATAATCTTAATGAAAAACGATGTTCGGTGCCCCAGCAAAATCTAGGGTTTTTCCTTTAGGAGGACCCTCCAAAGATATGCTGTCACACTTCAATTCATTTTAACTCTATAAAAGAAACCATCAGCACAACCTTCAGTTCCCCCTCTTCTGCTACTTTCTTCTTCTTCCTCTTCTTTTCCTCCTCCTGTCTCAGTTCATACATCTTTAAGCTCAAATTAGTACCATAGTTTGGTTGTTATCATAAATATTATTTAATTGGCTTAATTTCCTGAAAGGATCAGAGAGAGAGAGAGAGAGAGAGAGAGAACCATGAAAGAGAGTGGAAGAAAACAAGGAACGCTGTCGCCATGCGCGGCGTGCAAACTGCTCAGGAGGAGATGCGCTCGAGACTGCGTGTTCGCTCCTTACTTCCCAGCTGATCAGCCCCAGAAATTCGCTATCGTTCACAAGGTCTTCGGTGCCAGCAATGTCAACAAGATGTTACAGGTTTAGCTTATCATATTCCCCCATTCTATGGCTTTTGCATGCCTGACTTTCTGCTCTAATGTCCTTCCACAATTTTAGGATGAGTGAAAAACATAGGTTATCACTATATCCAAACTCTGAATCCCCAAAACCAAAGCTATCTTACATTATGTGGAGGAAAATTACATGAACATCTATGAAACCATTATCAAAACCCCGTCTGTCTTGCAGGAAACTTCAACATGCATACTTATCTAGAAATGAAAGTAATTACAGCTCATGAGGAATTACGATACTGGTTCTTCGTTGATTTCCCTCTTCTCTGGATGCATGCACTCCCCTCTCCATAAGTGGCGGTGATTCATTTTCGTTCATTCAATTCGGGCAAAGATCAACTTAATCAGTTGTTACGGAAACAAGAAGATCGACTGCAATGACCATATCCATTTCTCATGTCAGTTATTGTGGTTAATTTCTGTTGGGCAAAAGCTAAAGCAAAGGAGACCCCACCATTACCGAGGTTTCTCCGTCTTTTTTTTTTTTATCCAAAAGGCGACTTTTTGACCAATTTCCATTTAGCATATGGGATGACTAGGCTTTAATTGTTTTAAAAGATCTTCACATCATCAAGTATAGAAGTGCTATATGCACTAATTTTTTTTTTATTGTTTTTGTCTTCTTTATGCCGACGAAGTTCAAATTCGTAGATAAATTTTAAAGTAACCCTCAAACATCACGACCAAAAAAAAGTAGATCTCTGCAAGAAAAAGGAGAAAAAGACGGGAAATAAGAAGAAATGATTTACAACTAGTATAATTTGGAAACTCGTACTTGTTAATGGAATTGATACATTTGCTAAATTAAAAGTCTTAGTGCTTAAGCCTCAGTTGTGTAAATATGATCGCTTATGGTGATTTGGAGAAAGGAAGGAATTAGGCGTGATCATCAAGGATTTCAAAGAGAAAAAGAAGGAGAGCGGACGCCTACTTTTTGTGACCATGAGGTGAGGCGCTAGCCTTTTCTTTTGGTCATGTCTGCTTATTTTCCAACTTTAGAATGTAAAAGTGGTGTGGACCGTGGAGAGCCGTTCCTGTCATTCTGCTTTTAAGTACATGATTTTACGGAGATAAAGTCGGGAAGCCACACGAAGTTTTACTCTGGTGAGTCGTTATCTGCTTGTTGGAGCATAAAGAGCAATATCACCATGAGGGAATCCAAGCCAAAAAGAAAAGTCGGTATTGCGTAATCATGACCCGACAATGACGACCTAAGTTATTGGTTTAATAATGGAGGAGCGTTTCTCAATTCGGCAGGTTAACCATGTGTATAATTTTCGGCTATTTCTTTATTACTTGTACTAACTTAGATTATGTACGAATTTGCGTGTCAATTTAAGAAAATTTTGAAAGGTTTAGGAGCATTTCGGATTTAGTAAACCCGAGTATTTCATCAATCGCTAACGTCACATTTATATTCTCAGGAATTACCAGAGCACCAGAGGAGTGATGCGGTGAGCTCCATGGTGTACGAGGCAAATGCAAGGATGCGAGACCCTGTATATGGCTGCGTTGGGGCCATATCGTCGCTGCAGCAACAGGTCGACGTGCTTCAGAACCAGCTCGCGCTCGCGCAGGCCGAGGTCGTCCACATGCGCCTGCAAACGCCTCAGTTCCCTTCGACCTCGAGCTCAGCCATCGCGGCCACCAACAACGATAGCTCGCATTCCAGGCGGTCATATTACCCTTTGAACGGGGTTGAGCAGGCCGATGTCGAGGACTCTTTGTGGTCATGACATGAATCATTTCTGATGCTGCCTTCACTGTTCTCATCCATTCGTATGCAGATCTTCTAATTTTCCTCACTAGCTAGCTATAAAGTCGTGGTACTTCTCATGCAGGCGATCTCTCTTATCCCCTCGGATTTCCACCTGACATCACGGAGCATATGATGGTTCATCAGAATGTATAGCATTAGAGAGACGTTTTTTTTTACGGGTGTTCAACTTCTCTATGATCATGTCTAAAGGTTTTATATTAAATTTTCAGAATGGCTTCATTTTCTCTCGTCTGATTTTACCCGTGTGTGCTGTTAACGAGCTGTTATCGATTATGAGGCGAATGGAGCCGAAAACATGTCCGATCTCTAGAAATGCTGAAGGTACCGAGAAGTCTTGGGAAAACTTATTTATCAAGTGACATGACAAATTTCAATCGAACGTTGAAATAATTGCGCAGACATCGAATCGGATGATAGACTTGTGTTTGGAGCATTTAATATAAAAATTGCTATGTTTGTCCCTGAGTGAGATTTCTTAGTCGTGGTACACCGCGTGTCGCTCGTCTTCTCTTGTGCTTTTACCGCTGCAACACTTGACATTTGTAAAAGCTGGATCTCGAGATCAGGTGATAAAGAGTCCAAACTCGGCATTCGAGTGCGTGCGTATTAGCTAATGATTAAGATGCATGCATGGGGAAGTTTGATGTTTTGTCCACTGCCATTGTATTTCTAAAGTGCCGAAACGAACCCACGAGACTTATATATGAAAGGTAAAGCGAGACAACAACACCATACCTAACCCAATCATGATCTCCAAGCATTGACTAGTTTATTACGGGATGGAAGGCTGGAGGGTCACCTGCGTTAGCAACTGGGGTCGAACGGATCTCAATAGTGGTCGGGAATATGAAGTTGAAAAGAGCATAACGTGGACTTACGTGGGCAAAGATTTATGCCATCAAAAGGTACTATATGCATCATAATTGTCGTTTGAGGATGGGGTCCTGCGGCCGGCACGCTCCTTTATTTAATTTAGTCATGAGAACGAACCCGTTTCTTACTAGGCGATATTTTCCTCCCTCCCTCGAGTGGAGGGAAATTTCATTGAATCTTGACTTTTGATGACACGAAATAGATCCTAATATCACCTACATGATTGTAAGTTTGATTTAAATAACATGCGTCCAAAACATCCTAACAATACTACCATTGGTGCCTCGCTCTCGCCGTCTCTATTTTCCCTTTTTTCTCCGCTGCCATTAGCCGCCTCGCCAGCCCACTGTCATTTCTGACTTTTATTCGAAGGACGAGGCAGCTAATGGTTTATAAAAAGACGTTAGCTAGAAAATCTGTAATCCAATCACTTTCATGGAAAGAAAATCTTTTATACAAAAAAAGATAAAATTAGTTTGTCAGTTTTGAAAACTCTCGTTGCACTTGCCAAAAGTACACGAAGTGCTTAATTGGTCTTAACTTGATTGAGAGGCAATTTTAGGAATTGTTTTGTGGTTGAGAGATATTTTCTATAATACGCCCCTGCAAGGGAGGCGTTCCATTGCAAATGTCGATATTGGGCTGTAAATGAAGAAATTGTTGTCGTGCAAAAGGCTTTGTTAGTGCATCCGAGAGTTGATCATGAGTTGACACACTCATAATAGTTCTTTATTAACCATGTCGCAAACAAAGTGATAATTAATGGTAATGTGTTTCATCTTGGAGTGAAAAATAGGATTAGTTCACACATATCTAGCACCGATGTTAACGTGATAAATACTAGGTGTGGTCGAAGAAGATATTCTAAGTTCATGCATGAGAGATTGAATCCATGTGAGCTCAGAAGCTATTGTTGAGCAACAAATTGTTGCTTTCGAGAGCATCATAATATTGGATTCCAGCCAATAGAAACTATGTAGGTGGTTGTAGACTTATGGTCGTTTGGATTGCCTGCCCAATCAACATCAAAAAGTGCACGAAATGATGGAGAGGGACTACCTTGCAAGTGCATGCCAAGATTGATAGTCTATTTGAGATAATGTAATAATGTAAAATTTGTTTAATAGCACTTTAATGTAATTCTGTTAGTTGATACATAAATTGACAGAGCTTGTTGACATCAGGCCTTCTGAATATAAAACATTATAGAGCACCGACAATCGTCCTATATATAGTTGCATCTATATGAGGTGACCCATCGATAAGAGTGGGAGAGCTGTCGACATATGTAATTAGGATGTGACTAATCGACTAAACTCAATGATTGATGCAAGTGGGCTTAATTTATTTGCATGTCATGTAAGAAGGCCTTATTGACGTTCCATTGTAGAATGGGCCAACCGTTTGATGAGGCTAGACAAATGACACCCATATTGTGGCGGGATTAAATGGTCATAATTAAGTCATGGCCATTGGTTGAACTCCTTGGCAACAAGTTAAGTCTTGTATCGAGCTCTGCTACCAATTGAGTTTCTCTTTACTTAAACTAAATACTTGGGACCAATGGTATTATGATGAGGCTCAAGTGGTGCAAGTACCACGTACCATTTGGAGAATTACATTAAATTTCTACCAATTGTGTGGGCATTGATGGAATTATGGTGGAGGGGCTGAATGAAGTCTTTTGAGTCTGTGTAAGGCATAGATAAAGCTTTAGCGTCTCTGATGTATCTGCACTAGGGGGAGTTAAATTGGTGTTTTCCATAAAAGCTGTGAGGCCATTCAAATGTTGATCCGAACTTCTTCAATCATTGAACTCGAAGCAATTGATTGACAATGTGCAGTATGGCTTAGCTGTCTATTGTTAGAAGATGGGTGGCCCATCGCACGCCTTCTCTCGTTCCTGGGCTCTTCTTCGACTCCGGCCCAATTGAGGCCCTCTGACATCAGCCCAAAGGCCCGTTGAGCTCGCGCTCGAACCGGAAGCCCAGAGGCGCGGCCCAAACCAAGAACCCCGTCGATCGTTAGGGTAAACGAGGGAGACGGACGGAGGAGGGGTTTTAGCAGAGTTGCCTTATTTGCTGGCCAGCAGAGAATCAAGAATCCGGAGAACATCACCACCACCACCACCACCACCGCCTCATCTTCACGCGCACAGCAAACCGCACTTGGCGTCGGCCTCCCGCCCCAGGAGCAATCTCTCCCTCTCCATCTTCTCCGCCTCCGTTCCACGGAGGCCGTCGACATGGTACGTTCGGTTCCGTCGTCGCTCGTCGCCGCGTTTTCTTTGGATTGCGGGGGTTGGATCCGCTTCGGTATCGAATGATCTCGTGCTCATTCGACGGGCGATTGGGTTTTTATTTTCTATCTTTGTCGAACGTGAATGCATTTTGATCGTGCAGTCTCAGCAGCCGGATAACAAGCCGGAAACCGTGGAGGACTTGGAGAGAAAGAAGAAGAAGGAAGAGAAGGTCTCCCTTCTTCCCCTTTTTCTGTTTCGCCTTTTTGCAAATTCAGTTACTCGTTCGTTCTTTTTGCCCTCCCCTTTGTGTTGTGCATCAGACCTCATTCGAGTAGTGACTGAGCGCGGCGAAATGGGACTGGAAGGGAGTTCGATCTTGTTTCGCTCGCGACCCACGAGTTGTTGCAAATTGCATTCCGCTTCGCTCTTCGTTGCTCATCCCGCCATTCTCACTTAAGTGAGAATACTCTCTCTTAATACGTTGCATTTTGATTTTGTGTTTGAAGGCAAGAGAGAAGGAACTGAAGAAACTCAAGGCTGCTGAAAAAGCAGAACTGGCTAAACTTAAGGTATCTATTATTGCCCGACAGAGTTCTTGCTCATCGTATTATCGATCATTTGCAGTTGCTCTCATGCGTGATCGTTCTCGCTCTGGTAGCAAGTTTTCGGTGTTGGGGGTTGATCATTTGTCTGTTGTCTCGTGTGGGGTCTTTTTAATGCCATCACACTTTTCAAACTGGGGGGTTGATATTTTTTGTTGTGTTATTCTTTGAAGGCTCAACAAGGTGCCAATGTCCCTAAAAAGAGTGCAAAAAAGAATATAAAGCGAGATGCAGGTGAAGAGAATCCGGAGGATTATGTTGACCCAGAGACCACTCTTGGTGAGAAGAAAAGGCTATCCAGCCAAATGGCCAAGCAGTATAACCCAAGTGTCGTTGAGAAAACGTGAGAATTTAATTTCTTTGTTTTTTACTCTAGATTTGACTTATTGTCGTGTCTTAAGATCTATTCTCAGGCCAACTTCTTGTTGATTTAGATGGTACGCATGGTGGGAGAAATCAGGCTTCTTTGCGGCAGATGCTAGCAGCCCGAAACCGGCATTTGTAATTGTGAGTATGTTTTACGTCTGGAAACTTCTTTACAGCATAATTAGGATTCTATTACATGTTCTTGTTTGCAACTTGATATGAGTGACTGACTGGGGTTTTCTAAGATTGAATGCAGTGAGTTTGTGTTCGCTAGTTTGGCTTCTACTGCAGAGTCTATTAATGCAATTACTAATAGTTGACTTACTAATAGTAGACTTCGCTTTTCCAATGTGCCTTCTGCTCTTTTCAAGGTTTAAGATGGGTGGTTTTTTATTATTGAATCCCTATACATTTAACACCATGGACCTTTATAAATGCCTAATAGTTGGAGGAACAGCTTTAGCATGGAGGCAGTGTCATTAGTAAATGGTACCCAGGATAGGTAGATGGTAAAACTACAATGGAAAAGGCAGAAGGTGAAAATAAGAAAGAAACTGTCTGAAGTAGTGTGTCTTGATTGTCTTTTAGGTGTGTGAATTTAATGTACCAAGTGACTTTTCTGGTTTGTTCTACTGAAAGTATCATTCTCGCTTCTTCTTACTGCTAAAATATGTAGATGATCTCGAATTGGATTGAATCGTCATTTGCTTGTATACTTCTTTTTTGTTGCTAATGTGTTGATATTTCTATCTTCTTGTGAATGTGGCTTAATATGAACTAATTGGGCTATTACATTCTGGGATGTAAAACTGCCATTGTATATTTATCAAAGTGCTTTACTGGGAGTTGTGCTGCATTTTCAATTTTTCCACATGGAAAATTGTTTTGTAGATTGGAAAAGTATTAGCCTGCAATCTCAGCATATTAATCTCTTTCCTAAGTTTTGTTTCGCAATATGCTTCTCATCATGCAGGTCCTTCCCCCTCCAAATGTGACAGGGGCCCTACACATTGGGCATGCCCTTACCTCTGCTATACAGGTTGCGTCACTGTTTCTGCAAGTCTCTTCTTGCTCATTCATGAAAACTAAGTACATCCTTCATGTCCACATTGTCATCATGTGCAGGACACTATTATCCGTTGGAAGAGAATGTCTGGATATAATGCCTTGTGGGTTCCTGGAATGGATCATGCTGGGATTGCAACACAGGTGATGTTGCTATCATCTTCTACTTTTTTAACGTTCAGATGGGATATTGGGGTTACTGTGGCAGGTTGCCTGTTTAATCCTCACTTATTGCAAGAACTTTGGTTGCCAATAGCTCAATGTAGAAAAAGCCAAAACTGTTGTCAAGAACTCATCTTTTTATGTCTATTTTTGCTGTCATAGTACATGACCTTGATAATTCTTTCTACCTTTGCCCTAGAGTTTTGGTCTTTTACCCTGTTCTGTTCCATGAGTATCTTAAGCTTGGTTATCATTTGGTTGGATTGGAGTGGACATTCTGATCATCTGAAGAGACTACTAATATGGCTTCTGTCTGATCATCTGTATGGTTGGACGACTGTATTAGCATCACTTCATTAGATGTGTGCTTGTTGATAGTGGAGACACTGCACATGAGGTTGCAACCGTGTCGATATTGGGGAGGAAAATTGTCATGATGGGACCCTAATTAAAATGTTTATACCAATTGCGTTGGTAGTTGTCATTGGGGTAGGGTGCAATCAGTTCAAAGTCTTATCCTTTTACTGCTATGCTAGCATTCATTTAAACATTTCAATTGAGCGAGTCATGTCTAGTTAATTCAGGCAAATGTAAGTTGGAAAAAAGTGAGTTTAAGGCTTCCTGCAAAATGTAGCGCGGATGTCACCAACATCATTGAGTAGTTTCATAATATTCTGCTATATATTGCAAGATTTCATGAAGTGAGATCCATGTTTTCCCTGGATGTGGTCATTTTGGCAAGTACGGGATCTGATGACATTCTCATTTTTCCCTTTATATAGATTTTCTAGTTTCATAGATCTGGTATGTAGGAAACATTATAATTGGAATTCTTGCCATTTATCCAGTAAATTCATTATATACCCACAATTACCAGCAGTATATCGTGGCAATATTATTGAGATGACAATGCTAGATCTTAACAGCACCACTTGAGGCAACGGAATTCGTCATCTTTCCTTTTGGCATGTACCATTTTAATATATACCACCTTAATCGCTTTTATCTAAATAAGAAAATAGTCATGTTTGGTCAGTTTTGTGGTTCTGGTCGAAATTGGAGGTTATTCACTATGCTGAGATGGTTTTGATGGAATTTTTTGCAGGTTGTTGTGGAGAAGAAGCTAATGCGTGAACGTCGTTTGACAAGGCACGATGTTGGTCGAGAGAAATTTGTGTCTGAGGTGAAATTCCTCTTGCTAATTTGAGCTTTGTTGGTTGTACTTCACTGTCCACGTGGAAGACATTGTGCTTGATGAATCTATTTGTTGTCTGGTTGTGACTAGGTATGGAAGTGGAAGGATGAGTATGGTGGCACTATATTAAGGCAGCAACGCCGTTTGGGTGCATCGCTTGATTGGTCCCGTGAGGTAACTTTTTTAAATTCATGAATCTTGTGATGAGGTTTTGGACTGGAATAGATTGTGCACTTGAGTTTGAAGCTGATGAAGACATTAGTGTCAATATCTCAGTTTACCTCTGGTGATTTATTGACTAGAAACTTATTATCCTGAAATATCTGTTGTTCCTTTCTTTTCTTTTTTTTTTAAAGTACTTTACAATGGATGAGAGAAGATCAAGGGCTGTTACTGAAGCATTTGTTCGACTGTACAGAGATGGTCTTATCTATAGGTATTTGAGAAATACTTTTTCCAGCCTCTTTTCTTCTCCTGTTGTTCTCTGCTTTTTCCTACTTATTAACACACTGTCTGCATGTATTTTTGGTACAATAATGTCAAAAAAGTAATGGGTTTCTTATGGGAACTAGTCAACTGAACAAACATTCTATGATTCTGATGGTTGATTGTCATCAACTGGATGTATAGCTACCATGTTTTAACATATTTACTGTGAGATGTTCTGTATCATTCTTTTGATGTACCTTTTGCTTTTCTCAAATATTGAGGTTTACCTCTTTGATTTTTATAATGACCAGTATTAACAAATTGGCTAGCAGATTTGCATATTAAATTTTCGTATTTTTTTTAGAACTTCTTTTTACATTTTCAAAGTAGTAAAATAAATTTGCACATATGTTCAAATCTTAGGAGGTATGTTTTATATTTGCATGCTCATATTTTTAATTAAGATGGCTGCTTTTTATACCTTCTTTGTGTGGTAGAATTCTCTTCGTGTTCAATTGAATCAATTGAAAATTTTGTCAGGGATCTCCGCCTAGTGAACTGGGATTGCGTCTTAAGGACCGCAATATCAGATATTGAGGCAAGTGCTGCCTTATGATTGCATAGTCATTTAATGCCATTTTCCATTACTTAGCTGGATGAATCTGTTTGTAGGTAGATTATGTGGATATCAAGGAAAGAACACTTCTAAAGGTTCCAGTCTATGAAAATCCTGTGGAATTTGGAGTTTTAACATCCTTTGCCTACCCACTAGAGAAAGGCCTGGGAGAGATAGTTGTTGCCACAACAAGGGTGGAGACAATGCTAGGTGACACTGCTATTGCAATTCACCCTGATGATAAAAGGTATACTCATCTGCATGGAAAATATGCAATTCATCCGTTTAATGGAAGAAGACTTCCCATTGTCTGTGATGCAATCCTTGTTGATCCAAGTTTTGGTACTGGTGCTGTTAAGGTACAATTTTGACCGATTGCAATTGTAAGCCTTATATGTCTGTTCCTACGATAGCTTTTATACCCTGTTCCATCTTTTTCAGATCACCCCTGCACACGATCCAAATGATTTTGAGGTTGGAAAGCGTCACAGTCTTGAATTTATCAACATTTTTACTGATGATGGGAAAATAAATAGCAATGGTGGTTCGGATTTTGTTGGCATGCCACGTTTTAAGGCCCGTCAAGCTATTACTGAGGCACTGCAGCAAAAGGTACTATTATATGCACTGCACAATAGATGTTTCCAGTTATTTTGTAGGTTGTCATGGTAATACAACTCTCAATTTTGTTGATTTTTATTTATTTATTTATTTATTTTGACTTCTAAGATTTGTTTGACTTCTTATCACTTGTTTGATGTGGTTAATTCCTCTGTAATTATATTGGGAGAGGCAAATTTGATTGAATCTTTGAAGCCCACAGAGTCAGGTATTTTTTATATCAACATTTCTGGGTCTGCAACCAAATTTTTCTGAAGAAATGGAACGGGATTATCAGTATTACATAAGCATATTCAAGTTGCCAAAGTTGTAGAGGGAGGAATCCATTATAAATCCATCAGTTTTTCTGTCATGAGTTCTTCAGAACTCAACTTGCATTGAAAGTCACGAGTCAAAGTCCATCACTGCTTCTCCCATACACAAGAATGGGGTATGTACTAGATGATGGGGCAGTTCCATCAAACCCATGCGATGTATTAGAACGGACCTGTTTCTTGCAACATTTTATCAAGCTCCTGGGCCTGTCATCAGACAGTACCCTTCCTACATCACCATGCCCTCAAACCCCACTTGGAGATGTCTTGCCCAGCTGGAACTCCTAAATTGGTTAGTAAAATGGGTGTAGTGAGGGAGATGCCTGCTGGGCTTGCTTCTTATGTAGATCTGTTCAGAAGTTTGACTGTGGACTAAGGCTGTATACTGAAACAGTTGCATCCTCAAATTGAAGATATTGGCAATCGCCTAACTTTGACAGAGGCTTAAACAACCGATATGTTCTTTGACTTTCCATGCACTACATCTTTAATCTCTTTTATTGGATGATATGGTTGACTACATGATGTAGGACAATTAGTCCCGATGAAGAATAAAGCTTTAGGCTTCACACCCAAAGCTTCCTAAGCATTACACCTAGGGTTTCTTAAGCATCATTGCATCACACAATCCCAAAACAAAGAATTGCCAAATTCAAATAATCATCAACTCTATTCAAAAGAAAGAATTACAACCTCATACGTAGACTCTCTAGTGTACTATTTTAGTCAAAATAGTGAACCTGATATATCAAAACTAGGAAATGCATATCCACTACCAGCTAGGAAAAGGAAACATTAAATTTTATTCCATCTAGGAGAAGGAAACATTTCAAGATCCTAATAGACTACAATCACGTAAGAAGATTCCCGATTAATTAAATAGAAAAAACAACACACTTCATTTGGCGCGCTTTTGTAAGTCTTCAGAGGCTGTTCCCATTGTCCTCCATCACTACAGTCAGCTTTCAATTTGGTTGGAGGATGCCCTGGCTATTTAGGTTGAACTCACTCCTATCAATGTTGGTGTGAGGTTAATGCGCTTTGTCACACAAGACAAATACTGCTACAAAACTCTGGATCTTTGACTTTTTCTCTGCTTTACACATCGGTACTCCAGTGCATTTCTCCCTCTGATTCGGAATAATATTGACGTGGATGCTTAGCTTATACTCTTTTACATATCCCTTCTTATTCTCTCCAGCATGTCCAGTTGTTGAGCTATTTTATTTGGATGCTTTTAGGGACTATATAGAGGTTCCAAAAACAATGAGATGAGGCTTGGAGTTTGTTCAAGGAGCAATGATGTTGTGGAACCATTAATAAAGCCTCAGTGGTACGTGGATTGTAATGTTATGGCGAAGCAAGCTCTTGATGTAGCAATGGACGCTGAGAATAGAAAGCTTGAAATCATCCCTAAACAGTATGCTGCCGATTGGAAAAGGTGCTGTCATCTCCTCTACAGTATCGGGAACCATGTCTATGAAGTGCTTGCTGTTTATTTTTCCACCCAATATTTTACTCTGATGTGCTTGCTGTTGTGATGGGCTAATCATGAAACCATGTTTCCTCTGATAATTTTTCCCTTTGGTTAGCTCCTAGCAATTTGCATAGATGCAGGCTATTTTACCAGGCAAAAACTGGTTCCTCATTTTTGGACAGTGTGGTTATCAATTGTCTGATGTCCATGTGTTTTAATGCTTTTCATTTGACTGTAAGCGTTTTTATGAAGTTATAGCAAGTGTTTTTGAACTAAAGAAATGTTTCAACATCCCAGATGGCTTGAGAATATACGCGATTGGTGCATTTCAAGGCAGCTATGGTGGGGTCACCGGATCCCTGCATGGTATGTCACGTTGGAAGACGATGAACTGAAGGAACTTGGTGCTTATAATGATCACTGGGTAGTTGCTAAAGATGAGAGTGAAGCTCACAAGGAAGCCAGCAAGAAGTATGCAGGGAGGAAATTTGATTTATGCCAAGATCCTGACGTGCTTGACACCTGGTTTTCATCTGGCCTTCTTCCGTTATCTGTTCTTGGATGGCCAGATGATACAGAAGATTTGAAGGCATTTTATCCTACTTTTGTCCTTGAGACTGGTCACGATATTCTCTTTTTCTGGGTTGCCCGAATGGTAATGTTGGGAATTAAACTGGGAGGAGACGTACCTTTTAGGAAGGTGAGTAAAATCCTCTTCCAGCTCATATGACTTACTATTATCAAATGAAGATATGGTGCTAAATTTACGATAATTGCTCTTTTATTTCCAATAGCTCAGCTTGCTAGCACTGGCTCTGCAGGAGATTTCTTTCCAGGAAAATGCCTGGATTGAGCTCCTCTCTAAACCTGGTAGAAATGTGATGTGTCTATCGATTGGCGTTTAGTTTGATTCTTCAGAAATATCTTTTTGAGTTCTTGGTTGAGACTTACCTAAAACTGCATTATAACACAAATTTCCAGATTAACTTCCCCTAGAGGATCTGGAATAACTCGAACTGCATAAGGATTGCGAGTGATATGAATATATAGTATAAATGCTTGAAAGCAACAAGCTTGTTTCTTTGTTGTCATAGACACTCAGAAATTTGCATGGATGGTTATTTTCTGTCAAATGTTGATGTGACTCTTGCTTTTGCAACTAACTTGTTGAGTCCCCGCTGTCAGCATCTTAATAGTTCTAGTTGGTATAGTCAAGAGTCAACACTCAGTCTGATTGCTGTGATTAAAATTTAATGAGCTGCTACAGCTTGGGAAATGAAGAGTTTTTGTCTGTGCTCGTGGAATTCTTTTCTGCTATAATTATGGTTTGATCCATGATTTGTCTTTTCAGGTTTATCTACATCCCATGATTCGCGATGCACACGGACGAAAGATGTCTAAGTCTTTAGGAAATGTCATCGATCCACTTGAAGTAATTAATGGCGTAAGCCTTGAAGGTCTTCATAAGAGATTGGAGGGGGCAATTTGGACCCTAATGAGCTGGCTGTTGCAAAAGCAGGACAGGATAAAGACTTCCCCAATGGTATTGCTGAATGTGGTGCAGATGCTCTCCGATTTGCACTTGTCTCTTACACAGCTCAGGTTCATGCTTTTTGCCCACCTATTTGACCTTGATATAGTACTTACTGTCTATGGGACTTAATGTCATTCTACAACTGCTAAGTTGCAATTTCAGTAAAATCTCCTTTGTATTTCTGTGTTAACAATTTTTCCCATCTTCTTTTCTAGTCTGATAAAATAAATCTGGATATCCAAAGAGTTGTTGGCTATCGTCAATGGTGCAACAAATTGTGGAATGCCGTTCGATTTGCTATGAGCAAGCTTGGAGATGATTATGTTCCTCCGTGGAAGTTCATCCAGAAACTATGCCATTTAGCTGCAAATGGATAATATCTGTGATGAACAAGGCTATATCGAAAACAGTATCATCACTAGATTCGTATGAATTTTCAGATGCAGCCACTACAGTGTACTCATGGTGGCAGTATCAGTTCTGTGATGTTTTTATTGAAGCAATCAAGCCCTACTTTGCTGGTGAGGACCCAACCTTTTCCTCTGAAAGGAATTCTTCACGAGAAGCTTTGTGGCTATGCCTGGAAACTGGGCTACGGCTGCTTCATCCTTTCATGCCTTTTGTCACTGAAGAATTGTGGCAGCGGCTGCCTTCATCGCAGGGCAATCAGAGAAAAGAATCCATAATGATATGTGATTACCCGTCCTATGTGGAGGTAAATCTAGGTTGATAATCTAATGAAAGTTCGTTTTTGACAGTGTAATTTTTATATGCCATTATATATTATAACTGGGACAAACCACAATTGTGATTCTATTATAAATCTATGATTCTAAGGATTTGATTTAAAATTCAATGAGTTGATTATCACTGTGATTTTCTTTTTTGTGCAGTGCTGGACAAATGATAGGGTGGAGCTTGAGATGGATCTTGTTGAGTCCACGGTAAAATCTCTTCGGTCACTAAGGTCAGGGGTGCTTACAAAACACAAAAATGAAAGGTATGGGTTTGCCTTTTCTCCATTTTGTTTGCTGCCATGTATTTGCTATTATGTGATACCATCATTCATTTGCTAGGCTGATGTCGTACTTGGTTATCCTAATAGTAAAGGTCCACTGAGTTTTTTGATTTATTTTTCCAGCTTTGATCTGAGGTCTTTGTTTTGTTTTCCTGTATCTTCTCTCCCCTGGAGAATTAAGATAACATGCTTCCTTCCTGGGTATCTTCTAACTGTTAAAGGTGCTGCTTGAAGTTTGTAGTGCTTGCTTACCATGCACTGCGACATTGGGGAATCCCATCACTATAGCACCTTCATTCCACAAACGTGTGCTTAGGTGAACATGTGGCGATAGAAATTTTAAAGTTGTCAAAAAAGGATCTATCAGGTGAAATGGACACATACCTAGCTGTTTACCTGGGGGTCTTACCTGATCAGTATTAAGTCCTCAGATATATTTCGATTTAGGAGATTTTCTATAAACGATTATCTAATCTGCTAGGTTGTTTAGCTATTTCAATTCTCTTGTGCGTTTTCTTAGGTACCTATGTTATAATACTCCAGCTCTGTGGGGGTAAAAAGATCTCAAAATAAGATCAACTGAGTTCGCACTTAATGATTCGTATGTTTTATTGTTTCTTTGTTTATTACCCCCTTTTTCAGGGTACCTGCTTATGCGTATTGTCAAAATGAGGAAGTTGCAGACATCATTAAAAGCCATCAATTGGAGATTGTAACTCTTGCTACTTTATCATCATTAGAGGTACGGTGTGTTTCATTTTTAACCTGAGTAGAGGTGGCAAAATAGGTTACTTGTTTTTTGACAAAAAGTAGTTAAATGGGTTTAACAATTAAAGATTTTGATAGGTGGGTCTTAAGTGGGTCTTAAATGGGTTGGATTTAGAATTCATTTTCACCCAAAACCTCACAATCTCTCTCTTCTCTCTTTAACTTTACAAAAATATTTTTTTTTTTATAAAAACTGAAATTATAATTATTATTTTATTTTAATTTTCTTTTCTTTTTCTTTTTTCTTTCTTCTTCCTCCGGTTGCCAGCACAGTGATGGCCGGCGACCGGCCAGGCGAGCCTCGAGCTTGTTAGCGTCGGGCGAGGTGGAGGCTTGAGCCTTGCGATCCGGCGAGACTCGAACTCGCCGGGCGTTGGGCGAGGCTTGAGCATTGCCGATTCGGCGAGGGGCGAGCTCGGATCCGGCGAGGTGGAGGCCTTGCCGATGTCCCGGCGAGGCTCGAGCCTCGCTGATTTGGCGAGACTCAAGCTCGCCGGTGTCGGGCGAGCTCGAGGCTCGCCCGTGGTCGGCCGCCGGCCAAAGAAAAAGAAAAAAGAAAAAGTATTTAAAAAATAAAAATAAAAATAATTAAAAATCGATTTTTTAAAATAATTATTTTAAAAATTATAAAAATTTTCCATTAAATTTGTGTTGTATAAAACTATTTTAGCAATACCATTTATATATATAAGAAATAAGCTCTCTTAAGTATAGTTAAATGGGGTCGGGTATGGGTAAAATTTTTTGCATTGCAATAAATGGGTCATAAACGGGTTAAATGGGTCGAACCATTTATGACCCGACCTAAACCCGACCCGACCCACCCGTTTAACGGGTCTACCTGTGAGTGCTCATTACCTTTTAAATATGGTTCACCATTTCATCTTAAGCTTAGTTTGTTGTCAAAAAAAAAAAGTCGGCACTCTTTCTTTTTAGGGTCCAAAGGATGACTTGCCTCTAATCATTATTGTTCTTGAATGTTGTTTAGCTGCCCATTGGGGATAAAAATCTAGTCAATATGATGAAGATCTGTACCTTGACAATACTTTTAGTTCTACTGTATAAACTTGCCAGGGTTTCACTGCTTAATCTCTAGGTCAAATGCTTCAAATATTAGTCGTTAATTTCGTAAAATGCCTCTTGTTTTCCTTTGGTTCAAGTGATGACTTCACTGTTAATTTACAGGTTTTGCTGAGTGAAAGAGATGTTGCTCCAGCAGGATGTGCTTTGGAGAATGTTAATGAAAATCTCAAAGTGTATCTTAAGGTTCAAGGAAATCTCAATGCAGAGGCAGAACGGGAAAGGATCAAGAATAAGATGGAAGAGATTCAAAAGTAAATCCACTGAAAATGGAGGCGTCCACATCTATCTCTGTGATTGCACGTGTGTTTGAATGTGTGTACTGTGCGCATGTGCATGCTTGAATCTAAACAGCACTTGGCTTGAAAAGTTACTTTTAGCAGCTCAGAAATATTTGCACACATCAACTTGTCTACCGATAGCTTATCAGAACTAATGTGCATGCTCCTTTTAGCCTCAATAGAACTTATTCGTTAGACAAGAAATGTTCATTTAAAGAATCTAGTTGTGTCCTATGATAACTTTACTGAGAGCTGGTATTTCCTTCTCCCCTGTTATTTCCGTGCGAGCATCATTTCTAGGAGAAGTCACTTGTCCTTGACCTCATCTATCCACCTGGTGTCATCGATTGTTATGGTGATGCATGTTATTTTTTATTTTTCTTGTGAATTGGAGCTACTTTTGGCAAATTTTCATATAAGAAAGCTTGTTATTACCTTGGTTCTCTAGAGTTTTATTGAACTTTGAAGATATGGCTTGATTACATGGCTAGGATCTAATAACTTGGTGTGACTTGTCTACTTATGCAGGCAGCAAGAGAAACTTAAGAAGACCATGAATGTATCTGGCTATGAACAGAAGGTCCCGCTTCATATCCAGGAAGATAATGCTGCGAAGCTGGCTACGCTCATCCAGGAATTTGAATTTTTACTGAGGGAGAACTCAAGATTAGATGCTGAATCGATGGATAACAAATAAACAGCAGGTTTTCTCATTCTTTACTGGCCCTGGACTGCTTGATGGCGACATGAAGTTTGATGCAACAAAAAGCAGAAAAGGATATTCTGAGGCTTCTATGACCTTGAAGCCCCAGCTAAGACTAGGAAATGTTGTTCCAAGTGATTTGTTTGGTTGTTCTGGAGGAGTTCTTGGGACGATATACTGCCGTTGGGCCTATTATATCTATATAATGATTTCTTGTTTCCATGGTACGAATTGATCTCGCTTATTCAAGGGGGGGAGTGCGTTTGGATGCTGCTTGATCTTTTTCAAATCAGAGAGAGAATGCGCTTGCAATTGGATCCTTTCAATTGTGACGCAAACTCAGGGCTTTACTGCAAGGTTTCCGAGGTGTATGGTAAAAGGCATGCATGCGAAAGTGCATTTGCCTTTGATCCGACTTCAACATGGCTGCTTAGACTGATCTTCTGAGCCAGTTCTTGCCTCGTTAAATGAGTATTGGCCTACCAAAATTCCACGATGGATATGCTCGATTACCTTCATATCAATGTGGTAATGAGCTGTAAATTATCTCATTGACTTTTCTAATAATTTTACCAATCAAATTAGTGTTTTCAGGAACTTTGGTCCGTAATGAACGCAATTGTCTTGATCGAAGGAAATACCGTTGGTCGATCGTATACTTAATTATGGTAGGTGTGGGGCCAATTTTCTAGGTCAAGTCCCATCGTGAAAAATGTGAGAATTTATTGGCTCTAAAGCTGCCACGTCGAAAAGGATGTTTGACTGCTTTCCACTTCGCAAACCAAATTTATCCACCACCTCGCTCGTGCGCACAAATATACGATGTCGGAATAGCCCCGCGAAGCTCCATACTAAGATGATTTAGCTGAATTTCAATTAGGAGCTTAGAGAATATTCAGTAACTCAGGCATATATGTTAGCGATTCACTCACCAAAAGCCAGCACTTCTTGTTTATCCCGGGGCCTAAGGGCCACGCAGTCGAGCACTCTTACCCCATTTCCAGCTGAATAAATAAACATCCATATTCATTCCTCACAAATGATTCATGGTGAGTGAATTGCTCCTAAATTACTGAATATTCTCTTAGCTCCATATTCATTCATCAAAATTATTCATGGCGAGTGAATTGCTCCTGATTTACTGGATATTCTCTTAGCTCCTAAATTTTTAGGAGCTAAGAGAATATTCAGTAAATCAGGCATATATGTTAGAAATTCACTCACCAAAAGCCAGCACTTCTTGTTTATCCCCATTGCCAGCTGAATGAGTAAACATCCATATTCATTCATCACAAATGAGTCATGGTACCAACGTTCATGCACATTGGCAGAGTGAACCTACTGATTATGGGTATATATGATAACTTTCCAGCTTTGATGTACGTCGACAGTGTCAGTTTAGAGCATGAACTTTGTTTCATTCGGCGACCGAAATCCATAAAACACATGATATTGTAATGAACTACATAAGAATATGGAACCCCATTATTTTTGGTTTAAAGAAAAACCTTTGAAGAGATGCTTAATATAAATATCTTTGGTCCTCGCGGCGGGGGGGTGGGTGTTGGTTAGGGGCACATTTTTGCGACGAGACTTGCAGTAAACGTTCCTCCCTACATTGCACACTCTACAAATTTACTGCCTGAGGTGGCACAAGCAAACTACGATGTACACAGACAACAGCAAACTATGGAAAGCAGTGATACCAAAATTGGCCTTCCTCTTAGCTTGACTAACCGCCCTTGAAATAATAGTGAGTTGCAGAGAAAGTATAGTCCAGTGAATATGAGCGACAGTTGGTGATGAGCAATCCCCAGAATGACAATGATATATATATCAGCTCCTGCAGAGTACGAATTTATTGTGTAAATAGCATTCATTAAACTCCAAACAGAGACAAGTGAACTTATAGTTATGGGATAGCAAAAGAGAATCATAAAACCGATTATCTTTCCTAAGTAAAATAACCTTTGGAATTCAGTCATTCCCATCAACAAACAAACTTCAGAAAAAAAGGTGGATTTTACACACCAAAAGCAGCTTATGCTTAAATAAAATCCAACCATCAAATCACTGTATGGAATGGTGGACTTCTTTGGTAACAGAAAAATCACCTAAAGAAAGGTTGGTCAAAGACTTGCAGAAAAAAATGCAGCAACAGCACCCAGGGGAATTAAGAAAGACAAGCAGCAATACCAAGGATGATTTTATATGCTTTGCAGAGTGCTATCGTGTATAAATTCATTAAATGCATCGGTAAAACGATATATATAACTTCCTCCAAATTTTGGGTACATGGCTAGTCCACCATATGTGTTCAAGACCAACTTTGACAGGGCTGGAGTGAACTTATTTACAGTTAGGTAGAGAAGCAAAAGTACCTTTTATTATGTCAAGTAAAGACTTTCTCCTCACCTAATTAACATTGCGGTTAAGCAATCCCTGGAATGATAAATAGAGATCTTTGTTGTCAGTCCCAAATATTTCCTCTGCTTTCCTCAAAGTTTCCTGGAAAGATGAGTATTAAACCACATCAGTTCACAATATCTGAAAGCTAACAAGCCAATCTCAACAATTAAAGAGATTGTTTTCTCTAAGAATGTCACCTCTCGAGTTTGCTTTTGAGCATTAAGCTCCTTAATGTTTGCCAAAAAAGCACTGAATTGCTCATACGATAGACGAGTCCTGCATTAACCCAATACCAAACAAAGCATAGCCTCATCAGAAATGTTGCAATACTATAGGTCTCTCACTCAAATCAAAGTTGCAATGGAGTTGGTGCAAACGTACCTTGCTTGACGAAAAAATTCTTTTCCATCAATTCGAGGAGTGTGACCTAAGGTAATTTTTTAAAGGAAGATGCACTCAGTTGCCCGCCAAAGGAACACAATATTCTATAGCTAACATAATCTACACTGGTGTTGGCTTATACGAGAGGAAAAACAGCATCGAAGTGTTGGAAAGAGAATATGGCTCAACAAAAGTATACAGTAGAAGACAAACACAGTCAACAAGCAGATCTAAAGTTCACAATTATGAAAACAAACAGTTATAAAATAAAATAGCAATCACTCTTCATCACAAACCTGGCAAAGAGCGTCCACGAGGAGGCGAGTTTGCAGCTGATGACTGCTGACTTGATGGGTACCACATAGAGAGTGCATATTGGGGTTTTGTAGGAGTTGTTGCACCTGAAGTTTTCTGGGGTGATCCAGCAGCAGAATATCCTCTAGGAGAGCCATTTTGAGAAAAAAATTTTGGAGTTCCAGTTGGAGTAAGTTTTGGTGTAATATATGGAGTTATTGAAAGTCTTTGTGCAGCCTGCCGTGAAGCTGTGAGGAAATCAAAGAAGTGCTTAACAATGTTTTTTCTTTCTACTTTTACAAAGTAGAGATAGATAACATGGCATGATATCAATCTGCAGTATGCCCATCACATTCAATTGACACTTCATTAGAAAAGTTCCAGAGGATCCAAACAAAGTTAAGACATCTCAAAAAGAAGAAAGCGCATATAAAGCGAGAACATGCACACCCCAGTTATATGCTTCACATGCTTTGACATCCACCACCTTAAATTTGTGCAACTAGTGTACACCATCCCAAGTCCTCATTTAACTCTCAATGGTGTGTAAATGGTAGAGGAACCCATGTCGCTCTGATTAATATTTTGAATAATTGAGGACCAGTTTTGAAAGTGGTGATCAGGTTGCATTTTAGCCCCTTGGTTCTGCGTCCCAGCTTATGGTTTTTGGTTCATTTCTATTTGTCATCACAGTCCAAGCAAGATTTCTTTGGCCTATACCTTCCGATGCAATTGGTTGTTTGCCATAAAAAAGCCGACCAATAATATATATATGTATGTGCAGAAACCAGAAGCAAAATAAACTGTAGCTGAGATTCAGTCTGTGCTTTAAGCTTCAATAGAGAAATGTAAATATAAAAGAAGAATTACTTTTTGAAGTGTTCAGAGCAGAATTATAACATTCTTCACCTATGCCTTTGGTATTTGTAGACTATAAGCTACAAAGCAAAGTTCCACAAACTTCATAACCAAAATCACAAAGTAAAAAATCTAAGCCACCCCAAACAAGATCCAGCATATGCAGCTACAGTGTCATATTTAAATCAATGTTCCTGACCCAGTATTTGAAGTACTTGGATAGAACGAAATTGTGTAACAATGCATTCAATTTACCATAATGTTAGTCAAATTTAACATATGGCTTATAATGCCTTGAAATCATTGATCATTTATTCAGAAGTATGCCTGGGACAAAGTTAATCACATGATATCGATCAAAGAGAAACAAATTATTAAACTATAGAATAAACAGAAACAGTTAGAGAATGCTCAAATGAAAGTGATTCCCTCATTATCTACAAGTACTTTAAAGCCTTGAAATAGTCAGTGTTCTTTTATGCAATTGTCGAAGAAATACCTCCATCCATGTTGTTGCCAACATTAGCAGAGCCACTGTAACCATTTGCATCTACATCACAAGTCAGGCATTGTGAGTCAATTCCAAAATAGTGGCTAAATGCACGAAAAAAAAAAAAAAAAAAATTGTTCATGGAAATGGATGGACGAAAAATTGATGGACATGAGCAGCCTTTCATTTATACAACGACAAGCTTCCTCAAAGCATGTTTCTCATACCCTTAAATGGATAGGAGTTTGAATTTGACTGATCACAGGTCCCAATATCAACGGTTTCAGCAGGCTGTGAAGAGTTAAATCTCCATCAATAAAATTGAAATTGTAAGAGAAGAAAATCACAAACACGAAAGACTTCACACCAGCAAAAAGTGATGAAAACCATGGAGAATATAAATGGAAGCTGAGTATCGGAATCTTACCAATGCATTTTCGTCATTCAGCGACTGCATCAGTTGTCTTTTAAATGTTTCTAGCTGTCAATAGGAGATGTACATCAATATCGAATATTTTGTGATTATAAAAATGCACATAAGGCACAGGTTTCATCACTTTTGATGTTAGCAGCAGCAAGTAAGGAACATAACATGCCTGATGGCAAGGGGCAAACTCATCAAGAACAGCGAAGATATTTCAACTTAAGGAAAATCCATGACAGAAGTCAAGTATAGAGTAAAAGGCTGCACTGACTGACTTTACTGTGAAAAAAATAATCCTACTCCATAACTGCATTCCTTGCGGGAAAAAATATATACTGGGAGAAACCATGTGTTTGATTTGCCAAAAATTCAAGAATTTGGAAAATGTTATCCTAAAATTGACCGCTTCTATCACTTACAAAAATTAGTCAACAGTAAACATTTTTTTACTATTATCAACAATTAATGCCCAAATATTTTCTTAAACGATGAAAATACCATTCGCCAATTCATTTTCGTAAGTGATACGAACAATCATTTTAAAGAAAATACTTTCTAAACCATCGATTGTCTGCCAAACAAACACACCCAAGCAGATTAGTCTTTTTTTAAGCCTTTTAATCAGAAACAAGGTGAAAGACATTAACTCAGAAGTAAAGCAATATCACCTTTGCCAGATCACGACTGAGCTTCTTGACAGTCACGCACAAGGAATCGCGTTCTTTCGAGAGCCTCATCTTCAGCAACAGACAAGACAAACAAAAGTATCAGCTCCAATTTAGCTTCAACGAGACATGAAAGAGCCACAATTTTTCACAGCAGGTGAAAGCTTTTCATACAATCTCGTACGCACATGAACCGGTACCACTAAATAGATGGCTTCGTGATTCTCCGACAGAATTAACTTCTCCAGAATCGAATTCGTCAATTCCGACATAAATAACAAGCTTGAGCACGTAAACTCGACATCAACGAAACCAAAGCAGCAACCGTTCCATCGGTAGTCAAAGGGCAAATGAAACTGTAAAAGGAAAAAATAAAATAAAAATTGAACCTACATTCTCATCGAGGACAATCTTGAGACGCGAGTCGGCCTCCTGGTGGGAGCGGTCGAGGTGAGCGACCTTCTCCTCGAGCTCGTAGATGATGCGGTCCTTGTCGTGGAGCTTCTGCTTGGAGCGGGAGACGTCGGACTCGAGCTTGGAGACGCGGGAGGCGATGGCCATGGAGGTGATCTTGCGGGCCAGATCCAGCTGGTCGTAAGGGTCGGTCGGCATCACCGCCAGTATCTCCTCGGCCAGCTCGAAGTCGGGGCCACCGCCCCCATTGCCGACGCCGCTTCGCGACATCATACCACCCCAATTCCAATCGCCCACCCGCCCACCCTTCCCTCTCAAGGCAACACGAAACCAAGAATGGCGACCGCGACCGCGACCGCGATTGCGAAGGAAGGGCGTCGGTCGAGGTTTGCGGAGAGGATGAAAGAGACGGAGACCGACCTCGGACGAATCGATTTCGAAGAGAGAGAGAGAGAGAGAGAGAGGAGGGGGTTAGGGTTTGGTGAGAAGGGGCGTGCAATGTAATGTCATGCGGTGGGGGTGTCCTGTCGTTTTCCGCGTTTTGAAAGTTGCAGTTTTTCCCTCCAAAATGGGAAGTCTTTTTCCAGGAAAAGAGAGGCGCCACCAGAGCTGGCCCTGATTTTGATATTTTCTTCTTCACAATTATGAGGGAGTTTTCCGCTCCACCGCTGGAAAATGCCAAAAACTTGTATAGTGAAGGGGTTTGTTAAATATAATGACAAACGGCGAGCGGCTGTTTAAATTAGTATGCAGATCTCAATATTTCTTGCTTTTATTCATATTGTATTAATAATTGAAGTGTTTGATGTTGTCGTGTAAAACCAAACTTACATTTTGATTGTTGAAGACTTAAGAACGAAAGTAGCTCAAAGCATAGATTGCCTTTGAAGAAAAATCATAGATTTCTGATTTTGGTCTAAGTGACCCCAAAGCAAAGGGAAAGGCAGTGGTCTATAGTCCCCTACATTGTTTTAGAATTGGAGTTTACTGTTGTCAAAGCTGTTATTTTACGACAGGGAAAAAATAAAAAAAGTCATTTGCCACGTAAGGAGGCTCTTGATACCTAACTTTAACAAACCTGAGAATTGGATTGAGTTCGAACACCTCGGATCATTAGAAAAAATAAAGAGAGTTCACCCAAGAAGATTTGCCATGATGTAAGTGAGAACCATTCTATAACCATCTTCTTTGGATCGAAATATGTGCCATACAATTGAATCAACGCAAGATGGACGATTCCAGGTTAACACTAAAGTTATATCACTATTACAATCAATAGAATTGACACGCATCATATTAATTAGTTCAGGTTGATCAATAGTCCTTCCGATCTTCTAATGCATCAGTATATGGGATCCTTATCTAGTAGTCTTTGGCCAAAGAAAGAACCTATCCAACAGTCAAAACCCCGAAAGTGACAGGTGGTTCCGCTCCGTGCTTTGCCAAGAATCTGAACTAGAAAGTTGCTTCATTTGTATATGAATTCAGGCACTTGATTACATGAAACACTTCAGAAGCTTTGATCAAATGAATAGACAAGTTTCTGATAATTCAACATCCAGCTAATCAAAGTCAACACAATGCAACATCTCAATCACACTACAATAACTTCCCCCTTATTTCCTGTACAAGAACGTAACTGCACAGACGATCAAAACAGAATTGAGAACCCGGTCTAAAAGATTGATCTCCATTTTGTACACCATGGGAATTATAATAAATATTGCGCACATCACTCAAAGGGACTGAAATCGGGAAAAGCTCTTTTTATCTGAATAAAGTCACCTGATCTGCACAGCTATGACTTGATAACCTCTTTCCCATGAAAAATGTAGGGATCAGATACATCTTTGAGTAAACGGGAAATCATTTCACTGGACGGACACCGACTGTTCTTACGCGGAAGCGATACTGACACTCATCATCATCGTCGTCATCATCATCTTCACTAGAATTATCTTCAACACTATCCCAACGAGCATAGTCCAGCGTTGAGTGTCCCTTTGGTTTAGGGATTGCTTGCCATCCTTTAGAGTCATCCTTAGTGCCTTGGGTATTAGGGACACTGACTCCTGTCGCAGGAATAGTATCAACGTGAACAGCCTTTTCATCATCTATTTGTTCAAATGATTTCCTCTCAGGCTGTATTTCACTAGAGACAGACTGAGCAAGATATGTCGTGTCAGACTCATTTTCCTGATCTGTTCCTTGAGCTGCACCGGCGGAATTAAGTCCTACATGTCGACGAATTTCTGCTTCACCTCCTTTGATATCAACTTCAATTTCTCCTTCTCCTTCTTCTTCATCTTCTTCTAGCTCTGCCTCAGATTCAGGTATTGGAGCCAATGACTTTCCTTAAAACAGGAGGTAGAAAATATTTTTCAGTGACAAAAGGCTGATGACATGAAACCAACAGCAACTATTAGGACAAAAGAAATGGCTTGCATGATATGTATACTCAAAGTTGCAAGAAAACAGTTCGATCCTCAAGCATAAGGCTTCCCTCATTGATGAAAAAAAGAGATGACTGCAAAACTAGGCTTTTGCTTCCTCACAGGAAAAGAAGTGTGGAATTGTGTTCACCTAATGAATTATCACCCTATCTAGACGCTGCACTAATCCTGACCACTCTAAACGGATAAAAACATGAACACTGCTGAGAGCAAGAAACAGAAAGTATATGTCTACCAGTTGGGTCCTCAAACGAGATTCAAGGTTCCTGTACACCTCTGATGAAGGATCCAACTCAATGAGTCTATTCACATCAAAGAGCGCCGAGTGATACTCCTTCAAGGTAACCAGGGTCTGCGACCGTAGCATCAGTGCTCCTGTATGTTTGTGATCAAGCTCAAGCACAGAAGTACATTCTTCAGCTGCCTAAACAATGAAAATAATGTCAAATATGCTGAAAAGCCCAAAGACAAAAGAAGTAGCAACAGTATCCATGGAAGCGACAGCAGAAAGAATTTGAGACAATATCAAGCAACATTCCAAAAAGAAAGCTTTGTGAGCCATGCTGCCTGTAGTACATTGACCTGCTAGAAGAACCAAGTAGATGTATGAGATGCTCTAATGCTCCCATCATATACAAAGAAAATTCTATCATGATCTTGTTTCTACTTCATTAGTTGCAGAAAAAAACAAGATCACGTATACTACGGGAGAAAATTTTCCTTTATCAGCCTCGAGATTTTTGGCACCAGCTCCAAATAGCTATACAAACCAAATATCTCCAATCATATCATAACCAATAGCGACATTGAATAAAAACCATCTATCTCAGATCATGTTGTTAAATGCAAAATTCTGAAAACCGTTGAGCTGGATGGACCAGATATGATTGTGATTTTCAAGAGGTCGTGTTAATTTTTTTCAAATGCATAAGTGACTCGTTATTTCATTGATAACTATGTAAGCACATCAACAGACACGTATTCTTAATTTCAAAAGGGCCTAGATAGTTGATATCTGTACTAGACTGGAGCATTTTTTTTTTTTTTTTTTTTTTGGGTGAAGGTAAGTAATATATAGATTTTGCCAAAAGAATGTACAAATAAGGAGGCCCGGCTTTACCAAAAAAAAAAAAAAATCAACAAAAAATAAGGAGGCCCGGTACCAACAAGAACAAACACTCAAAAGATAAGGAAGTCAAAAGGAAGTCAAAAGAGTGTAGGGGTGCCGTGGAACCACAAGAAAAGCACCAAAAGCCAAAAGGAAAGAAAAACAGCAACAAGAAAAGGAAAGAACGAACAATCAATCAAAGATTGTCGGAGGCAATCCCCAACTTTGCTGCAGTCTTCTATTCCTCGGAGTGTCACACTGGAGCATTTTGGACGGGGAGAAAAGCACAACAAGCTCATTCGAAGAGAGCTGTTTACAATACTTATTCAAATGAACTGGAAATGAAGATCCATCTTGCAAAGACTAAACATTCCCAGGATTCAAAAAAAAAAAAAAAAAAAAAAAGCAACTGCCTACTGCATCAACTGATCTTCCACACAACAAAATTATCCATCTTCCAGAATCACTCACGCCCTCGGAGCTCTACATCCTCGGAAGCGAATCACGAGACAGGTCATAATCCTAAATCCTAATGCCGATCCGGTGTCACCACGAGTGCCGCCAGGCGCGCCTCGAGAAAAGAAAACATCAAGACGGTTTGGAATCACCAGCAACCTTCCATCATCAATCAGTAAGATTTCGTGCACTCGCATGAGTCATGCATCACTCAAAACACGAAACAGCAGATCCCACTCGTTACTCAACAAGGCTCCCCAATCAAAAGGACCTCAAAATACATCCACACAAACAACGGGATTAGGTTTCCGCGTCAGCAGAGACGGTTCGATCGGGACAGAGGGAAGCGAAGGAGGCCGAGATGCGGACCTTTTTGAAATCGTGCAGCTTGAGATAGCAAGCGGCCCGGTTGCTGTGCAGGGCGATCCTCTGGGGCTTCGTCTTGGCCATGGCGAGGGCCTCCGTGTAGAACCCGAGCGCCACCTCGTACCGCCCGTCGCGGTACATCTGGTGGGCCCGCTCGATCAGGTTCAGCGTCCCCGACGACGCCATGGCCCCTCCGCCCCTCCCTCCGGAGGCGTATCTCGCCCCGCGCTCGATCGGCGAGGAGGGCCTTCAAGAGATGGCGGAATCCGGAGGAGGCGCGAACGGCGGTCGCCGGAGGGAGGGATCGGATTCGTCGGAGGCGATCGGGCCGATCCGCATGAATGGAGTGGAATCTCAGGATGTCGTGGGAGGGGAGGGAGAAGGAAGGTGCGGGAGAGTGTGGCTCTGATTTTAGGTTACGCGAGTCCTAATGCGACAACGACACGTCGTAATTTGCGAGATTTGGGGACAAATAATTGGTCTGGGATTAAATAAAATAAATCATTGTTTTTTTCCAACTTACGGCGATGCCTGGTCCCAACCGCGGACATGGGTCACGCTCGTGGCCAAAAAGAAACGTTGTAGACAACATCATCTTTTCCAGAATATGATGAACATATCATATTCGAAGAGTCCGATTCTACTTCCTTCGTTTCAAGTGAATCATTTGAACAAGAAAGTGGAAATGCAAAAGTGTGTTCTTCTGTTCCTTTCTGAGGAGAAAGTTGGATGAAGTTATCATATGCTCATCCAGAGACAATCGAATCCATCACGTCTCTGGTCAAGAAACATCAAACTACTTTCCTTTTGGCCAAAGCAAAGTTCGCTTCCTCGTTAGACAACGTAATAAAATAACCTCAAAAAGACCCTTTTTTCGTTTTTTCTTTTTTCTTTCTCATGTCCCACAGTGTCATTTGCCTTTCAAAGGCTAGGAGGATATCTGTCTTTCCATGTTGCGAAAAAGAGTTCCATCATTTAGTGCAGTCTCATGTCTAGAAACATCAAACCAAATGCAACTGAAATCTGGGTGATTTCATTATGTTCCCTTTCCGAATACAAAAATTGCAATAAAGAACGCTCCCGTGCAAATGAGTTCTTGGTATCTGATAACAACAAACGCCGAGGGTCAAAACACCTAATGAGGGTGTTGGCTCATCTCAAGACTAAGGAATTGAATCTAAGGATACGCATTGAGAAAATTTCATTTCCCTGAGTACTAACATGGCCTTTTGTCATCTCCACGAACGTGTCATTGACAGACAAACAAGATAGCAATGCAATGATCATTTCAATTTAAATGACTCGTTTTTAAACATACAGAAGCACTAGAATGATTCTTCTCACATCATTTTCAGAGCATCTAAAGTTAACAATATATAGCTTTTCTAGACACACATTCACAAGTTCTGCTTTTCCTAACGTCAGAACGAATAATCCTCTGGGAGCTTCTAGTCTGCAGTGACTGCCCCGCTAATTCGAACTGTTCTCATCAAGTGCGGGCAGAGCATTGAACAAGATCTCAACTGCCTCATCCAACTCCTCCACAGTTATAATCAATGGAGGTACAAGCCTCACAACGTTCCCTTTTCCAGCAGTGAGAACTAAAAGGCCTGAATTTCGACAAGCGTCAACTAGTGGCGAGGCAGATACATCCAACTCAATCCCAATGATTAACCCAAGACCGCGCACTTCTTTCACATGGGAGTTCCCTCCAAGTTTCTGCTCTAGCTTTTGCTTGAAATATTCTCCGTTCTTCCTCACGCTGGCCAAGAAATCGGGTTTCGAGATTTTATCTAGGACAGCTTGTGCAGCTTTACATACGAGAGGCGAACCTGCAAATGTGCTCCCATGATCTCCATATTTCATGGCAGAAGCAACTTCTTCAGTAACCAGAACGGCACCAATGGGAAGCCCTCCAGCAAGAGGCTTAGCAAGTGTCATTATGTCAGGATAAACACCATAGGCTTCGTAGGCCCAGAGGTAACCACTGCGACCCAAACCGCATTGAATCTGCAGATAAACAAACCACCTTTATAGGATAAGGTGAAGGAATAAATAGTTGAAAAGTTATGCAAAGCATGAATTCTGAAAGACTATCTTCTTCATTTGAAGTCAAAAGATGAAAAAAGGGGTAAACAGGGTAGACTTAACTGCTATGACAATGTAAATTCAGAAATCAGATTCAGTGGAGGTGTACAGATCAACGTTCAAAGTCACTTGTAGGGGCAAAAACAGAATGATTATTGTGAATCCAAAGCTATCCCAGAGCGCTAACACGTATATTTGTAATTAAAAATAAGTGTGGAATTGAAGAGACTGCAGGCTTGTCCAAAGGTTGTATCAAATGGCTTCTCCAAATTATGATAAGAAAGCACACAAAAAAGCTATCAACAATTGTTCCAGTTGGAGAAAGCATTTGAGAAGCACTCTTCCATAATCTTAATCTTCAGACTTCAGGATTTCATTTCATGCTCTTCCCAATCTTCCATGCACGCACAGCCAAAAACCAAATCAACAAGAGAGAGAGAGAGAGAGAGAGAGAGAGAGAGCCAATAATTATGTCATTCTTTATGCTTTTCTTGCAGTAACTCATGCTGCAACCAGCATAATACATAAGACATGTTTAACTTATAATCATGTTTATCACAAAAAGCAGAACAAAGGACATGAAACAAATGACGACAGACATCTTCACAAGCAACATATTCTTTGAGACATTATAGATTCTGGGCTCAACATTCAGTGGAAAAGGCTTTACCTCATCAAAAACCAAAAGAGCACCAGCATCATCACAAGCACTTCGCAGATATTGTAAGAACTCCCTGGTCGCACTGTATATGCCCCCTTCACCCTGGATCGGTTCCACAAAAACAGCTGCAGTCTTCCCACGCTTAATTTTCTCTTTTGTGGCCTCTATGTTTCCATACTCCACAAAAGTGACTCCCGGCATGACAGGTTGGAAAGGTGTTCGGTAATTCTCTTTGCTTGTCAAAGCGAGAGCGCCCATTGTCCTTCCATGGAAACTGTTTGTGAACGAAATGAACTCAGTGGCCGGCTCTTTTTCATCAGGGTGTGTGTGTCTCTGAAATTTCCTAGCAAATTTTATGGCCGCTTCATTTGCTTCCGTCCCAGAATTTGTGAAAAACACACGGTCAGCGAAAGAACTGGCGACAAGATGCTTAGCAAGCTCTACCTGCAGCAACCATAAACTATTCTTAGCTCAGGGGTAAGGATCCCTTAAAGTACCATACTGTATCATTAGATGATAAAGATAAGTCTTCTTACGCAACAGACAGTCTAAATCGCCTGCACTATGCATATCCCAAACCGAGCAACCATTTCACTAGTATGAGATTTTAATCAGCAAAAAATCTGACCGATGTTTCCCTTTACTAACAATTTCCATCAATCCACCAAGGAAACAGAAATTCCGCGCAAATTTTGCAATACCTCTACCTGAAGGCGCGCAATGATAAAAAAAAATGCACCTTTTCTAGAATGCAAGTGATTATACTCATCATAATCAAGTCTCATAGAGCGCAAAACCATTCAGCATGTAAGCAAAGCTCATCATCAGAAGATGCTAACCTGTGGAACAGAGTAATACACGTTGCTGACATGAGTCAGGGTGTTGGCCTGCTCCACCACGGCGTTCACCCAGTCGGGGTCCCCGTGGCCGAGCGCGTTCACCGCAATCCCGGAGCTCAAGTCCAAGTACTCGCGCCCCTCCACGTCGTACAACTTACAACCACGGCCGCTGACGAGCACGACGGGAGCTCTGGCGTAGGTGCCCACGAGGACTTCGCCTTCCGCCGCCATCACCCCCTTGCTGTTGTCACCAAACCCTACATTCCGAGGCGGCGCGCGAGGCTCCTTCACCTCCAGGTTCAGGCCAGCCGCGATTCCCGCGCCGCCGCGGGGGAGCTTGACAAGCGACGACGGCGGTCGTTCCCAGACGGGGTTGCGTCGGCGGAGGAGATCGGGGGATTGGAGGATCGATCGGTCGAGGGAGGCGCGCGCGAAAGTCATGGTTCCCTCGGCGCTTGCGATCGAGCGAATCGGGAAGTGGGGTTGGCCTCGACTGGCAGCGAATTATCGCCGGAGGCGAAGGAGCGAAGGGGATTCAGACAGCGTACGACGGCTGGGCTGCGCTGGGTTGGGGGGCGGCTGCAAGAACGCTATCGCCCTTGTCCTTGCCCTGCATGCGGAGCAGGGTTGGTAGGCCACGTGTCGCTTCTCGATACGCCTGTAGTTGAAGACAGTGCTGCATGGACCCCGCATGTCGGGCGAAAGCAATCGCGACCGTCGATGCACGTGGACCCGGTCCTGCGCAAGCGCTCGCCGCGTGATTGAAGAGCCGGCCCCCACTTTTCTCCCCGTCCGTATTTTCTTCGAAAACTTATGAGAGCGCATTTTGAATTTCCCTTTCCTCTCTCATCAGTTCAACGATTTTACAATTATCAGTCCCTCTCCCTTTTCTCAAGCTTTTCAAATAAAGCATCACAATCTTAACCCAATTGATGATGTCCTACATAGGCCAAGCCATATAGCATGTTCTATATCATCATATCACGTAGTTATGGAATCCCACTCATTTTAACCTTTTGAATGGGATGGAGGAATTGACAAAATAAAATTGAACTTGTCACCTCCCACTCTTTATAGTAAAGTACCTAAATTGTATGCAACAGTAATTTAGTTGATGAACTGCACTTTTTATGCTATACATAATTGTTGTACTCAATTTTTCTTTTTTGGTAAAAGTAAATGATTTCTAATTTATTAACCCCAAATATCCATAAATTAAAAGAGAGAGATCATCCAATTTCATATGGGATAACTCATTATCTTTACAAGAGTAATAATAGATATACAAAATGAGTTGGATATATAAAATATTAGCTTATTACATTTCGCAAGATAAATAGGATTTTCATAAAACGATTTTCCTTCGGATACATGTAAATTGGGGCATTACATAAATAGGATTTTCGTAGAACGGTTTTCCTTAGCGTTACTCTTGCTGGAAATCACGCGATGTTGTCAGAAGGAAGATTCTACGACGGTGGCGTATCGTAATCGCCGACCGAAAGGGGCCAGAACGGCGACGTTTCGACCCTTCCTCCGCTCCCCCATTAAAATACGAATCCGACCGTTGCCCAGATTTAAAAAGCCCAGTCGACCGTTCCGCTCAATTCGCTCCTACTCTCTCTCTTTCTGCTCTCTAATCTCTCTTGCTATACAAGTGCAGAATCCATGGCGGATCAAGCACCGAACCAGTCCATAATGGAGTCCAAGCCGCCGCACCCGCTCTGCCAAATCGCCGAGACCCCGACCCACAAGCTCCTCCTCAAGCAGTGGCTCAAGGAGGAGGAGCTCATCCTCTCCCGCATCGCCCTCAAGGAGACCCAGATCGACGCCGTCCGCGGCGAGATCACCCACCTCCACATCTCCTTCTTCCTCTTCCACTCCCTCTCCCTCCTCCTCCTCTTCACCATCCCCCGGGACGCCGCTGAAGCCGCCTGCCGCCGCTCCTGGATCCCCTCGCTGTGCTCGCTCGCCTTCTCGCTCGGCATCGTCTGGGCCGTGAGGTACAAGACCGACGTGGAGGTCCACCTGGAGAAGTTGCTGGAGCGGGAGAAGGAGGACGCCAAGTTGCTGGGGAAGTGCGTGGAGGAGTTGAAGAAAAAGGGCGTCGAGTTCGATCTGTTGAAGGAGGTGGACGCGCTGCGGAGGGCGAAGAGCTTGCGCGTGGAGGCGAAGCCGGTGAGGAAGTGGTCGGCGAGGGACTTCGTGACTCTCTTCTTATTCGCCGTGTCTTGCCTTGTGCTGGGGTTGATGAGGGTCGTACTTTGCGATTAGGGAACTTGTGCAGTGTCGTAGTCAGGTTTTTTTTTAGGTGGGTCATTGGCAAGTGATTTTGATGAGGAAGAGACTGTTTGCTTGTGTTGCCAAATTTGGCTGGGATTGGGTGTTGGGCAGATGCAGAATATGCTATTCTGCTTTTGTAATATGGATTCATATGAGAAGTTGAATAAGCATTTCCCCAGATCCTTCTTTTTGTTGGGTGAGGAATATACCAGTTTAAATTGGATCAGAGGATTCTCAGCTGGTAGAAAGATGTGATTTTTGATGCACTCGTTCTTGCAAGTTTCAGAACGAATAGCATAGAAGTTAGCTGCGGAGGTAAACCGGTTTGTGTTCTCGTCGGTTGTGAATCGATACTTTCCAAATTTACCAGGAAAATTGACAATTCGTACAGCTTTAATCCACAAATTTTTATATATAATGGCAAGAAACAGGGAGAGTAAACTTCTATAGGAAATTTATCTGTATGTACTAGTAATTAACTACAATACAGCATGTGAGCGTAATCAACTGATGAAGCCTGACATGGATGTAGCAGAGGTCCGTCCGAGTAAACCATATTCATCACCGTCCTCTCCCATTATCTCATCAAACATGGGCGTTGTAGCAATTTCCGGTGAAGGAATTGCACCTCCAACAGTGCTTCCAGTGGACGGTGAGTTGTAATGGCTCTCGTCTGTGCTCTTATCAGCAGCCTCAGTCAAGAAGCTAGTGGTATCATTGAATCTCCAATCAGTCAAGTAGCCCGGCCTCGTGGACACGGTCGGCACTTCAATATCTCCGGAGAGCATTGCCACCACACGGGACATTGGTGGTCTCAGCGCTGGTGATGCTTGAGCGCACAAAAGTGCTATTGCAACCATGCGTTTTGCCTCTTCTTCATTGAACTCTGATAATCTAGAGTCAACCAGCTCGGAAATGCAGCTGGTTTCCTGCAGTTTCCAAGCCTGAGAAGCAGGAAAAAAAATGACAAAGATGTATTCAAGCAACCTCATAGACTGAACTAAAAGGGAAGAATAGTAGGAAGAAAGAGAGAGACGTTTCTTTATTTAATGGCCATAAAACAACTGTAAGAGTGGGACAATGTTCAAGCGTGTACCCATCCAAGAAGATACACTTTTTCTTCTTCCAAGCTAAGGTCTGAATTTGGCCTCCCACTGACAGCCTCTAGAGCCACCACACCAAATGCAAATACATCAGCCTTCTCTGTAAGGTGGCCATGCATTGCATACTCGGGAGCAAGATATCCACTACAAAAACCATGGGTAAGCAGAATTAGAGTCTCAGCAACCGTATGCGCAATGAACTGATGCATATGGCTCTGTGTGCATGTGACAGAAGAACATGGAGCTTACAAGGTTGCCGCCACACAGGTGCTTATATGGGTCTTATCATCATCATAAAGTTTGGCCAAACCAAAGTCTGATATTTTAGGTGTGAGATTAGAGTCCAGCAGAATATTACTGGCCTTTACATCCCTATGCACGATTCTCAGCCTTGACTCCTCATGAAGATAAGCAAGACCCCTCGCAACACCAATACAGATATCATATCGTGTTGCCCAATCAAGATTCAAGCTTCTTTGACCTGGACAACGGAAGCAATATATCATAAGTCTAATCATCACTTTTTACACGACAAAAAGACATTATTGAGGTGAAGATTCTGCCACCTACCAAAGATTGCCTGATCAAGACTCTTGTTTGCCAGATACTCATAAACAAGAATTCGATTATCTGCATTGATGCAGCATCCATACAGTTAAACAAGGTTGCGGTGTTGCACTGCAGATATAGTCGCAATCTCCGTCATGAATTGATCCTTTCCCTGGTGGGATGACACAGAAAGTTGCTTAACAGCAATCTCCCTCCCATCATCAAGTGTTCCCTGTTCTCCTTGATATGGTCAGTACTTACGATATAAAAGATCCTCAGCGATTTTAAGTTCAATAATGCGATTAGCATAATAATGTATACTCCAGTTCCTAGACTATCCGGGACCTCCACTTAAGTCTGACTATCAAGAAATGACAAAGAACCCATCTTCTGGAACTACACTGTATTAGCATATAGATGACAAATGAAGGACGCGTCCACATATATCATGTTATTCAGTCTGGACCCCAGCAGACACAGCCAAGAAAACTGTCCATTCATTAGTTACTTAAAAACACACATCACAACGTTTAGTTATATAACGCACGGATGGGTGGGTGTCGGTCGTTACATTTCTTTCTTTCCTGAACGTAATTTAGGATCTATTACAGTCATCCTCCAACGCCAAAGGACGATTGCCTAAAGGTGGAAAAAGAAATAAGTGAGGAGATCGTTTCCTTTTTTCTCTTTCTGGAAGGAGAAAATCTAGTAAATTACAGTGTATTTGTTTCGGAAAAATGCTTTTTGTGGAAATCAATTTCAAGGAAATTTTTTTCCCCTTTTCAGACTAGGAAATTCATTTGTCTTATTTTAAGCATTGATATTTTCTTAGACCGTAAATGGTTTTTTGTTGACTAATCATCTTCAGCAAACCAAACAGTGAAAGTCGGGAAAACTAATTCGCGAAATTTTTTTTCATTCAAACAAACACACCACACCCTTAGTAACGAGTTGCTCTTTTTTCTGTTCTTTCTCCAAGAAACACTTTCAGAAAGATAAACCATTGACTAAATTCTTATGACAAGCTAAGATCAGAGCAGCTATAGTTGAAAATACAATAGTGATAAGATGAGCATTTGCAAGCAGCCAAGCACTTCAATTCTGCCGTGACATTTAATTGTGACATCACTGCATCTGCAGTTAATTTTTTCGTGTTATCCAACGGATTATAACAAACCTTAAAAACAGGGCCAAATCCTCCCTCCCCAAGCTTGTTATTGGGATTGAAGTCATCTGTAGCAGCTTTTAGTTCCGCATAGCTGAAAGTGTAAGGTCTAGCATCCATGCCAAGGAACTCTGTAAGACACAATAATGCAGATAAGATTCCGGCTCTTGGAAGATCTTGCAAAACCTTCGTCACTTAGTTCCGCATAGCCGCTTAAATGCATTCGTGAAATTTAGTTCAACTAGAATACATGGAAATTCCACTTCCTACCACCAGTGGGCGATGGGCTCAAAAGCTCCCTACAAAAGCAGCATTTCGACGTGGAGATTTCTCATTCTTTTTACCTCCGCAGAACATTGTTTTCATCTTTTATGCAAAAACAAATTTAGCACACAAGACTATAGATAGGAAATTATCATGAGGAAGCTATTGGAAGCTTCTGATCGTGTGGTTTACCTTGATCTTCAATCATGCGTGCCATTCTCCTTCTCCAAACAACATACAACACCGGGAGAACAGCCATAAAGCCGACCACTCCAACTCCAGTAGCGACTCCAACTATCAAGCCAGAACGATCCTTTTTGCGGGATGGAGAATTGTCAAGGGTTGGGGGATTGTTACTGACAGTGGGTACGAAGTCTGCACAAAGTCTGCCAATTAAGTAATTTTTTAAAAAGTGGTGCTGGAAATATGAGCAAGTTTTTATCATAGTACCTGGGACAGCACTAATGGCTGAAATTAGAGGTCCATATGTGGCTTGTTTTGGTACACAACACGTCCCTTTTCCAGCCCAAAAAAAGTGTATTTCAAGATAGTTTGCTGTTACCTGAGCCTGATACAATTTTAGGACAGCTGTAAAAGAGGCACCACCTGCCTCTTTCCGTATGTCGAAATCCTTTGCAACGAGGTTTCCCTGAAATGAGCACAAATGGCATTAGCAATTGACCATGACCTTTCTTAGTAAAACAAGAAGCCCGGTAAAGCATGGCCCTACCTGTATGTATATATCAAAAAGACGCCTCCCAAGACGTTTCCATTCAGTATCCTGGATTTGTATTTCAGCAAACTGGAGGGTGACATTGTAGTTTCCATTCTCCAGCCCTAATCCATAATATCGTAGAGATGAAGCAGAGACCCGTGCAGTATGGAACAGCTCTGAGTCTAAAGTGTTGGTGAACTGGGATAGCGAGGGAGCACTATAGGCGGGGTTGTTGCTTCCTGTGAAATAACCAACATTGCTCACTGCCCACCTCTCTGAGTCGGTCACGTAGTAGGTAGCAGGCCCAAGAAGGATATTATCCTGCTCATACACAATATTACTGGATGAAGTCATCTGAGGGCCACCGCATTTCACTGAAAAATTATAATCTGCATGGCAAACATAAAAGAGCAGATCATGATGAGTTTGTAAAAGGTACTTCCGTTACATAATGGACTAGAATTATCTGTCAAAGGACATGCACTTTGTAGATATTAAATTTTCATAATCAGCCCGATCTAACTATACATATAAATATCACATGCTTATCTTCAAAACTTACTTCCTACAGTCTGTCACATAGCATCGTATTATGCAATTGTAAATGTAACAATAAATTGGTTCTCTGACAATCTAATGAAGAGACCCACAAAGTACTAATGAAAATAAAGTAAGGTCCTTTTGAGGGAAATATCACAGATAAAGGAGGAGCCTAGAGAGGTAATTATTGGACATTAAGCGGCCTGCCTTATATCTGTGTCTGTGGCAAGAGCTGACAATGGGACATCAAAACTACATAGCTGTCCCCTTTCGAAGAAAATAACCTAGCATATTAACTTGAACCTTAATTTTTCCTCTCTTCTACTGAACTACCCCTAATCTAACTTACTGGGAGAAACTACTTTGACCATTCTGTCTTCTACTACATTTAAGTCACCCTTCACTTCACATATCAGGATGCAAGCACACAGAATATCTAAGGTAACTGGAAACACGATCTTTTGTTCTCCTCTTGTTGAGGCATTCAACAAAAGGAAAGCATATTCAGGGGAAAAGGTTACGTGGACTTACAGATTCCATTCCCTGTAGTGCAAGGAAAATTCCATTGAAGACAGTTTAATCCTGAAGGAAGAAGGCTAAGATAAAAGGAGAAAATTTTATTCAGTTGACTTGTATGGCAGTATGAACTTATGAGTGAATCAAGAGCAAATACTTCTATAGCAAGGAAAGTTCCTTTTCCTTTTGATGACTTTCACTGAAACATTGAAGATATCTTCATGGAAGATGCAATTGCTAATTAAATGCTAAAACTTCTTAAATCATTGAAGCGGTGATAGCATCTCGAAGTCATATTTCAAACTGCATGCTTTTCTAGTGAATACTAATACAGAGTTTTGCAGGATTGCTGATTCTCCACTGCATTGATTACAAGGATTAAAAGATGGTGAAACTGTAGTATCAGTATTTATTCAAATTACTGACATCCACAACGGCATATGAGCAAGGACAATCATATGAAAGTCACTACCTATGACAGCTCTTTTGTAGGCAGTGTTTAAATGATTTACATTTGTTCCAAGCAGTAGATTCAGCAACCAAATGTGAGTTTTAGTGGAAATTCAGCATGCATCTGTGATCTCAATTAATGGAATTAATATGACAAAGGACAAATTTGATAGATTAACATCCAGAATGCCCAGCAGGATAGTGGGATTAGTGATTATCCTTGTAAAGTGAAGTAGGCATTCAAGACAAATCTGAGGACACATAAGCTAACTGTTTTCGATTGAATTGATTACTGTTTATGATCACTCAAGCATCATAAGCAAAAAATCGCTAGGGCAATTACCTAGTGTTAGAGTCGTCCAATGTAAAGTTGTTGCCAACCAGATTACTGCAAAATGCATCATGGAAAAAGTTGTGATCGCAAGTCTCCCCACAAAATTGGAACACTTACAGCTCATCCTGTAGCTAGAAGATGACTTCAAGTACTATACAGCATCCCTCAAGCAACAAAAGATTGATAAAGTGCAAAAGAAGAGTCCTCACTTAAGATATGTCAGATGTAATTCATTGCTGACCCAAGAAGGAAAGCTTCCCATCAAGTTATTGTATGACACATCTCTGCAAAAATGGCACAGGAAAGATGTCATTTAGTTACCAAATGGGTAGTCGCCCGTTAGTATCGAGTAGCATGCCGTGATATGTCAAACAGCAAAATGCTGACTATATTCTCCACGTTCACAGGCACAAAATAGATGGCTTTGAAAGAAACTATATTCAGTACTGAGTTAGCTATAAAGGGAAAAGGAGAAAAAATCTATTCAAATAGCTATATCCTCTTTTTGAACCTTCAACCAATGAAGGAACATGGAATATTTTCACTGCACATTCTCTTTGCATTCAAACTCCATAAGTGCCCATAAAAACTTGTGCGTAACTCCATGCTCTTCTCAATTGATCAGTGACAGTTGTGAGCATCATTATGGTTATCATGCAATGGAGATCTTTCAGGTGTTTCTTACATGTAACGAAGGGATTCACTTGTCTGTTCAGGCAGTGTGCCATTCAAACTATTATTTCCAAGAAACCTGAGAAATGAAGCAAAGAGATTTGCAAAGCATTAACAAAGAGAACATATCTGTGGGAACACGTATGAAATCCAGATGAGGTGCATTACAAGTGAGTGAGTGAGCTCAAACTGAAAAGAGAGTCTGGAATCTGTCCTGTTAACTTGTTGAAGCTTAAGTCCCTGGTCCAATATAGATGCAACAAAGTTACTATATGAATAAATTGAGTAAACAAGATATAGAAGTTTGAATAAAAAAAAAAAAAATGCCTTTGGGAAAATCGAGCTGATTACATGTGAAAAACAACACAATACCCAATAAATATAACATCTTGTCAATTGAAGTCTAGAGAAGAATCGTGGAGGCAAATACTCCTTTGAAGTACTGTACTATGAATGAGGGCACAAGATGGTCTTTAATTAAAATATGATCATCCAGATAATATTAAGCACAAATCATTTAGTAACTACTATTATAAACCATTAATGAAGGGTGACTTATTCATCCCTTTCAGATACTGCTTCTGAGTCACTGAATATATATTCACAATGTAAATGGCAACAACTCATATCCACATTGATGATAGTGAAAGACCGACACACTTCAGCATATTTTCAATCAATCTCGACCAAATTAATGACTTACAGTCGAGATAAACCCTGGTATCCTGAAAAATCTGATGGGAGCGAATCTGAGATATTGTTATTCCTCAGTGTCCTGGAAACAAATGGGTAAGCCCATTTCACATACGGGCCAAAAGAGAAAAAGAAAGGAAAAGAAAGTCTGCTACGAGCTCCGGAATCACAATGACTTACAGAATAGTCAGATTTTTCATATTTTTGATGAATTCCAGTGAAGAGTTCACATTAGACACATCACTTATTCTCCTGCATTATGTACTCAAATCATTGTCAGTTTGTTCAAGGCTGTGGTAAGTTATTTTTTACAAGCATAGAAACAGAAAGTACACGGCCCACTCACAAGTCTGTCAAAGCAGTTAAATTGGAAAATGTCGAAGGAATTGAACCTTCAAAAGAATTTCCTTGAAGAAACCTATAAGCAAAACAAATTGAGAAAAAATTGGACGAATTTATCACATACTGTTTAATGATAATATAATACAGAATTAATGCTATAGAATTTGTCGAACTTCAATTTCCAGAGCCTACAAACTGTTGTCAAAGGTAGACATTCATAGTCCTAGGCGTGGTTAGATGAAAAACAAACATATATATTGTCTTACAGCTGTGTAAGCTGCGACCAATTTCCTATGAATTCTGGTATATTGCCAGTGAAGTTGTTATCTGATGCCCACCTGCAGCCGGAAAAGGTATTTCTCCTGATAAATCATATCACAAAGCTTTTCCTGTCAATAGTTTTTTTTTTCTAGTATCAAAGGAGGAATGAAGCTCTTACACTTTTTGAAGATTTTTAAGCTTGGAAAATGTTGATGGAATCTCACCACTGACTCCGGAACTATCCATGTAACTGCACGATAGGTGACTTCCATCAGCCAAGGGAATTTTATTAATTTAACGCAACTCAAATAACTCAATAGTTTGTCCTTTTGAATAGTTGAAAGCAGAAGTGATGCCAAGAGGAGAGGGTGACGCATTGTTACGGAACATTTGCACAACATCCACGAGACTTGAGAAGGTTTACACCCAGAAAGTACACAGCCAAACATTGCGGGAGTCTCTAGCAGTTGAAATGTCAACAAGAGGATGACAGTGAAAGTGAAATATGAGGTATAAGGGTTAGGCTATGCGATGATGGGCGGAATGATAGTAACAACAACATGCTACCGCAAGTCAGAAAGGTTAAAAGAAACTAATCAATTGGAAAGGATGCATGAAAAAATTTACTTAGTCCGTTTGCCACCTATTTCGACAAAACTGGCCCATGCCAAACTCCAATACCTGCAAATATTTTAAAAGGAAAAATCCATGTTTAAGAATGTTAAGCAGGCAGGACTTACAGTTCCCGCAATTTGGACAGATTTCCAAGCTCAGATGGCAGAGAGCCATTGAAGTTATTGGTGCTAAAGGACCTACAATATTAAACTTGCATGTCAAATTTCATTGAACATCCAATGGACCTAATTCAGTTGAATCCTTCTGCTTGACTTTACAAATCCTGTTCTGGAACTGTTACTTACAATGACAATAGCTCTGTAAGTTGCCCAAGTTGCAGTGGGAGCTCCCCTGATAATGCATTGATGCCCAGACTCCTGAAGTAAATCAACAGAGTAAGCATCAGGAAGGAAAGAAAAATGCTTTAAAAAGGAGCAGAGAACCAGTATAAATTTTGAAACTAGAATTGAGTTGTGCTCACAGATACTGCATGCGAATTAGGTTGCCAATGGATGGAGATAAGGAACCAGTCAAGAGATTTTTGGCCAAGTTCCTGTATAAAGTACATAATACCATCAGAACAATGGAAAACTACGTTAGATTTTGAAACCTTGGTGAGTAAAATCAATATGGAGCTCAGCAAATGAGAGCATGTGAGTGTTGCGTAGACAAGGTCGAACTGAGTGTTGCTTAATTATAAGGCATGACACATGGCACACCATGAAAACTCCAGTGAAATGAGAAACTACTGGAAAAGAAGGAAGAAGTGGAATGGGCTAATACATACAGATTGAAGAGGTAAGTCAAGTTCCACAACTCATCAGGGATAGGACCGTCAACGCTCATTGCATAAACCTTGCTGCAACCAAAGAAAAACCACCCGGTCATGAGAAGAGACGTACACATGGTGGGTGAGATAGTGTCGATACGTACAGCTGTGTAATGTGGCAAGTAGTGGAATTGTTGAAGTAGCAGTCGCATTTGATGAAAGGGTTGTAATCCGTATCGTCGAAGGAAACGGAGTCGTCGATCGCGGCTCCGCTGCATGGCTCTCCACCTATGTTCCATTTTGGCGCCTGTGAAGTGAGTCCCCATGTTGACCATGTCGAGTTCAGAATCGCCACTACATCCACATAACCGTCATCGACTCAGACTTTGTTTAGCTTCATGCTCAATCTAAATGTATTGGTATATGATTCTTGCCTTAAGTAAATGGAGAATGATTTAGACAATTAAGTGCAATTTATAATACAGGTATGCACATGCTGTCCATCCAGTTGAATTGTACAAACGAGGACAGCCGCTTATATGGAGTAGTGTCTTCACATTTGCCAGACAGATGGTTTTAAGGGAATCAATTTTGCTTTTTCTGATTATACGACGAGTCATCAAATAAAACTGAGTTCCATAAAAACTGAATCAACATAAGTAGATGACAGAGGAACCACAGACGTCCTTGCAATCCCATAACATAATGCTTTCTGATAATAAAGCGAGGTAATTATTGTTAGGAATATATATCACCAGAAAGAAGATGAAGATGGTGCTGGTGGTACTGCAGACGGTGCTGCTGAAACTGTTGCTCATATTAAAACAGAGGATCCTGCTCCTGCTAAGGCTGATAAAACAAGAAGAAAATCAGCAGAAACGGATGGCTAAGATCAAAGTAATGAAGATGATGATCAACGATGGAAAAGCAGTCAAAGAAGATAAACAAGGATCGTGGATGCGGATTCGTATTATTCCTATGGAGATACATGAAGTCGGTGGTTAGTTATAAAGTAAAAACAGAAGTTAGTTGCTTCTGTTAAGTCTTCCCTTTCCATATAAAGCTTCGTAATGAGAAAGAGAGAAGTAAGGAGAGTAGTTAGTTTTGTGAAGAATTCTTTCTTCCGGTTATCAAATAAGCTAGAGAGAGAGAGAGACTGATAAGAATACAGAGAGTTTTTCTTCCATTGATGTAAAGATCTTGATGTACATTGAGATCAAATACAGAAGAATATATACAGAGTTGTTCATTGATCAATCTCAATCTCTACATCTATACTTTCCTATTTTCTGTGTTTTCTGTGTGCTTCAAGCTCGCTGTAACAGGAACTTCAGCATTGTTGAATCTTCTGTACGAATATATCATCTTCTTCATGGTATCAGAGCCAGTCGATCATCTCAGCCAAAAAGGATTCACTCAGTAGCTACTTGGTTGATCGAGCAAGAAGAATCTGAAGCCATACAGATTACTGTATCACGGTAACTCTGTTAGTTTTTCATAGACAAAATCGCTATCTTGATTCGTCTATAATTGAAAGAGTATAGCAATGGCAATAAGAGCATCGAAGTATCCTTTCCCTATACATGTTAATATTTCGAACTTTGTCACTATAAAACTTGCCGAAGACAATTTTCTTTTATGGCAAGCTCAGATCTGTAGGTTTCTAAAAAGCCAAGAACTCTTTGGCTTTGTTAATGGTGATGTTACACCACCTACTCGAATGCTGCAGAATATAGTTGGAGGTGTTGAAGCTGAGGTTGTAAATCCAGAATATACTGACTGGATAAAAACAGATCAGCTAGTATCTTCATGGATAAGTGGAGCGGTGACTGAGAATATACTAGGCTTAATAATTGGCTTAGAAACATCTTATGAAGTGTGGCAGACACTCTTGAATCGATTCACACAAGAATCAGCAAATAGAGAAACAGTCTCTAATATACTCTATAATGATCCTCATACAGCTCAGTTGCAACTTGATAAGAACAATATTGTCCTCAACTCTCAGAGTTCTCAACAGACCTTTGTTCCTTATACTGATCAACCAAGACAGGACACTTTCACAATGGATACACATGCTGCAGAGACCTCACCAGAGCAGAATCAAGACACAGATGGTGTTGATACAACACAATCCAATACTATGACCAGTACATCTGAGCAAGTCACTTCTCATGAAACTCAAGGGATTACCTCTAATCATTCAATGCAGACACGATCAAAATCTGGAATTGTCAAACCGAATCCCAGGTATGCCTGTCTTGCTGTATATAAAGTCCCTTCTGAACCAAAAACAATTAAATCAGCATTAGCACATGAAGGATGGCATAAAGCAATGACAGAAGAAATGGAGGCATTATATCAAAACAAAACTTGGGATTTGGTTCCTCGAACTGACCATATGAATGTAATTGGCTGCAAGTGGGTCTTCAAAACGAAACTTACATCTGATGGTAGTCTTGAAAGACTGAAAGCTCGTTTAGTTGCTAAGGGATTCCATCAAGAAGAAGGCATCGACTTCACCGAGACTTTTAGTCCAGTAATCAAGCATGCCACAATCAGAATTGTTCTGTCTATAGCAAAAATGAGACAGTGGCCTATACATCAACTTGATGTTAAAAACGCATTTTTACATGGCACTCTTAATGAAACAGTTTACATGGAACAGCCTCCTGGATTTCAAGATTCACAGAAACCTTATCATGTGTGTTCACTCAAGAAATCACTCTATGGTCTTCGACAAGCCCCTCGAGCATGGTTTGATAAATTCAGTGACTTTCTACTTGAATATGGCTTCTTCTGCAGTTCAACAGATCCAGTCGGTGGTTAGTTATAAAGTAAAAACAGAAGTTAGTTGCTTCTGTTAAGTCTTCCCTTTCCATATAAAGCTTCGTAATGAGAAAGAGAGAAGTAAGGAGAGTAGTTAGTTTTGTGAAGAATTCTTTCTTCCGGTTATCAAATAAGCTAGAGAGAGAGAGAGACTGATAAGAATACAGAGAGTTTTTCTTCCATTGATGTAAAGATCTTGATGTACATTGAGATCAAATACAGAAGAATATATACAGAGTTGTTCATTGATCAATCTCAATCTCTACATCTATACTTTCCTATTTTCTGTGTTTTCTGTGTGCTTCAAGCTCGCTGTAACAGGAACTTCAGCATTGGGAAAGGTCCTTGCAATCCCATAACATAATGCTTTCTGATAATAAAGCGAGGTAATTATAAGTTCGTGAAAGGTTCCAAAGAACGATCATCTTGATACTTTAAAAAGGAAAGAGGTGTATATTCTCGATTGGACAATGATAATGTGACCGCACTGTTATTCTTCCGTAAGAGATGGAAAGATCTCCACAACTATATAACCAAGGCAACCAGTAACCTGTTTATTAGGTTTGCTTGAAAATTCCCTCGATGGGGAATTCCCCAAAAAGGGGTTCTTTAATCATTAATCTATATATATATATAACATCAATTAAAATATGAATGAAATTAAATAACCCAAATATAGCTTATCATCGGTATGGAAAAATTAGTTCTAAATAAAATTTATTACTGTTATTAGAAGGATCTATTATATTTCCAAAAAGAAGAAGAAGAAGAAAAAACCACCCCAATGCAGTATTTCAACATTAATTGAGATATCATCTTGCATTTAAATGGTTCGTGATCCTCTGCATTCAAGTAGAGTTGTGAGGACGTTAATTCAAGGTATTGGCGAAATTAACAATGCATAACAACTGTGGCAAAAATACAATATACAAAACATTATATGAAATAGTAAAATGATAATACATAAAAAGTGTGATATTACTAGGTGAGACTATTACCTACTGAATCGAATGTTGTAGAAAAATATGCATTAGGACCTAATCGAATTGCAGAAATTAAAGAAATTTGGAGAAGTCAGTGTATGATTAAGTATTTTTCTTGAAAATAAAATGATAATTAGGGTGCATTTATCTAGGAGAAAACTTTATGAAAAAGGAAAGTACTTTCTGGGAAATTATTTTTCAGAAAAATGGTTAATTTTCTTTTATTTGGTAATATGCGACTGAAAATATTTTTTGATGTTTGGATTTCATTTAAAATATTTTTCAATCTCATGCCCAAAAATAAATATTTTTAAAATAATTTTAATTTTTTAATTTTTTTAATTTTTTTCCTTTCATTTTTCTTCTTCCTCCTCCACCGGTCATCAAGCCCTAGTGACAACCACAACAAGCCACTAGCGCTATCACCATTGCCCAACAAGGGTCGACTTGGTTGGCCTTGGGCTTAAGGCCAACCCTCTCCAACCTGCGTTAGCCTGTGTTTGTGGCCAGTTGCTGACGACCGGCAACTAGTGGAGGAGGAAGAAGGAAAAAGAAAAAGAAAAAAAGAAGAAAGAAAAGAAAAAAGAAAAAAAGGAAAAATATTTAAAACTTGATTTTCAATAAAAACAAAATATTAAAAAATTCAAGAGGAGCAATTCTGCAAAGTTTCTTCACTTTCTTATATTTAGGAATTTACTTTCTTGATTTTATGCATGGATATTTTCTTTGATCGAAAAGTGTTTTCCGTTGATTAATCATTTTCAACAAACCAAACAGGTGAAAATTTGAAAAAAAATGATTTTGGGAAAATACCTTCCCTCAAGTAAACACACCCTTAGTAGATAATTTGTAGATGCATAAATTAAATGAATTACATTAGGTATCTTTTTCCAATCCATTTTGGGGTTTTGTCCATTATTTAGAAATAGCATTTCATGAATATCCTATTGCTTAATAATTTCATGTCGTGGATTTGTAAATAAAAAATAAAAAAAATCCACTTCAATGTCTCGTTGCTTGCTTAAGAAACCACAAGTCTTTAGCTCTTCCAATGGTCCATCTTTTACCATTTGAATTGTGTCGCCAAATCAGTACTATCATAAAATTAAATGATAGTGCACTCACACCAGCGTGACTACTGTTAAGCCAGAGACGAAGAACATTAAAGTCATGGTTTCTTGAAGTGTTTTCTTTTTCCTAAATTTGAAATTTAATTGGTCCTTTTAATAAGTTTTATTTAGTAATAACTTTTCGTACCGGCGATCAAATATAATTAGGTATTTAATATAAGTCAGATGTATGTCTTTCTTTATTTTTTTAATATAAAAGAACCCCACTTTGAGGGATTTGCTTTTCGCCAGCAAATCTGGAGGACTAAGCAAGAATTTACCAGCAAGACGAGGTAAACTGATTACCGGGTTGCCTTGGTTTAAGTAAGAGGGCACCGTCCTTCATGGAAAGATAACAGAGCCGTCACCCAATCACTGTCCCTCACGATCTTAATCATACTTCAGTAGGAAGGAGATGATTTTCCATTATCAGGAAGGATGCTCACGATCATCCGCACTCTTTAAGAATGACAAACTCGCTAAACACAAACACGAACACGCAGAGAGAGAGAGAGAGAGAGAGAGAGAGGGTTTGTTTTGTACCTTCAGAAGGATCGGTCGTAGCTTGAGTCTGGTTCTGAGCATGAGCGACATCTGCAAGTAGTATGCACGCTGCTACATGCAAGGCAAGGATCACCCTTGAATTTGCCATTGTTCAACGAGAGAGAGAAAGAGAGAGGGAGAGAGAGATCCTTGGAGCTGGAGAGCCTCCGTGTCAAGTCTGACGAACCGCACTCCCAGATATGTGTTTATTTGTGTAGAGAAAGTTTAATGAGAAAGCCAAGGACAGTGGCGTCTGATATAAAGATAAAAAATGCTGCCCACCCACTTTCCAATAAATTCTCGAGCAATGGACTACTTTCGTAATCAGACTTCGAAAATTCTCGTTGTTGACCGTGGATGAGAAATTGGCTAAAGCTATATCTGGGTCAAATATCTCATGCTCGTTCTACACATTTGAGAACCTTGATTGTTAGAAGAGTGAAATTTTTGTTACCACCAAAGAAAAACCAATAGTAATTCTTGTTGCCAGTAAAAGTTTCTTCATTGAATAGGTGCAAATCTTTCTACTTAAGAAGAGTCGAGTACCCAATTGAGAACTTCTTCTTACCGCACGAAAGGTTGTGGAATTACATAGTACATCCTCATTACATATTTTAGGACAACCATTTGGAAAGACTGATAAAGTCAAATTTGGCAATTTAGTCGCTAGTTATACATTCGAATTGGGAAGAAAAGTCACTCTTACAAAAAGCACGGCGACTTGCGAGTTGGCTGCTTCCGGAGGCTAATATCGTGTGTGGTGTTCAAAGTCTCGCCTTCAATCAGACTTGCATGGTTTGATAGAGGCATATGCTAAAATTGGGGGCGAAAAGGCAAAGAGAAAGATACGGGGGACTTTTCAATTCCATTTTCTAAGGTCAAATTCGACGTCTAGAATTGACGGATTCATCCATCTAGGTGGTGGCATTAGTCAACGCATTCACTCTTGGAAAGAGACGGTTATCGTTTTTTTCGTGGCGTTGGTCGTTCTCTCGCACCAGCTTGATGCCACAGTGCAGCCTCCTCTCTCCATATTCAATCTCTATGCACGTCCTTCCAAAGCCTGATGGCAACTTGCAGGTCCAGAATCCAAAGGATCCTCTCTCTTTTCTTTTGTGGTAACTGGGTGATCTTACTGTCTTCTCTTTAAATTGACCAGGTGAAGAAAAAATAGTCCCAACAATATATGAAACATATCAGATTTTCACCTGTTCTTTTCTCGTGCTATGGTACCAAGATTATGTGATGGGATCAAGAAGCCAGACAATTTGTTACCAAACTGAATGTGGATGGATTGATTGATTTGCCATTATTCAGGATGCCATTGTAGAAAAATGCTATTACCGATGCACTTATTCTTGTAAGTTTCAGAACAAAATCATAGTAGTTATTCGCAATTTAACCAGACACATGCAGAGGTGAACAGGTTTATGTTCTCTTGGGTTGTGAAATGATACTCTGCAAATTTACCAGAAAAATTGACAGTTTGTACAGCTTTTTGTACAGCTTTAATTTACATGACGGCAAAAATGATTTGACAGGGAGAGTCATCTTCTAGAGGAAATTCATCCGTATGTACTAGTAATTAATTACAGTACATAATGTTGGCGTAATCAACTGATAAAGCCTGATATGGATGTAGCTGAGATCCATCCAGGTAACCATGTTCATCTACCATCTCCGATTATCTCATCAAGCATGGGTGTCGTTGCAATTTCCAGTGAAAGATTTGCAGTTCCAACAGTGCTTGCAGTGAATGGAGAGTTGTAAGGGCTCTTGTCTGTGCTCTTATCAGCAGTCTCAGCCAAGGAGCTAGTGGTATCATTGAATCTCCAATCAGTCAAGTAGCCTAGCCTCGTGGACACGGTCACCACTTCAGTATCTCCGGAGAGCATTGCCACCACACGGAACATTGGGGGTCTTAGTGCTGGCGACGTTTGAGTGCACAAGAGCGCTATTGCAACCATGCGTATTGCCTCTTCTTCATTGAACTCTGATAATCTAGAATCAACCAGCTCAACAACACGGTTGGTTTCGTGCAGATTCCAAGCCTGAGAAGCAGGAACAGAAAGTGGCAGGGATGTAATCAGGCAACCTCATAGATAGAATTAACAGGGAAGGATAATGATGTTTCCTTCTTAAATGGCCATAAAACAACTGAACAAGTGGCAGAATATTCAAGCGCATACCCATTCAAGGAGATATATTTTTTCTTCTCCCAAGCTAGGGTCTGAATTTGACCTTCCGCTGACAACCTCTAGAGCCACTACGCCAAACGCAAATACATCTGCCTTCTCTGTAAGGTGGCCACGCATTGCACACTCGGGAGCAAGATATCCACTACAAAAGCAATAAGAAAGCAGAATTAGATTCTCAGCAACAGTAGGCATGAATGTACTAATGCATATGGTTCTGTCATGTAACAGAAGAACATAAAGCTTACATGGTTCCTGCAACACGGGTGCTTATGTGGGTCTTCTTATCATCATAAAGTTTAGCCAAACCAAAGTCTGATATTTTAGGTGTGAGATCAGAGTCCAGCAGAATATTACTGGCCTGCACATACCTAGGCCCCTTGCAATAACCAGACAGATATCAAACTGTGTCGCCCAATCATGATTCAAAGTCCTTTGCCCTGCACCGTGGAGGCATTATATCATAAGTCCAAGCGTCACTTTTTACATGACAAAAGACATAATAGAGGTGAATATTCTGTCACCTACCAAACATCGCCTGATCAAGACTCTTGTTTTCTAGATACTCATATACAAGAAGCTGATTATCTGCATTAATGCAGCATCCATACAACTTAACAAGGTTGCGGTGTCGCACTGCCGATATAGTGGCAAGCTCTGTCACAAATTGATTCTTTCCCTGGTGGGATGTTAAAGATAGTTGCTTAACAGCAATCACTCTCCCATCATCAAGTGTTCCCTGATGTCACTGATATGGTCAGTACTTCAATATAAAAAAAAAAAAAAAACGCTTAAGCCATTTTGAGACCAATAATGCGATCACCATGATAATGCATACTCCAGTTCCTAGACTATCTGGAAGCTCCACTTAAGTCTGACTATCAAGAAATGCCATCCATCTTCTAGAACTACACTGTATTAGCATATAGATGACAAATGAAGGACAGCCAACCTAATTTATGTTACTCAATCTGGACCTAGCAAATATAACCAAGAAAATTGTCCATTCATTACTTACTTGAAACCTTACGTAATCAACAATTTGTTATATTATCCACGGATATTTGGATGTTGTCCATTGAACTTCTTTCTTTCCTGGATGTAATTTAGGATCTATTAGCGTCATCCTCCAAAGCCAAAGGATGATTTCCTAAAGAATGAAAAAGCAATATGCGAAGAAGGGTTTTTCTTTTCAAGGCAGAGAAAATATCGGAAGTTCGGTCAACCAGCACACAAAAACCATAGTCTTTTTCTTTTTGGCCCAAGGTACGGAAACCATAATCACTGTTCCTTTAGTAATTTGTTTCTCTTCTCTTTTTCCAATCTTTCTCCAAGAAACACTTTCAGAAAGATCAACCATCAACTTAGTTCTTATGACAAGCTAAGATAACAACAAACCTTGAAAACAGGGCTGAATCCTCCCTCCCCAACTTTGTTATTGGGATTGAAGTCATCTGCAGCAGCCTTTAGTTCTGCATAGCTGAAAGTGTAAGGTCTAGCATCCATGCCAAGGAACTCTGTAAGACACAATAGTGCAGATAAGATTCCGGCTATTGGAATATATTTCGCAACCTTTTGTCACTTATTTTTTGACTTTTCGGAAATATGTTAGCTGCTGGATTAGTCATCCAGCAAAATCAAAATGCATTCATGAAATTTAGCTTCAACTAGAAAACAATGAAATTTCACTTCCTACCACCAGTGGGCAATGAACTCAAAAGCTCTTAATAACAGCGGCATGTCGATATGGAGATTTCTCATTCTTTTTATCTCTGCAGAACATTGTTTCCATCTTTTATCCAAAAACACGATGAGAACACAAGATTACAGATAGAAAACTATCATGAGGAAGCTATCAGAAGCTTCTGATAGTGTGGTTTACCTTATCTTCAATCACGCGTGCCATTCTCCTTCTCCGAAAAACATAGAACACCAGGAGAACAGCCACCAAACCGACCACTCCAACTCCAGTAGCAACTCCAACTATCAAGCCAGTGTGATCCTTTTTGCAGGTTGGAGGATTGTTACTGACAGTGGGTATAAAGTCTGCACAAAGTCTGCCAATTTAGTAATGTTTTAAAAAGTGGTGCTGGGAGTATGAGCAGGTTTTTATCATAGTACCTGGGACAGCACTGATAGCTGAAATTGACGGCCCATATGTGGCTTGATTTGGTACAAAACAAGTCCCTTTTCCAGCCCAAAAGAAGTGTATTTCAAGATAGTTTGCTGTTACCCGAGCCTGATACACTTTTGGGACAGCTGTAAAAGAGGCACCATCTGCCTCTTTCCGTATGTCGAAATCCTTTGCGATGGGGTTTCCCTGAAATAAGCACAAATGGCATTGGCAATTGACCATGACCTTTCTTAGTAAAACAAGAAGCCTGGTAAAGCATGGCCCTACCTGTATGTATATATCAAAAAGACACCTCCCAAGACGTTTCCATTCAATATTCTGGATTTCTATTTCAGCAAACTTGAGGGTGACATTGTAGTTTCCATTCTCCAGCCCTAGTCCGTAGTATTGTAGAGATGAAGCAGAGACCCACGCAGTCTGGAACAGCTCTGAGTCTAAAGTTTCGGTGAACTGGGATATCAAGGAAGCACTATAGGGGGGATCGTAGCTTCCCGTGAAATAACCAACATTGCCCACTGCCGATCTCTCTGAGTCGGTCATGTAGTAGGTAGCAGGACCAAAACCGATACTATCCTGCTTATACACAATATTACTGGACGAAGTAATCTGAGGGCCACCGCATTTTACTGAAAAATTATAATCTGCATGGCAAACATAAAAAAGCAGATCATGATGAGTTTGTGAAAGGTACTTCCATTACATAATGGAAAAGAATTATCTGCCAAAGGACATGCACTTTGTACATATTAAATTTTCAAAATCAGCCTGATTTAACTATATATATGAATGGCACATGCTTATCTTCAAAACTTACTTCCTACAGTCTGTTGCATAGCATTGTAATATGCAGTTGTAAATGTAATAATAAGATAGTTCTCTCACAATCTAGTGAAGAGACCCACAAAGTACTAATAAAATGAAGTAAGGCCCTTTCAAGGGAAATATCACAGATAAAGGGGGAGCCTAGAGAGGCAATTATCGAACATTAAGCGGCCTGCCTTATATCTGTCTGTGGCAAGAGCTGACAATGGGACATCAAAACTACATAGCTGTCCCCTTTCTAAGAAAATAACCTAGCATAGTAACTTGAACCTTAATTTTTCCTCTCTTCCACTGAACTATCCCTAATCTAACTTACTGGAAGAAACTGGTTTGACCATTCTGTCTTCTACTACATTTAAAGTTACCATTCACTTCACCTATCAGGATGCAAGCATGCAGAATATCTAAGGTAACTGGAAACACGATCTCCTGTCCTCCTCTTGTTGGGGCACTCAACAAAAGGAAAGCATATTAAGGGGAAAAGATTACATGGACTTACGCAGTTATAATCAATGGAGGTACAAGCCTCACAACGTTCCCTTTTCCAGCAGTGAGAATTAAAAGGCCTGAATTTCGACAAGCATCAACTAGTGGCGAGGCAGATACATCCAACACAATCCCAATGATTAACTCAAGACCGCGCACTTCTTTCACATGGGAGTTCCCTCCAAGTTTCTGCACTAACTTTTGCTTGAAATATTCTCCTTTCTTCCTCACGCTGGCCAAGAAATCGGGTTTCGAGATTTTATCTAGGACAGCTTGTGCAGCTTTACATACGAGAGGCGAACCTGCAAATGTGCTCCCATGATCTCCATATTTCACGGCAGAAGCAACTTCTTCAGTAACCAGAACGGCACCAATGGGAAGCCCTCCAGCAAGAGGCTTAGCAAGTGTCATTATGTCAGGATAAACACCATAGGCTTCCTAGGCCCAGAGGTAACCACTGCGACCCAAACTGCATTGAATCTGCAGATAAACAAACCACCTTTATAGGATAAGGTAAAGGAATAAATAGTTGAAAAGTTATGCAAAGCATGAATTCTGAAAGAATATCTTCTTCATTTGAAGTCAAAAGATGAAAAAAGGGGTAAATAGGGTAGACTTAACTGCTATGACAATGAAAATTCAGAAATCAGATTCAGTGGAGGTGTACAGATCAACGTTCAAAGTCACTTGTAGGAGCAAAAACAGAATGATTATTGTGAATCCAAAGCTATCCCAGAGTGGTAACACATATATGTGTAATTAAAAATAAGTGTGGAATTGAAGAGACTACACGCTTGTCCAAAGGTTGTATCAAATGGCTTCTCCAAATTATGATAAAAAAGCACACAAAAGAAAGCTATCAACAATTGTTCCAGTTGGAGAAAGCATTTGAGAAGCACTCTTCCACAATCTTAATCTTCAGACTTCAGGATTTCATTTCATGCTCTTCCCAATCTTCCATGCACGCACAGCCAAAAACCAAATCAACAAGAGAGAGAGAGAGAGCCAATAATTATGTCATTCTTTAAGCTTTTCTTGCAGTAACTCATGCTGCAACCAGCATAATACATAACACATGTCCTAACTAATAATCATGTTTATCACAAAAAGCAGAACAAAGGACATGAAACAAATGACAACAGACATCTTCACAAGCAACATATTCTTTGAGACATTATAGATTCTGGGCTCAACATTCAGTGGAAAAGGCTTTACCTCATCAAAAACCAAAAGAGCACTGGCATCATCACAAGCACTTCGCAGATATTGTAAGAACTCCCTGGTCGCACTGTATATGCCCCCTTCACCCAGGATCGGTTCCACAAAAACAGCTGCAGTCTTCCCACGCTTAATTTTCTCTTTTGTGGCCTCTATGTTTCCATACTCCACAAAAGTGACTCCCGGCATGACAGGTTGGAAAGGTGTTCGGTAATTCTCTTTGCTTGTCAAAGCGAGAGCGCCATTGTCCTTCCATGGAAACTGTTTGTGAATGAAATGAACTCAGTGGCTGGCTCTTTTTCATCAGTGTGTGTGTCTCTGAAATTTCCTAGCAAATTTTATGGCCGCTTCATTTGCTTCCGTCCCAGAATTTGTGAAAAACAAACGGTCGGCGAAAGAACTGGTGACAAGATGCTTAGCAAGCTCTACCTGCAGCAACCATAAACCATTCTTAGCTCAGGGGTAAGGATCCCTTAAAGGACCATCGTGTACTATTAGATGATAAAGATAAGTCTTCTTACGCAACAGACAGTCTAAATCGCCTGCACTATGCATATCCCAAACCGAGCAACCATTTCACTAGTAGGAGATTTTAATCAGCAAAAAATCTGACTGATGTTTCCCTTGACTAACAATTTCCATCAATCCACCAAGGAAACAAAAATTCCGTGCAAATTTTGCAATACCTCTACCTGAAGGCGCACAATGATAAAAAAAATGCACCTTTTCTAGAATGCAAGTGATTATACTCATCATAATCAAGTCAAGAAATGATGTGATTCATAGAGCGCAAAACCATTCAGCGTGTAAGCAAAGCTCATCATCAGAAGATGCTAACCTGAGGAACAGAGTAATACACGTTGCTGACATGAGTCAGGGTGTTGGCCTGCTCCACCACGGCGTTCACCCAGTCGGGGTCCCTGTTGCCGAGCGCGTTCACTGCGATCCCGGAGCTCAAGTCCAAGTACTCGCGCCCCTCCACGTCGTACAACTTACAAACACGGCCGCTGGCGAGCACGACGGGAGCTCTGGCGTAGGTGCCCACGAGGACTTCGCCTTCCCCCGCCATCACCCCCTTGCTGTAGTCACCAACCTATATTCTGAGGCGGCGCGCGAGGCTCCTCCACCTCCAGGTTCAGGCAAGCCGCGATTCCCGCGCCGCCGCGGGGGAGCTTGACAAGCGACGACGGCGGTCGTTCCCAGATTTAAAAAGCCCAGTCGACCGTTTCTCTCAATTCGCTCCTACTCTCTCTCTCTCTCTCTCTCTCTCTACTCTCTCTTGCTATACAAGTGCAGAATCCATGGCAGATCAAGCACCGAACCAGTCCATAATGGAGTCCAAGCCGCCGCACCCGCTCTGCCAAATCGCCGAGACCCCGACCCACAAGCTCCTCCTCAAGCAGTGGCTCAAGGAGGAGGAGCTCATCCTCTCCCGCATCGCCCTCAAGGAGACCCAGATCGACGCCGTCCGCGGCGAGATCACCCACCTCCACATCTCCTTCTTCCTCTTCCACTCCCTCTCCTTCCTCCTCCTCTTCGCCATCCCCCGGGACGCCGCCGCAGCCGCCTGCCGCCGCTCCTGGATCCCCTCGCTGTGCTCGCTCGCCTTCTCGCTCGGCATCGTCTGGGCCGTGAGGTACAAGACCGACGTGGAGGTCCACCTGGAGAAGTTGCTGGAGCGGGAGAAGGAGGACGCCAAGTTGCTGGGGAAGTGCGTGGAGGAGTTGAAGAAGAAGGGCGTCGAGTTCGATCTGTTGAAGGAGGTGGACGCGCTGCGGAGGGCGAAGAGCTTGCGCGTGGAGGCGAAGCCGGTGAGGAAGTGGTCGGCGAGGGACTTCGTGACTCTCTTCTTATTCGCCGTGTCTTGCCTTGTGCTGGGGTTGATGAGGGTCGTACTTTGCGATTAGGGAATTTGTGCAGTGTCGTAGTCAGGTTTTTTTTTTTGGATGGGTCATTGGCAAATGGCTTTGTTGAGGAAGAGATTACTTGCTTTGTTGCCAAATTTCGTTGGAATTGGATGTTGGCCAGATGCAGAATATGCTATTCTGCTTTTGTAATATGGATTCATATGAGAAGTTGAATAAGCATTTCCCCAGATCCTTTTCTTTTGTTTTTGAGGAATATACCAGTTTAATTTGGACCAGAGGATTCTGAGCTGGTAGAAAGATGTGATTCATGATGCACTTATTCTTGCAAAGTTTCAGAAAGAAAAGCATAGGAGTTAGTTAGCTGCGGAGGTAAACCGGTTTGTGTTCTCGTCGGTTTGAATTGATACTTTCCAAATTTACCAGGAAAATTGACAATTCGTACAGCTTTAATCCACAAATTTTTATATATAATGGCAGAAATGAAACAGGCAGAGTAATCTTTTATAGGAAATTTATCTGTATGTACTAGTAATTAACTACAATACAGCATGTTGAGCGTAATCAACTGATGAAGCCTGACATGGATGTAGCAGAGAGGTCCGTCCGAGTAAGTCCATATTCACCTACCTTCTCCCATTATCTCATCAAGCATGGGCCTTGTAGCAATTTCCGGTGAAATGGGTATTGTAGCAATTTCCTGTGAAAGATTTGCACCTCCAACAGTGCTTACAGTGGACAGTGAGTTGTAAGGGCTCTCCTCTGTGCTCTCAGCAGCACCCTCAGTCAAGAAGCCAGTGGTATCATTGAATCTCCAATCAGTCAAGTAGCCTGGCCTCGTGGACACAGTCGGCACTTCAATATCTCCGGAGAGCATTGCCACCACACGGGACATCGGTGGTCTCAGCGCTGGTGATGCTTGAGTGCACAAAAGCGCTATTGCAACCATGCGTTTTGCCTCTTCTTCATTGAACTCTGATAATCTAGAGTCAACCAGCTCGGAAATGCGGCTGGTTTCCTGCAGTTTCCAAGCCTGAGAAGCAGGAAAAAAAATGACAAAGATGTATTCAAGCAACCTCATTAGACTGAACTAAAAGGGAAGAATAGTAGGAAGAAAAGAGAGACGTTTCTTTATTTAATGGCCATAAAACAACTGTAAAGTGGGACAATGTTCAAGCGTGTACCCATCCAAGAAGATACACTTTTTCTTCTTCCAAGCTAAGGTCTGAATTTGGCCTCCCACTGACAGCCTCTAGAGCCACCACACCAAATGCAAATACATCAGCCTTCTCTGTAAGGTGGCCATGCATTGCATACTCGGGAGCAAGATATCCGCTACAAAAACCATGGGTAAGCAGAATTAGAGTCTCAGCAACCATATGCGCAATGAACTAATGCATATGGCTCTGTGTGCATGTGACAGAAGAACATGGAGCTTACAAGGTTCCCGCCACACGGGTGCTTATATGGGTCTTATCATCATCATAAAGTTTGGCCAAACCAAAGTCTGATATTTTAGGTGTGAGATTAGAGTCCAGCAGAATATTACTGGCCTTCACATCCCTATGCACGATTCTCAGCCTTGACTCCTCATGAAGATAAGCAAGACCCCTCGCAACACCAATACAGATATCATACCGTGTTGCCCAATCAAGATTCAAGCTTCTTTGACCTGCACAACGGAAGCAATATATCATAAGTCCAATCATCACTTTTTACATGACAAAAAGACATTATTGAGGTGAAGATTCTGCTACCTACCAAAGATTGCCTGATCAAGACTCTTGTTTGCCAGATACTCATAAACAAGAATTCGATTATCTGCATTGATGCAGCATCCATACAGTTTAACAAGGTTGCGGTGTTGCACTGCAGATATAGTCGCAATCTCCGTCATGAATTGATCCTTTCCCTGGTGGGATGACACAGAAAGTTGCTTAACAGCAATCTCCCTCCCATCATCAAGTGTTCCCTGTTCTCCTTAATATGGTCAGTACTTACGATATAAAAGATCCTCAGCGATTTTAAGTTCAATAATGCGATTAGCATAATAATGTATACTCCAGTTCCTAGACTATCCGGGACCTCCACTTAAGTCTGACAAATGAAGGACGCGTCCACATATATCATGTTATTCAGTCTGGACCCCAGCAGACACAGCCAAGAAAACTGTCCATTCATTAGTTACTAAAAACACACATCATAACGTTTAGTTATATAACGCACGGATGGGTGGGTGTCGGTCGTTACATTTCTTTCTTTCCTGAACGTAATTTAGAATCTATTACAGTCATCCTCCAACGCCAAAGGACGATTGCCTAAAGGTGGAAAAAGAAATAAGTGAGGAGATCGTTTTCTTTTTTCTCTTTCTGGAAGGAGAAAATCTAGTAAATTACAGTGTATTTGTTTCGTAAAAATGCTTTTTGTGGAAATCAATTTCAAGGAAATTTTTTCTCCTTTTCAGACTAGGAAATTCATTTGTCTTATTTTAAGCATTGATATTTTCTTAGACCGTAAATGGGTTTTTGTTGACTAATCATTTTCAGCAAACCAAACAGTGAAAGTCGGGAAAACTAATTCGCAAAAAATTCTTTCATTCAAACAAACACACCACACCCTTAGTAACGTGTTGCTCTTTTTTCTGTTCTTTCTCCAAGAAACACTTTCAGAAAGATAAACCATTGACTAAATTCTTATGACAAGCTAAGATCAGAGCAGCTATAGTTGAAAATACAATAGTGATAAGATGAGCATTTGCAAGCAGCCAAGCACTTCAATTCTGCCATGACATTTAATTGTGACATCACTGCATCTACAGTTAATTTTTTCGTGTTATCCAACGGTTTATAACAAACCTTAAAAACAGGGCCAAATCCTCCCTCCCCAAGCTTGTTATTGGGATTAAAGTCATCTGTAGCAGCTTTTAGTTCCGCATAGCTGAAAGTGTAAGGTCTAGCATCCATGCCAAGGAACTCTGTAAGACACAATAATGCAGATAAGATTCCGGCTCTTGGAAGATTTTGCAAAACCTTCGTCACTTAGTTCCGCATAGCCGCTTAAATGCATTCGTGAAATTTAGTTCAACTAGAATACATGGAAATTCCACTTCCTACCACCAGTGGGCAATGGGCTCAAAAGCTCCCTAGAAAAGCAGCATTTCGACGTGGAGATTTCTCATTCTTTTTACCTCCGCAGAACATTGTTTTCATCTTTTATGCAAAAACAAAATTAGCACACAAGACTATAGATAGGAAATTATCATGAGGAAGCTATTGGAAGCTTCTGATCGTGTGGTTTACCTTGATCTTCAATCATGCGTGCCATTCTCCTTCTCCAAACAACATAGAACACCAGGAGAACAGCCATAAAGCCGACCACTCCAACTCCAGTAGCGACTCCAACTATCAAGCCAGTACGATCCTTTTTGCGGGATGTAGGATTGTCAAGGGTTGGGGGATTGTTACTGACAGTGGGTACGAAGTCTGCACAAAGTCTGCCAATTAAGTAATTTTTTAAAAAGTGGTGCTGGAAATATGAGCAAGTTTTTATCATAGTACCTGGGACAGCACTAATGGCTGAAACCGAAGGTCCATATGTGGCTTGATTTGGTACACAGCAAGTCCCTTTTCCAGCCCAAAAAAAGTGTATTTCAAGATAGTTTGCTGTCACCTGAGCCTGATACAATTTGGGGACAGCTGTGAGAGAGGCACTACCTGCATCTTTTCGTATGTCGAAATCCTTTTCAACAAGGTTTCCCTGCAATAAGAATAAATGGCATTGGCAAATGACCGTGAACTTTCCAGGTTAAAAAAAAGAAAAGACTGTCAAAATACAGCCCTACCTGTATGTATATATCGAAAAGACGCCTCCCAAGCCTTTGCCATCCAGTATCCCTGATTTCTACTTCAGCAAACTGGAGAGTGACATTGTAGTTTCCATTCTCCAGCCCTAATCCATAGTATCGTAGAGATGAAGCGGAGACCCGTGCACTCTCGAACAGCTCTGATAGCAAGGCTTTATAGGAAGGATCCGACCCTTCCTGGAAAATTTCATTGAAAATACCAACATTGCTCACTGCCCACCTCTCTGTGTCGGTCACATAGTAGGTAGCAGGACCGAGACTGTTATTATCCCGCTCATACACGGTATTATTGGATGTAGTAATCTGAGGGCCACCGCATTTAACTGCAAAATTAGAATCTGCATGACAAACATAAAAGAGCAAATCATGATGAGTTTATGAGAGGTACTTCCGTTACACAATAGACAGGAATTATCTGCTACAGCACATGCAATGTGGACATATTATACTTCCATAATCAGCCCAATTTAAGTTAGAATATATGTATGGCGCATGCTTATCTTCAAAACTTACTTCCAACAGTCTGTCGCATAGCATCTTAATATGCAGTTGTGGACGCGATAAATTAGTTCTCTTACAATCTAGTGAAGAGACCCACAAAGTCCTGATGAAAATGAAGGAAGGTCCTTTCTAGGGAGATCAATATCACAGATAAATGGGGAACATAGAGAGGCAAGTAATGAACATTAAGGCGGCCTGCCACATACCTGCCACATACCTGCCTTTTATACCCTGGACCACAGACTGAATTACATAGGCCCTTCGCAAATGGTGAGATTAAAATTCTAAATAGCATTTTTATAATGTGTTAGAAGTATAATGGGTAAAGTGATCTTTAGATCCCTTAGGGTTTACTCTGTTTCTAATTACTAATGCATAAATTGATTTATATTGATCTTTACTGAATAACACAAAATAATTTGTCCTCTCATATGATATCAGAGTAGAGTTCTTAAACCTAGTTGATGGAGCAACCACTCACTGCCGTCATTCTCTTGCAAACAGTCAACCGCGCGTCAAATTGCCTCCACCAACGCGTCTCTCTCTCTCTCTTGTGCGCGCAACTACGTACGACTCCCTTCAATGACGCGATTCATTGGTCGCTGGAGTCGTCGGTCACTAGATTGGCAGTCGCTGGATCTTACGCAATCTGATCTGAAGTAGCCACGATCGAAGTGATGCAATGGCCTTGCTTCTGCCTTTCAAGGATGCCTTTAGGAATTGATATTTGCTGATTACTGCGGACAAGGTGGGCTGCTGTACCATCACAAGCAATGGGTTGTCATGTCAATAGCTGTCCAGGTCGTGGAGACTCTTTTATGTGGTGATATATTTTTTCAATTGTGTAGAATTATTGAACTATTGAGGGTGAGTTGTTTGAAGGAAATTTTTTGTTAGAGTTTTCTTATTATTATTATTATTGGAGAATGGGTGATCCCATGGATAATAAATTGTGGGTGATCCTGAGAAGAATAATACTGTGATGACTGAGGTGATTTCCTTTTCGTTCAAATGAATTACCAATAAGAAGCTTGAGGGTAGCGCTAATTTTCATCAATGGAAGAAAATTGTGAAGTTAACTTTGACAGGCATAATTCAACATACACACTTAAATAAGCCTAATTTCACAAATGATGCAACTTGGGATGTTGTTAATGCACGTATTCTTAGTCAAATGCTAAATTCTATGAAGAGTAATATAGTTGATCTAGCAACTCATATTGACATAGTCAAAGAACCATGGGAATATTTTGATGTATTATATTTTGGCCAAAATAACCCGTCACAGATTTATGAGTTAGCACGGGAGTTTTAATGATTTGAAAGGAAAGAGGTGTTCTTTTATGCGCTACTTTGCAGATTTTAAGAGGATGCATGAGGAGTTGAATGTTGGTCTCCCTATTTCCGCCAATGACTAGCAAATCCAACTTCAAAGAGAACAATTGGCTGTAATGGGAATCCTAGGAGGTCTTGGTCCGGACTATGAAAACCTTAGGTCTCAAATCCTTGGAGGAGAGACTATTGCATCACTCACAGATATGCTTGCTAGGTTTTTTCGGGTATCTCATGAGTCTTCTCAAAACACCACATATGTGGTAGATAGTTCAGCTCTCGTGTCCCAGTCTCGAACTAGTAGTGATAGTAGGAGTGATGAATGAAACCGTAGAGGATATAATGGACGTAGTGACCAAAGGGGAGGCTGAGGCACAGGATAGGGAGAGGCCAAGGCCAACAACATCTTTATGGATAATCTCACATGTCTATTGATAGTTCAGGGGCCACATGAACTTGTCATTATTGTGGCAAACCTGGTCATATTCAAGAAAATTTCCTACAAGTTACATGGGTGACCATAACAACACCAGCTTGCAAGTATTGCATATGATGTTGACTCTTCTAAAGGCAAGGTAGCGGTTATTTTTAATGAGGAATTTGCTTGGTATAATCAATTTCAAATTTCATGCCTTTTAGTTGCTTCTCGTTTTTGGATCATTGACCCAAGGGCTTTTGATTACATGTTGGGTCTTTTGGTTATATTGTCCTCTCTTACTCCATCTTCATCTACAATTGCCCTATCCAAAGGTTCATCTAGACATGTCCAGGGGGTTGACATAGTTCATCCAACTCCTTCATTACTATTGTCCTTAGTGCTTTATCTTCCATAATTTCCGTTTAATCTCGTGTCTAGTAGTAAATTAACCAAAACTTTGTTCTACTTTGATTCTTATATTTTTCAAGATCTAGCTATGAAGAAGATGATTGGTAGAGGACGTGAGGCAAGGGGCTGTATGTGCTTGAAGATGCTCCTTCCATTGCGTGCTCTAGTGTTGCATCTTTACATCAAATCCATTGTTGTCTTGGTTAACCTTCTCTGCACAATCTTTAGAAGTTAGATTCTAGTTTTTGGTCCATTTCTAGTTTTGAATATGAATCACTTCAACTTAAAAAATTACATCAGGTTACTTACCCGCCTCAAGTCATTCAAATGAGCGGCATTTCCTTTTTTTGTTAGTTCATTTAGATATTTGCGGTCCTTGTCATGTGGTTTCCAATTTAGGTTTTAGACATTTTGTTCTTTGTGTTAATGACTATTCCGCAGTCACTTGGTTATATATAATAAAAAGTCATTCAAAATTGTTTTTAATATTTTGTGCATTTATATCTGAAACTCATACTCAGTTTGTTGTGGATGTTAAAATTTTGCGTTTTGATAACGCTAAGGAGTACTTTTCTACACCATTTTCTGACTTTATGACTCAACATGGTATAATCCAGGAATATTCTTTTTCCTGATACACTACAACAAAATGGGTTGTTGAAAGGAAGATTAGACATTTATTGGAAGTTACTAGATCATGTTGTTTGAGATGAAGGTCTCCAAAACTTTTTTGTCTGATGTTGTCCTAACTGCACGTTATCTCATTAGTCACATGCCTTCTTCTATTTTACGAGGTGATATTCCATTTTATAGTTGTTTCGCAATGAATCACTGTTTGTCTTACTACCCCATATTTTTAGTTGTGTCTATTTTATTTGTGATCATTGACCTAGAGTGTCAAAACTTGATCCCAGGGCCATCATATGTGTGTTTCTAGATTATTCTCGTACTCAAAAGAGATACCGTTGCTATTCTCCATTATTGAGAAAATACTTTATATTTGTTGATGTTTCATTCTTTGAATCCACTCCTTATCATAAATTTCCAATTATTGTGTTTGAGTTGAATGAAGACTTCCATGTGACCACCATTTGGTCAATTGCTCTAGTTGTTTCACTAGTGTCAACATAGGAACCACCTCATCTCTAGGTTTATATTTGACATCCTCGAGTAGCTAGTGCTCCCCCTTCCTCTTGTCATTACTACGTCATCTTCTGCTTTGGATCCACTGATAGTTGACCCTCTTCTTGTATCTAATCTTGATGTCCGTATTGTTTATTGCAAAGGTACATATGTTTGTACTCAACATTCTATTGCAAACTTTTTCTCATATTCTTTTATGTCTCTTTTCATTTGGTCTTTTTTTTTTTTTTTTTATCTATGTTGAACAATATCTTTCCCCAAGTCTATAGTTGAGGCATTACAAAGCTCAAGCTAGAGGACAACAATGGAAGAAAAATTAAAGGCCCTCTAGGTTAATCAAACTTGGACCTTGTAACTCTTTTTTTAGGCAAAACTATTATTGGTTGTCGATGGGTATATGTTGTGAAAGTCAATCCCGATGGTTCTCTTGCTTGTTTAAAAGCTAGACCAATTACAAAAGGGGTATGCTATGGTGTACGAGATTGTTTATCTTGATACTTTTTCTCCCGTTGCCATACTTCTATTTGTATTTTGATCTCTCTTGCTGCCACATGTAACTAGATCTTGTGTTAGCTTGATGTCAATGATACTTTCTTGCATGGTACCCTTCATGAGGAAGTTTATATGGAGCAACCTTTGGGATTTGTTGTTTAGGGGGAGTTTGGGGAACTGGTTTGCAAAATAAAGAAATCTTTTGTATGGTTTGAAGCAATAACCACTGTCGTGGTTTGGAAGATTTTTTGAGGTTGTACTTTCTTTTAAACTATCTAAACATAGAAATGGTCACTCTTTCTATTATAATAGTTAGAGGAAGGCAAGTTGTTCTTGATTGTGTACGTTGTTGATATTATCATTACTTGGTTGGTAGAGTTGAACTAAAGATATATCTTCAGCAATAGTTTCAAACAAAGGACTTAGGAAAGTTGAAGTATTTCCTAGGAATTGAGGTGACATAGTCACTGAAAGGTATTGTTATGCTACGGCGAAAATATGCCATGGATTTGCACTTAGACAAGTGTGTTGTCACTGAATCCTCTTGATTCACCCATGGAACAAAGGGTTAAATTGATTGTTAAGGAAGGAGAGATTCTTGATAATCCTGAGAGATATAGAAGACTAGTAGATAAGTTGAATTATTTTACAGTTACTTGACCAGACATTGCCTTTCCGGTTAGTATGGTAAGCTAGTTTCCATCTTCCCTTTGTACATCTCACTGGGATGCTGTCATTTAGATTTTGAGGTATTTGAAGAAGGCTTTAGGGAAAAGAATTTTTTACCAAAACCATGGTCATAATAGAATTGAAGGATTCTCTAATGTTGATTGGGTAGGGTCTCCAGATAATGGAAATCAAGCACTGGCTATTGTACCTTGGTTGGAGGAAATCTGATGTCATGAAAGAGTAAAATACAAAGTGTTTTTGCTTGCTCCAATATTGAGTTAGAATATAGAGCCATGGCACAAGTGGCATGTGAATTAGCATGGATTCAATAGTTATTAACTGAGTTAGGCTTTAAAGCTTACACTACGGTGTGATAATAAAGCTACAATGCATATCGCTTCCAACCCTGTGTTTCATGAAAAAACACAACACATTAAGGTTGACTCCCATTTTATTTGAGAGAAATTGCAAAGTGGAGTGATCCTCCCCAGTCATGTTTGAATTGATGAACAACTTGCGGGCATCTTTACTAAATCTTTTGGTAATGGAAGGATAAAATATATTTGTGACAAGCTGGGCATGATTAATATCTATACTCCAGCTTGAGGGGGTGTATTAGAAGTATAAAAGGTCAAGTGGTCTTTTGGACCTTTAGGGCATGTTTTGTTCCTGATTACTAAGGTATATATTGATCTATATTGATCTTTACTTAATAATAGAAAATAATTTTTCCTCTCACCTAATAAATTAAACAACCTTGCATGTTCTGCATCATATGAGGGATTTTGCAAAACCAAAAAGGCTATTGGATCAAATGACAAAGGACTCTATTAAGAAAAAGATGGCTTTTCCCTATGAAACAAAAATCAGATTCATTACTTAGCCACATAGATCGATGGATCCACATATCTCAATTGAAAAGCATCAATAGAAAATGAAAGAATTGGAATTGATCAATTTATGTCTCAAAACAAACAAAAAAGAAACAAAAGATCAAACATAAGTCATGGATCAACTAAGCCCTCTAGGGGGCTTGCAAGAGCCAAAATGGGACATCAAACCTACATAGCTGTCCCCTTTTCTAGGAAAATAACCTTACATACCAACTTGAATCTTAATTTTCCCTCTCTTCCACTGAACTACCCCTAATCTGACTTACTGGAAGAAACTAGTTTGACCATTCTGTCTTCTACTATATTTAAAGGTGCCATTCACTTCACGTATGAGGATGCAAGCAAGCAGAATAAGTAAGGTAACCCTAAACACGATCTCATGTCCTCCTCTTGTTGAGGCATTCCAGAAAAGGAAAGCGTATTAAGGGGAAAAGGTTACATGGACTTACAGATTCCCTTCCCATTATTGCAAGGAAAATTCCGTTGAAGACAGTTTAATCCTGAAGGAAGAAGGCTAAGACAAAAGGAGAAATTTTACTCAGTTGACCATTATGGCATTATGAACTTATGATTTAATCAAAAGCAGATACTTCTATTGCATGAAAAATTCCCTTTTTTTAATGACTTTCCCTGAAACATTCAAGATTCCTTCATGGATGATGCAATTGCTAATTAAATGCTAAAAGTTCTTAAATCATAGAAGTGGTGATAGCATCTCCAAGTTATAGTTCGAACTGTATGCCTTTTCCATTGAATACTAATACCAAGTTTCGCAGAATTGCTGATTATCCACGGCATCAATTATGAGGATTAAAAGATGGTCAAACTGTTATATCAGTATTTATCCAAATTACTGACGTCCACAATACGAATAAGGACAATCATATGAAAGTCGCTACCTATGACAGTTCTTTCGTAGGCAGTGTTTTAGTGATTTATATTCGTTCCAAGCAGTAAATTAGCAATCAAATGTAAGAGTGAGTTAACAGAAATTGAGCATGCAAGATCTTAATTAATGGAATTAGTATGACAAAGGACAAATTCGATATAGAAACATCCAACACGCCCAGCAGGGTGGTGGGATCGATGATTATCCTCGTTAAGTGAGGTAGGCATTCAAGCCCAATCTGAGGACTCATCAGCTAATCGTTTTCAATTTTGATTACTGTCTATGATCACTCGAGCATTATAAGCGAAAAATCGCCAGAGCAATTACCTACTGTCAGACTTGTCCAATGTAAAGTTGTTGCCAACCAGATTACTGCAGAATGCATCATTGAAAAAAGATGTGATTGTAAGTCTCCCCACAAGATTGGAATACCTACAGCTCATCCTGTAGCTAGAAAATGACTTCAAGTACTATATAGCATCCCTCAAGAGTAATAAAAGATTGATACAGTGCAAAAGAAGAGTCCTCGCTTGAGATATCTAACTAAAAGTATCAATTATCATTTTTCGAACAACAGAAATACATACAGTTGTAAATCATTGCTGACCCAAGAAGGAAAGCTTCCCATCAAGTTATTGTATGACACATCACTGCAAAAATGGCACAGGAGAGATGTCATTTAGTTAACCAACAGGAAAGCCGTCTGTCAGTATGAAATAGCATGCTGTGATATGTCAAACAACAAAAGGTTGACCATACTCTCTGTGTTCCAAGACGCAAAATAGATGACTTTGAAAGAAACTATATTTAGTGCTGAATTAGCTATAAGGGGAAAGGAGAAAAATCTATTCAAGTAGTTATGTCCTCATTTTGACCTTCAACCTATGACGGAACAAGGAATGTTTTGACTACACATCCTCTTTGCATTCATACTCCACAAGTGCCGCTAAAGACTAGTACGTAATTTCGTGTTCTTCTCGATTGATCAGTGACAGTTGTGAGCATCATTATGGTTATCATGCAAAGGAGATCTTTCAGGTGTTCTTACATGTTAAGAAGGGATGCACTTTTCTGTTCAGGAAGTGCGCCATTCAAACTATTATTTCCAAGAAACCTGAGAAATGAAGCAAAGTGATTTGCAAAGCACTAACAAAGAGAAAATATTGGAACACATATGATTATCCAGAAGAGGTATATTACAAGTAAGTGAGTGAGCTCAAATTGAAAAGCGAGTCTGGAATCTGTCCCGTTAACTTGTTGAAGCTTAAGTCCCTGGTCCAATACAGATGCAACATATTGAGTAAATAACATATACATGTTTGAATAAAAAATAATGCCTTCGGGAAGATTGAGCAGATTACATGTGAAAAACAACACAATACCCAATAAATATAACATCTTGTCAATTGAAGTCTAGAGAAGAGTCGTGGAGGCAAATGCTCCTTTGAAGTACTGTACTATGAATGAGGGCACAAGATGGTCTTTAATTAAAATATGATCATCCAAATAATATTAAGTACAAATCATTTAGTAACTACTATTATAAACCATTAATGAAGGGTGACTTATTCATCTTTTTCAAATATTGCTTCTGAGTCACTGAATATATATTCACAATGTAAATGGCAACAACTCATATCCACGTTGATGATAATGAAAGACAGACACACTTCGGCATATTTTCAATCAATCTCGACCAAAACAATGACTTACAGCTGAGATAAACCCTGGTATCCTGAAAAATCTGATGGGAGCGAATCTGAGATATTGTTATTCCTCAGTATCCTGGAAACAATTGGGTAACCCCATTTCACATACGGGCCAAAAGAGGAAAAGAAAGGAAAAGAAAGTCTGCTACGAGCTCCGGAATCACAATGTCTTACAGAATAGACAGATTCTTCATATTCCTGATGAATTCCAGTGAAGAGCTCACATTAGACACATCACTTATTCTCCTGCGTTATGTACTCAAATCATTGTCAGTTTGTTCAAGGCTGTGGTAAGTTATTTTTTGCAAGCATAGAAACAGAAAGTACATGGTCCACTCACAAGTCTTTCATAGCAGTTAAATTGGAAAATGTCGAAGGAATTGAACCTTCGAAAGAATTTCCTCGAAGAAACCTATAAACAAAACAAATTGAGAAAAAATTGGACAAATTTACCACGTACTGTTTAATGATAACATAATACAGAATTAATGCTTTAGAACTTGTCAAATTTCAATTTCCAGATCCTAGAAACTGTTGTGAAAGGTAGACATTCATGGTCCTAGGCATGGTTAGAATAAAACAGACATATATATATATATATATTGCCTTACAGCTGTGTAAGCTGCGACCAATTTCCTATGAATTCTGGTATATTGCCAGTGAAGTTGTTATCCAATGCCCACCTGCAACCGGAAAAAGGTATTTTTGCTGAGAAATCATATCACAAATCTTTTCCTGTTAATAGTTTTTTTCTAGTATCAAAGGAGGAATGAAGCTCTTACACTGTTTGAAGATTTTTAAGCTTGGAAAATGTTGACGGAATCTCACCACTGACTCCAGAACTATCCATGTAACTGCAAGATAGGTGACTTCCATCAGCCAAGGGAATTTTATTAATTTAACGCAACTCAAATAACTCAATAGTTCCTTCACCAAAAAAAAAAAAAAAATAACTCAATAGTTTGTCCTTTTGAATAGTTGAAAGCAGAAGTGATGCCAAGAGGAGAGGGTGACAGAGTGTCATGGAATATTTGCACAACATCGACGAGACTTAAAAAGGTTTACACCCAGAAAGTACACGGCCAAACATTGCAGGAGTCTCTAGTAGTGGAAATGTCAACAAGAGGATGACAGTGAAAGTGAAATATGAGGTATAAGGATTAGGCTATGTGATGATGGGCAGGATGATAGTAACAACAACACGCTACTGCGAGTCAGAAAGGTTAAAAGAAACTAATCAATATGAAAGGACAAATGAAAAAATTTACTTAGTCCGTTTGCCACCTATTTCGACAAAACTAGCCTCCACCAAACTCCAATACCTGCAAATATTTTAAAAGGAAATATCCATGTTTAAGAATGTTAAGCAGGCAGGACTTACAGTTGCTGCAATTTGGACAGATTTCCAAGCTCAGATGGCAGAGAGCCACTGAAGTAATTGTTGCCAAAGTTCCTACAACATTAAACAAGTCGTCAGATCCACTCTTTCTTTTATATCTTTTTGCAAGGCAATTTTCATTGAAAATTAGTCTGAACATCCAATGGACCTAATGCAGTCGAATCCTTCTGCTTGACATTACAAATCCTGTTCTGGAACTGTTACTTACAATGACAATAGCTCTGTAAGTTGCCCAAGTTGCAGTGGGAGCTCCCCTGATAATGCATTGATGCCCAGACTCCTGAAGTAAATCAGCAGAGTAAGCATCAGGAAAGAAAGAAAACTACTAAAAAAAGGAGCAGAGAACTCGTATAAATTTTGAAACTAGAATTGAGTTGTGCTCACAGATACTGCATGCGAGTTAGGTTGCCAATGGATGGAGATAAGGAACCACTCAAGAGATTTTGGTACAAGTACCTGTATAAAGTACATAATACAATCAGAACAATGGAAACCTACGTAAGATTTTGAAACCTTGGTGAGTAAAATCAATATGGAGCTTCAGCAAATGAGAGCATGTGAGATTGCGTGGACAAGCTCGAACTGAGTGTTGCTTAATTATAAGGCATGACACGTGGCACACCATGAAAACTCCAGTGAAATGAGAAACTACTGGAAAAGAAGGAAGAAGTGGAACGGGACTAATACATACAGATTGAAGAGGTAAGTCAAGTTCCACAACTCATCAGGGATAGGACCGTCAACGTTCATTCGAAAAACCTTGCTGCAACCAAAGAAAAACCACCCGGTCATGAGAAGAGATGTACCTATGGTGGGTGAGATAGTGTCGATACGTACAGCTGTGTAATGTGGCAAGTAGTGGAATTGCTGAAGGAGCAGTCGCATTTGATGAAAGGGTTGTAATCATAATTGTAGAAGGAAACAGCGTTGTTGATCGCGGCTCCGCTGCATGGCTCTCCACTTATGTTCCATTTTGGCGTCTGTGAAGTGAGTCCCCATGTTGACCATATCGAGTTCAGAATCGCCACTACATTCACATAACCATCATCGACTCACACGTGTTCAGCTTCATGCTCAAACTAAATGCATTGGTATATGATTCATACCTTAAGTAAATGGAGAATGATTTAGACAATTAAGTGCAAGTAATAATACAGGTTTTCACATGCTGTCCATCCAGTTGAATTGTACAAGCGGGGACAGCCGCTCATATGGAAAAGCGTCTTTACAATTCCCAGACATGATTTTAATGGAATCGATTTTGCGTTTTTGATTATACAACAAGCCGTCAAATGAAAGTGAAGGTGAAAGTGGGACCGCAGGCGTCCTTGCGATCCCATTTTTCAGAAAAATGATTTATTTTATTTTATTTGGTGATACGTGACCAAAAACATTTTATGATGTTTGGATCTCATTTGCAAATGATCTTAATCTCAAGCAAAAATAAATCTTATTTAAATATTTTTTAATTTTTTAATTTTCTTTTTTTTTTTCTTTCACTTTACTTCTTCCTCCTTTGCCGGTCGTCGAGCTCCGCCGTTAGCCTCAACAAGCCACCGGCACCGTCGTTGAGGCCTGACAAGGATCAACTTGGCTAGCCTTGGGGTTGAGGCCAATCCTAGCCAACCTGCGCTTGTGGCTGATCGATGAGGCCCAACAACTAGCAAAGGAGGAAGAAGGAAAGGAAAATGAAAAAGAACGAGAGAAAAATATTTAAAAATCAAATTTAATAGAAAAAAATATTTATAAATTCAAGAAGAGCAATTCCTCAAAATGTTTTTACTTTGTGAGATTTAGGAACTCATTTTCCTTATTTTATGCATTTGTATTTTCCTTGATCGAAAAGTGTTTTCCATTAATTAATCATTTTTTATAAGCCAAATAGGTGAAAGTTCGGAAAAACAATTCCGGGAAAAAACATTCCCTGAAACAAACACACCCTTAGTACTAGTTATTATAGAAAACAAAATAAAAAAGAGATTTTGTAGATGCATAAATTAAATGAATTACATTCGGTATCTTTTTCCAATTCATTTTGGGGTTATGTCCATCATTTAAAAATGGCATTTCATGAATATTTTATTGCTTAATAATATCATGTTGTGAATTGAAATATATATATAAAAAAATTTCCAGTTCATTGCCTCGTTGCTTGCTTAAGAGACCACAACTCTTTTAGCTCTTCCAACGGTCCATCTCTTTCAACCAAAAAAAAAGGTCGATCTCTTACAATTTAAATTGTGTCGCCAAATCACTACCGCATTAAATTAAATAAATAATACATTTACACCAACATGACTACTGTTTAGCCAGCGATGAGAAGAACACTCAAGCCGTGGTTTCTTGTAAGCATTTTTTTTTCCAAATTTATAATTTAATAGATCCTTTTAATAAGTTTTATTTAGTAATAACTAATCGTACAGGTGATCAGCCATACTTAGGTATTTAATATCATTCAGAAGTATTTCTTTCTTTATTTTTTTAATATATGAAGGCTGCGTTTGGAAACTGCATTCCCAAGGATCTTTAGGGGGCTAAAGGCTTTTAGGTCAAGGAAAGAGTGTTTGGGAAGACTTTTTCTACTTGCCTTGGAAAAGGCAAGCCTTCCCAGAGCTGAAAGCCCAAGGCAGCCCTGCCTTGGGCATCTTGGGCTTTCAGCCTTCTCGGAAGGCTGATGGAGAGTAAGACAAAAAAAAAATTCCATAAATGTCCTCGTTAACATTTCGTTTTTCCGGTTTTGTCCTCGTAACTATTCACCTTCTTCTTCGTTGGAGGTTGGCCGGCGAAGTTGTGCCGAGCTGTGAGGGGCCGGCGACGAGCTGGACAGAGACGGCAAGAGGCCGGTGTGTCACGGCGACCGTCGGCGGCCAGTCGCGTGACCTCGGCGACCCCCTGCGAGTCGCGTCACCGCGACCGCTGCAACCCTCGGCAACCACCCAAATCTAGGTCGCAGTAGACCGTCGCAACCTCGGCGACGCTACGACGCCCGGCAGATCTGGGTCACCAAAGGTCTCCGCGACCCGAGATCGGGGCCGCGCGACCTCCGACGACCCAAATCGTGTGCGAGATCCAGGTCCCCGGAGGTCGCCGCGACCCAGATGCAGGCCGCGCGACCTCCGGCGACCCAGATCGAGCAATCATGATCGCGCGATTTGGTTGCAACGATCTCGGTCGCGATCGGGGTCGCCGCAACTAGATCAGCGGCCCCAAGCGACCTCCGCACGGAGGTCGCGGCGCGGACAATCTGGGTCGTTGCGACCCTCGCCGGAAGGTCGTGCGACCCACCGCGCTGCGACCTCCGTGCGGAGGTCGCCGGGGCCGCTCGATCTAGTTGCGGCGACCCTCGCTGACCGCCTGCCTCTCGCCGGACCGCTTGCTCACTTAGGACCGCCTGCCGCCGGCGGTAATCAGCCAATTCTCTTTTTTTTTTTTTTTTTTTTTTAATGACAAAAGTCTTTTATGCAGTTAATTTATCCAAACACTATTTTGCTCAAACATACTTTATAATGTACTTTTACAAATACGATTTACCAAACACAATTTGTATTTCCAAAAATCCCTTCAACTCAAAGGCCTTTACAATTTTTTCAAGGACTTTCCCCAAAAATCTTCCCAAACGCACTCGAAGAACCCCACTTTTGGGGATTTGCTTTATGCCAGCAAATCCCACCGAGGACTAAGCAAGAATTTTCAAGCAAAATGGGGCAAACTACCGAGTTGCCTTGGTGAAGTAAGAGGACGCCGTCCTTCATGGAAGGATAACGGTGCCGTCACCTAATCTCGGTAATCATACTTTAGCAGGAAGGAGATGATTTTCCATCATCAGGAAGGATGCTCACGATCTTACGCACTCTTTAAGAACAGCAAACTCGTTAAACACACACGAACACGCGGAGAGAAAAGAGGGAAGAGAGTTTGTGTTGTACCTTCAGAAGGGTCGGTCGTAGCATTCTGGCTCTGAGCACGAGCGACGTCTGCAAGTAGTATGCAAGCTGCTACATGCAAGGCAACGATCACCCTCGAATTTGCCATTGTTCAACCAGAGAGAGAGAGAGAGAGAGAGAGAGAGAGAGCCTCAGAGCTGGAGAGCCATTATGTCAAGTCTGACCAACCGCACTCCCAGATATATGTATATATTGTAAGAGTTTTGTAAACTAAATTAATTAATATTATAATTTACTGTTTTTACGGTTACTGTAAAACATGATTGGTCTAAAGTGAGATAAAATGTTTTTTAATTAGTCTAATATGGGCTGGTTAGTGTGGGCTGAGTTGAGCCTGACCCGTAATGAGGGGGACTGGCTGGAAACCCTATAAATAATGTTCAAGTCTCTCCTTTAATCCTAATTCTCACATGTATCCTTAAGGGTGTTTACCTAACGCTACACGTGAGGGGGGGCCGCCTCATTGAGCCAGTGATACGCAGGGTAATAGAGGAAAATGACTTGCGCGTGGAACATTGTGTTTCCGCTTCTGCTTCAAGAATAATGGATCCCAAAACAAGTGCTTTAATCTTTCTACTCAATTATGCATGTTCTTATTCTAGTTATGAAGATCTTGGGATTACGCAATTTGCGTCCAACATATATATGTGTAGATATAGTTTGATGAGAAAGCCAAGTGGCGTCTGAGATAGAGATCAGAAATGCTCCCCTTACCTTCACTAATTTCTCCGTGCCGTACAAATGTTTGAAATCAGCCTTCGAAAATTCTGGTCGATAACCGTGGATGAGAAATTGGCTAAGCTATATCTGGGTCAAATGTCTCATGCTCGTTTTACACTTCAAAGACACTTCACCGTTAGAAGAGTGGAATTTTTGTTACCACTAAAGAAAAACGATTAGTTCTTTTTGCCTGCCGGGCATAGCTGCTAGTCTAATTAAGAAGAGATCGAGTACCCATTTGAAAACATCCACGAAAGGTTGTGGAATTACATAGTAGGTCCTCAACACATATTTTGGGATCACCATTTGGAAACACTGATAAACTCAATTTACGCAATTTAGTTGCTAGTTATGCATTTTTATTTTGGCGAAAAGTCACTTTCCTGCACAAAAAGTATTGCAACTTGCAAGCCGACGGCTTATGGAAGTCAATATCGCGTGAAAAAGTATAAAAAAGTCTTAAACTTATTTTACTTGTGCAACTTGAGTCCTAAGCTTATTAACAATTTACAAATGTAGTACATCTGGCTATAGTTGAAAATCACTAACATAGACACTGATTATTCTATATGGCATGATTAGTGCTAGTTTGAACATTTTAAAAAAAAATTATTACTTTTTTTCTCTCTTCTTTTCATTTTTATAGTTCTTTCCTTTTTTTTTTTTTTCCTAAATTGTGGGCCAGGAGAGGTATGGGCGAGGGCCCAACGCCCTTGTCGGACTTGCTTGGATCTAGATAAGGGCCATGACGCCCTCAACCAAACTCCCTGACACTCACTTGTGGTTGACGATGGTCAACGGACGACTTCGCCGGCCAGAGTTGTAAAAGAGAAAAAAACAATGAAAAGAAAAGAAAAAAAATAATAACAAAAACTCAAAAAAAAAAATTAAAATCTCTATCAGTGTTGATTGCGCCATGTAGGATAACTAATATTCACGTCAACAATTTTTGATCAAAATTAACCGAATGGTAGATTGGCAAATTATGAAAATGTTTAAATTTTAATTAATATAATTAAAATGTTTATAATTGAATAAGTACAAGTACAATTATATTTAAGACTTTTTTTTTATTACTTTTTCAAATGTCATGTGTGGTGTTTAAAGTCTCGTCCTTTGTGATGACAGGGAACTGTTTCGTTTTGTCAAAATGCATTGAATGGTTTGATAGAGGCGCGTGATGAGACATGGGGGAAAGAGCCAAAGAGAAAAGATTCCGCATATGCTAAGATCAACATGGACGTCTAGAGTTGACAGGTTCATCCAATTTGTTGTGGCACCTCCACATCCACTTTATTTTGAATTAGATGTGAACGGGCTAAAGATTTTTGTGAATCTAGAATGGGAAATTAGAGGAAGAAAATAAAGGTCGATGTGAGGAAAGACCAATGATGGGAACTTTCATAAATGTCATGACATAATTTAAGTAGAAAAGAACCCCTTGAATTTTCTCTCATGGATATAGTATTGCGTCTCTCGCCTTTTTTTTTTTTTTTTTTTTTTTAAAAAAAAATTATTACCTTGACAAATAATTATATAGCCAATATATATTTTTCACAATTTGTTAGTTTCCATCTCATTTTGAGATGACAACTTCTTTTTATTTATATGCACAGACAAGATTTTAATTGAGGTCGAAGAAAACTTAGATTCATGATTGGAATAGGGATGAAGGAGAAAATATCAACCTGTACGGACCGTTACTTCCACTTCAACATGGAATTTTCACAATTTGGTACATTGTACAAGTCCCAGCATGAAAAAGTGGGATATCAAAAATAGCGATCCCCACGTCAGCGCATTTACTCTTGGAAAGAGATGGTCGTCGTTTATAGCGACCTTCACGTCAACGCATTCACTCTTGGAAAGAGATGGCTGTCGTTTATAGCGACCTCCACGTCAACGCATTCACTGTTGGAATAGCCATTTTTCCTAAGTTGTTAGCCCTATCCAAAATGAGATGACAACCTTTTATTTATATCAGACAAGATTTTAATTGAGGTCGAAGAAAACCTAGATTCATGATTGGAATAGGGATCCATAATTCAATCTCGATACAACGTCCAATTTTCATTGTAAAGTCCCGGCCTGATGGCAAGTGGGATATAAAAAATAGCGATTGCTTGGAAAGAGATGGTCGTCGTTTATAGCGAGAATCCGAAAGAGATCTTTTTCCCATTTCTATATATATTTTTTGTGTTAATCCAAAATGAGATGACAACTTCTTTTTATTTATATGACCGACTGTCGTCTTCTGATTGGAATCGGACCGTTACTTGCACTTCAACATGGAATTTTCACAATTTGCCACGTACATTGTACAAGACCATGAACTCCGTGGGTGAAGTAAAAATGAAAGGTCCAAACAATATGAAAAGAGATGGCCGTCGTTGTGGGTGGCGTTGGTCAGACATGTCAGCCTTCTCCCTTTTCTTTCCTCGATACACGTCCTTCCAAAGCCTGATGGCAGCTTCAAAAGAATCCAGACAATTTTACCAAACCGAATGTGGATGGATTGATTGATTCGTCATTACCAGGTGGGGTCCAAGTTTATAAGGGAGCTGTCAGCTTTTCAGTTCAATCGTGTTTCAAACAAGACTCAGTGTAATAAAGGTCTCGATCCACTGTTTTGGTTACAAGATTTTTTTGATTCGTCATTATTCAGGTGGGGTCCGAGCTTTTTGAGGGTGCTGCGCACCAAATTCAATCGTGATCAAACAGCATGACTCAGTCATAGTAAAGGTTTCGATCCACTGTTTGTGGTAACAAGTTTATTGATCATTGATCATTTTGCTATGCGAGAAGGAGGAAGTCCTCTCTGTTTTTCTTTTATATCCGTTGAGTTAGTGAAACGCAGATGTGTTGCTCCAGAGCTATGCCATGACCAAACGATGAGCACTGCCTATAATAAAAATTCAGCAGGAAAATATTTTCTTAGAAGAAATAAACAAATGAAATAGTATGTCTAATGGGTAGTGGCATCTGTTTTAGGTTTGAATTATTTCTGAAGTTCACATGTTTCGGTTGTCAGCGCAACTATGTGTGATAATAATGGGAGATATAAAGAAATGAGAATGAGAATAAAAGAAAGCAAAGCTTAATTGCTCTGTGGACGGAGTCTCCACCTTAACAGTCCAGCTATCAACCTGTTTGCGTCATCAAAGGAATCTCTAATTGCATCTACCTAGTTAATTTAATTTAATGTAATTGCAGTTTTGTGCCTGTGAGGCTCATCCTCTAAACCATAACTAAATCAAACTAAGCGATTCGCTAATTATGACCTAAACATTTTGAAAGAGTATCCATCCAATTAGACAGATGATTAGTTACACTGGCCGAGTTTCTGAGCTTCCTCTCTCAGTGACAGGAATAATCTTGCAAGTTTAAAGAAATAGTGCAGAATGTCTAGCATGGCCAAACGCAAATAAAACCAACCCACGAATCAGAACTTATGCCCTCACGTATCTTCTGCTTGACCGTCTGTTGTAATCTACCTACTAGAAACCAGGTTTAGGAGGTCTTAAACATCCTGTGCTATGTCCTGTAGGGCTAGTCTAATTGAAGCTAATTTGCATAACGAGAGTAAAAATAGCAAGTTTTTGGCAGGGAAAGAACAGTTATTAGTGAGTTTTCCAAGGCCCAGACTCAGTAGTCCATTAGAGAAAGTCCTTAAGCAAACAGTTGTTTGGGTTTTCCCACCATAATACAGCCCGCAATTGCGTCAGTCCTAGAGTAACTCTGTTGCCAATAATATCTGTGAATGGGCCATTCTGTTTAGATGTATTGCTGTGGTATGCACTCAGACCTGGCCTGAATCTGCAATTCAAGCTCTTTGGTTTCTCTCTTCTAGTACAGTTAAAGTTGCTTTCAGACGAAAAAGTGAAACCCCATGAGAAGTTAAATTAAGTTCAAGAGGCCAACTGCTGCACATCTAATTCAGTTTAAGATGCCAACTGCTGCACTTGTAGGCTTGTAGCTGAGACAGGAGAGAACGATACTGGCTTGACAAAAGCCAATATTACAAAATATTAATTTATTTCCTGAGGTGATTTTTGGCATACTAAATATAAATTTAAAAAGGAATAGGAACTGACCACCACTAACATGAGCAAGCTGAAGGTTAAGAGCTCCATTGTCATGTGTTCTATGGTTGGAAGGTTTTCAAAAAAGTGACATTCATAAATTTTAAAATTCTCAACTGGCAGGCTTCAGACAGATTAGCACTTTACACTTTCACTGCGATCAAAGGCACCTGCTCTATTCACGAAGCTGATACATTTGTTATGATAGAAATTATCAGCACCAACCTCATCTAGTATGTTTGAGTAGAAGAATCCACAACCTGGAACAGCAACCACCCCCGCAATCACACTCTTACCTTTTGACAATGACATATATTGGATTTCAGACAGCTTATTAGCAATAAAAATAGTGGAAAAAAGCAGCGTTTGTCAGACAGAAGGCACTCCTCAGGAATCTTGGCAAATATAAAGAATGAACCCTGAGGCTTAAACTGAATGTGCAAACCAATTTCAGCTGGAATTCTAGCTAGGAAATCTCTTCTTACTTCATAGTCCTGAACATCAATGGGAATAAGAGTCGGTTATTGCTTAGTGCGAATCCTCATGCACAGCCTTGGAGTATACTACTTGTCTCAGTGATTCAAAATATTGTGGCTGACTTATAAGAGCGGCAAACACAGCCTCCTGGAAAGGGTGTCAACAAGGTGCTGGAGCTGAATCTGTGATTCTGACGTGTATGTTCTTTAGGGCCAGTGATACTGCATCTCAGAACTAGGAGATCACCTGTACCCTGAATGTTTTCGAGAAGAAATTATCGTCCACTCCTGCATTCCTCGAAGAGAGGCGAGGGATATATGTTTTGTCTTGTCATATGTGAAAGTGTTCATACCCCTGAAAACATTTGCTATTTTATACTCATTCAGCCCCCGGATATCGAAATCCCCCGCATAAAAGCACTTCTGGGGACCGTGATTTGATTGAAAAGGAATCTCAAGACAATAAAAAATGGAACAAACTAAAATCGACTTTGGGGGGGGGGGGGCAGGGCAGCAACAGCTTGACGGATGTATCTTATGAAGCAACGCTGATTGCTTTTTATCTCAACGCAATGAGTTTAATAAGCTCACAAGGCAATTGCACCATGTTGGTGAAATTTTATGCTGAGCAATATTATTCATTCATGCATGTATGCAAGAGACTTGATTAGAATCGATTGTCACTGCTCCCATGTTTCTTCAGCTGCTCACGAGTCACACCAATGGAAATGCAGGGAACAGAGTAAGAAAATCGCTTTAAAGGAAGATCATCCTATGTTATCATCTCTTAAGGCAAACAAGAGTAATTTATTGTAGTTGCTATCATGTTACATTACTATCATTTCCTACAATGGTATGTGAAAAAAAAAAATCTGAAACTAACATCGACCACTTGGACTAGATGAATAGTGCTGGTGAAGAATGAGTTTATATCTGCTCCCCCAAATACATTCCGTAAGTTAATGCTTTAGAGGAAAAGCATCGACCTCTTGTTTTTTTCCTCCCTCTGGGAGTACATTGGCTGATAATCGAGGCACCGCGCAAACAAGCAGGATGACAGTCGTCCTTGTTTGGAGATTAGAGAGAGAATACCAAAGTTGCCCAAAGAACTCGCCGAATCACCTTTGATTGGTGTATTGTAATTGTGATGCCCAACACATGAACTTGACCCAGAGACGGCAAAAGCTGACAACGCAGAAACCGAGTGCCGTGTGATTAGCAAACTTATATAGATAGTGGTACAATTGAGCATTGTCAGAAAATGCAGACTATGCTCCTCAGAAAATTCGAGCTATTTTCAGCATTTACCCAAATCTTTCTTCTTTCTTATATGTGTTTGATTTGGATCGGAGGATTCTCAGCTGGTAGAAAGATGTGAATAATGATGCACTTATTCTTGCAAGTTTCCGAACGAAATTATAGAAGTTATTTGCAATATAACTAGACACTTGCGGAGGAGAACCGGTTAATGTTCTCTTGGGTTGTGAATTGATACTTTGCAAATTTACCAGAAAAATTGACAATTTGTACAGCTTTATTCCACAACTTTTTACATAATAGAAAAATCATTGACGGGAAGAGTCATCTTTCATAGGAAATTCATATGTATGTTCTAGTAAATAAAGACAATACAAAATGTGACTGATGAAGCCTGACACGGATGTAGCAGAGATCCATCCAGGTAGACCATATTCATCTACCTTCTCCGACTATCTCATCAAGCATGGGTGTGAAACCAAGTACCGGTGAAAGATTTGCACCGTCTACAGTGCTTGCAGTGGACACAGGGTTGTAAGGGCTCTTGTCTGTGTTCATGTGTGTACTCTCAGTCACGAAGCTAGTGGTATCATTAAATCTCCAATCAGTCAAGTAGCCTGGCCTTTGGACACGGTCGGCACTTCAATATCTCCAGAAAGCATTGCCACCACACAGACATTGGTGGTCTTAGCGCTGGCGATGTTTTAGTGCACAAGAGCGCCATTGCAACCATGCATTTTGCCTCCGTTTCATTGAACTCTGAAAATCTAGAATCAACCAGCTCCACAACACGGTTGGTTTCGTGCAAGGTCCAAGCCTGAGAAGCAGGAAAAAAGTGGCAAAGATGTATTCAGGCAACCTCATAGACAGAATTAAAAGGGAAGAATAAAAGGAAGAAAGAGAATGATGTTTCCTTCTTAAATGGCCATAAAACAAATGAACAAGTGGGACAATGTTCAAGCGTGCATCCATTCAAGAAGATATATTTTTTCTTCTTCCAAGCTAGGGTCTGAATTTGGCCTTCCGCTGACAACCTCTAGAGCCACTACACCAAACGCAAATACATCTGCCTTCTTCTGTAAGGTGGCCACGCATTGCATACTCAGGAGCAAGATATCCACTACAAAAGCAATGGGAAAGCAGAATTAGAGTTTCAGCAACTGTATGCATAAGTGAACTAATAAATATTGCTCTGTGTGCACGTGACAGAACAAAATGGAGCTTACATGGTTCCCACCACATGGGTACTTATATGTGTCTTATTATCATCATAAAGTTTAGCCAAACCAAAGTCTGATATTTAAGTGTGAGATCAGAGTCCAGCAGAATATTACTGGCCTTGACATCCCTATGCACGATCCTCCACCTCGACTCCTCATGAAGATAAGCTAGGCCCCTTGCAATACCCAGACAGATATCAGAGCATGTTGCCCAATTGAGATTCGAGTTTCTTTGTCCCGTACCATGGAAGCAATATAAGTCCAAGCATCACTGCTAATCAAATATATGGCAATTTGAAAAAGTTTCTTACATGGCATTGTTCTTAACTTTAGTTTGCTGATTTCCCACTTATTTTGTAACTTTTCCATGGTTCGTGCATTAAATATGTATTCACATGACAAAAGACATTATTGATGTGAAGATTCTACCACCTACCAAACATTGCCTGGTCAAGACTCTTGTTCTCCAGATACTCATAAACAAGAAGCCGATTCTCTGCATCAATGCAGCATCCATACGGTTTAACAAGGTTGCGGTGTTGCACTGCAGATATAGTTGCAATCTCTGCCACAAATTGATTCTCTCCCTGGTGGGATGATACAGATAGTTGCTTGACAGCAATCACTCTCCCATCATTGAGTGTTCCCTGTTGTCATTGATATGGTCAGTACTTCAATGTAAAAGATCCTCTGCCATTTTAAGACCAATAATGCGATTAGCATGACAATGTATTCTCTAGTTACCAGACTATTAGGGAGCTCCACTTAAGTCAGACTATCAAGAATGCCAAAGAACCCATCTTCTAGAACTACAGTTAATTAATATGTAGATGACAAATGAAGGACAGGTCAACCTATATCATGTTATTCAGTCTGGACCCTAGCAAATATAACCAAGAATTGTCCATTCATTAGTTACTTAAAACCACATGTTACAACATTTGGTTATATTATCACCGATGGGTTGATGCTTTTCATTGGATTACTTTCTTTCCTAGACGTAATTTAGGATCTATTACAGTCATCCTCCAAAGCAAAGGATGATTGCCTTAAAAAGGAAAATGGCATAAGTGAGGAGAGTTATATTTTTTTTCTCCGGGGCTGAGAAAATACTGGAAGTTAGGTCCATCAGCACACGGAAACAATGAACTTTTCTCTTTTAGTTCCAAGGTACCGAAACCATAATTTTGGTACCATTCTGTAATGAGTTTCTCCTCTTTTTCTGTTCTTTCTCAAAGAACTTTCAGAAAGATAAACCATCAATTTAGTTCTTATGGCAAGGTAAGATCAGATCAGCTACAGTTCAGGAAGCTATAGTCATAAGAGCAGCATTTGCAAGCAGCCAAGTATTTTACTTCCGCCATAGTATTCAACTGTGACATCACTGAATCTACATTTAATTTTTAGTGTTATCCAATGAATTACAACGAACCTTAAAAACAGGGCCAAATGCTCCCTCCCCAAGCTTGTTATCGGGATTGAAGTCATCTGTAGGAGCCTTTAGTTCCGCATAGTCGAAAGTGTAAGGTCTAGTATCTATTGCAAGGAACTCTGTAAGACACAATAATGTAGACAAGTTTCGGAAACATATTAGCCGCTTAAATTAGTCAGCCAGCAAAATAAAAATGCATTCATGAAATTTAAATTTAACTAGAGAACGTGGAAATTCCACATCCTACCACCAGGGTTCATTGAACTCAAAAGATCTCGAGAACAGTGGCATTACAATGTAAAGATTTCTCGTTCTTTTTTACCTCCGCAGAACACAGTGTCCGTCTTCTAATGCAAAAACATAATCAGCATACAAGACTACAGATAGGAAAGTTATCAGGAGGAATCTATTGTAAAAATCTGATTGAAGTTCACCTTGGTCTTCGATCATGCGAGCCATTTTCCTTCTCCAAACAAAATAGAAGACCAGGAGAACCACTACAACTCCTGTAGCAACTCCAACAATCAAGCCAGTATGATCCTTATTGCTGGTTGGGGGATTGTTACTGACAGTGTTGTGAAGTCTACACAAATTCTACCTATTAAGTAAACTAAAAAATATGGGGCTAGGAATACAAGCAAGTTTTATCATAGTACCTGGGATAGCACTAATGACTGGAACCAAAGGTCCATATGTGGCTTGATTTGGTACACAGCAAGTCCCTTTTCCAGCCCAAAAAAGGTGTATTTTCAGATAGTTTGCACTTATCTGAGCCTGATACACTTTTTGAACAGCTGTAAGAGAGGCACCACCTGCCTCTTTCCGTATGTCGAAATTCTTTGCAACAAGGTTTCCCTGAAGTAATCATAAGAGGCATTGGCAGTTGACCATGAACTTTCCAGGTTAAAGTAGAAAAAAAGCCTCTCAAATTACAGCCCTACCTGTATGTAGATATCAAAAAGATGCCTCCCAAGACATTTCCATTCAATATTTTCGATTGTATTTCAGCAAACTGGAGGGTGACATTGTAATTTCCATTCTCCAGCCCTAATCCATAGTATTGTAGAGACAAAGCAGAGACCCATGTAGTCTGGAACAGCTCTGAGTCTTAAGTGTTTGTGAACTGGGAAAGCGTGGAAGCTTTATAAGCAGGATTGTTGTTTTCCATGGAATAACCAACATTGCTCACTGCCCACCTCTCTCTGTCGGTCACATAGTAGGTAGCAGGACCAAGAGTGTTATTATCCATCTCATACACAATATTACTGGACGAAGTAATCTGAGGGCCACCACATTTAACTGCAAAATTGGAGTCTGCATGACAAGCACAAAAGTGCAGATCATGATGAGTTTATGAGAGGTACTTCTATCTACATAATGGACAAAATTATCTGCCACAGCACATGCAGTTTGTACATTCTATAATTGCATAATTTAGCCTGATTAAACTTAGAATATCTGAATGCACATGTTTATCTTCAAAACTTACTTCCAACACTGTTGAGTAGCATCTTATTATGCAGTTGTAAATGTGATAATAAATTAGTTCTTTCACAATCTACTGAAGAGACCCACAAAGTCCTGATGGAAATTAATAAACCAAATAAAGGGAACCTAGAGAGGTAAATATTGGATACAAGGACAGCCTGCCAGATATCTGCCTATTATACCCTGGACCAGAGACTGAATTTCTTAGGCCCTTCGCAGATGGGGAAAGTAGAATTCTAAATAGCATGTTTTTAATGGATCAAACAACCTTGCATGTTCAGCATCATATAACATGCATCATATGTGAGTTTTTGAAAACCTATAAGGTTATTGGATCAAATGACAAAGACATTGTTGAGAATTAGATGGCTTTTCCCCAATGAAACGATGATGGATTCATTACTTAGCCACACAGACCGATGGATCCATATATCTCAATTGGGAAGAATCAACAGGAAAAGAAAGAAACAGAATCAGTCTATATACTTCTTGAAACAAACCATAAAGAAACCAAAGATGAAACATAAATCATGGATCAAATGGGACATCATAACTACTTAGCTGTCCCCTTTTCTAAAGAAAAACCTAGCATACCAACTTGAACTTCAATTTTTCCTACTAGCCTTTCGCACCTTTTCTTTGCTGACGATGTTTTTCTGTTTTGCGAAGGTCATTTGCCTTCTATTAAGCTTCTCAAAGAAGGAATTCAGCGGTTCTCTTCTTGGAGTGGCCTTACTCCAAACCAGGGGAAGAGCGAGGTGTTCCTATCTGGTGGTCCTTCCACTCTACAACAACAAATATTGATGGAACTTGGCTTCCGAGCGGGATCCCTCCCAGTTCGTTATTTGGGAGTTCCAATCATCACGTCGAGGATGAGATAGGTGGATTGTGCTACTCTTGTCAGGCGTATCACTGCCAGGGTTGAGTCTTGGACTCATCGGTTCCTTTCCGTTGCTGGGCGTCTTCAACTGATTAGATCAGTCCTTCATGCCATACAGGCCTACTGGGCGAGTGTCTTTATTTTACCTGCAGCTGTGCTGGAAAAGATTGAGCGGATCCTTAGACAATTTCTTTGGAAGACCTCAATTGGGCAGAGGAGGTGCCAAAGTATCCTGGGAGGATGTCTGCCTGCCTAAAGTGGAGGGGGGTCTTGGTATTAGGAGATTGCGAGACTGCAACAAGGCGGCTATGCTCAAACATATATGGATTCTATTTTCAGATAAGGAGTCACTCTGGTGCAAATGGATCCACTCAACCTTCTTAAAAAGAGGGAATTTTTGGGTGGTGAAGAAGCCGATTGTATGTTCTTGGGCCCGGGAAGAAGCTCCTACAACTAAGGACAAAATTCGGCTCCGCTTCCCTCTTGGAGGATGGGCAATGGAATCACCACATCACTTTGGTTTGATAATTGGCACCCTAGGGGTCCATTGAACCTCTTCTTTTCAGATTTACTCATCTATAACTCCGGCCTATCTAGGCAGGCAAGGGTTGCTGATCTCTTTGCTGAGGATGGTCGGGCGATTAGGTCAGTGATTGAAAGCTGGGGTTCGCCACTTCCTGCCTTGACTAATGCCTTGGATCGGTTTTGTTGGAGAGAGGATTCGTCCGGTAGGTTTTCGGTTGCCTCGGCCTGGGAGCTTATTAGACGGGAAAAAGATCGAGTCACTTGGCATGGCTTCATTTGGAACAATGCCATTCTGCCTCGGTACCAGCTCAATTTGTGGCTCATCACCAAACGGAGACTACCTACTCAGGCCCTCCTCATGTCCTACGGTAGGATCGAAGCTGCCTACTGCCCCTTTTGTAATGATGTGCCTGACTCGGTTAATCACCTCTTTTTTGGTTGTCGGGTTACTTCGGGAGTTGCCTCCTTTTGGGCGGCTAGGTGTGGTATTCCTTGGAGGAACAATCCATGGGAGGAAACAATTATCGGGTCTCGGCCTTGCTATCCGGCAAGGACTTCCATAACCGCATCGCCCGCTTTTCTTTTGGTGCTTTATGCCACATTGTGTGGAGGAACGAGAAATGACATCCTCTTCGGGGGTGCGCAGATTTCTACTTCTTCTATGAAGATGCATCTCATGAAGGTGGTCAAAGATAAAGCATGCACCTTCAAAAATGTGGAGGATTCCCCAAGAAACAGAAGATTACAACGCTCCTGGGAATTGGACCCTGCTATCTTCACAGTTTGATGTGTAGCCGGTTCATGGTCTTAGTGTGTGTTGTTTTTCTTTTGTCGTCTTTTGGCCGCTTGGCCTTTGCCCGGCTTCCTTTCACTCTTTTGAGACTGTTCTTTTGAGTGCGAGTCTTTGAAGCCGGTTCTTTGTTTTTTTACCCCCCCTTTTATATTTATATTACTTCTTACTTACCAAAAAAAAAAAAAAAACTACTCCTAATCTAACTACGGGAAGAAACTAGTTTGACCATTCCATGTTCTACTAAATTAAAGTTACCATTCACTTCACGTATCAGGATGCAAGCAAGCATAATACTTAAGTCACTGTATATATGATTTCCTGTCCTCCTCTTGTTGAAGCATTCAACAATGAAAAGCATATAAAGGGGAAAAGAGTACATGCACTTACAGATTCCAGTCCCGCGATTGCAAGGAAAATTCCGTTGAAGACAGTTTAATCCTGAAGGAAGTACACTAAGACATAAGTAGAAAAGTTTACTCAGTCAACTAGTATGGCAGTTATGTACTTATAGGCTAATCAAAAGCAGATACTTCTATAGCAAGTCACTGGCTGTATGACCGAAGGGTATAAAAGGATTCTTCTAGTTGTATAGACACATCTGTTTTTTGGAATTAAACTCAAAGGATCATCTTTTAGTCATCATGAACCTGCACATCCTATCCCATCCAATAATCAATTGTCATTTCCCCACTATGGGGGTTGTACTGCTTCACATTTTGGAAATGCATTTTCCCTTGACACGACATTTTATGACTTTGATCGAACATTCAAGTCCTTCATGGATGATGCAATTGCTATTTAAATGCTAAAATTTTTTCAATCATTGACACAGTGATAGCATCTCCAAGTCATAGTTCGAACTGTATGCCTTTTCTAGTGAATACTGATACTGAGTCTCGCAGAATTGCTGATTACCCAGGCATGAATTATGAGAATTAAGATGGTGAAACTGTAGCTTCAGTATTTATACAAATTACTGACATCCACAATGGAATATGAATGAGAACAATCATACGAAATCGCTAGCTATGACAGTTCCGTTGATGACAGTCATTTAAGTGATTTATATTCGTTCCTTGTGGTAGATTTAGCAACCATATGAGAAATCACATACAGTCGTAAACCTTTGCTGACCCAAGAAGGAAAGCTTCCGATCAAGTTATTGTATGATACATCTCTGTAAAATTTGCACATTGAAGATGTTACTGAGTTAGTTAACCAATATGGTAGGAGTCTTTGAGTATCCAATAGCATCCTGTGATATGTCAAACAACAAAAGGTTGACCATCTTATCCATGTTCCCAGGCACCAAATAGAAGACCTTGCCATAACTATTTATAGTACTGAGTAATCCTCATTCTGACCTTCAACCAAAGACAGAAAATAGAATACTTTGACCACACATTCTTGTTGCATTCAAACTCCAAGAGTGCCCCTAAAAAAATGTACATAATCCCCCATGTTCTTTTCAACTGATCAGTGACAGTTGTGAGCATCATTATGGCTATCAGGCAAAGGAGATCTTTCAGGTGTTCTTACACGTTATGAAGGTATGCACTTTTCTGTTCAGGAAGTGTGCCATTCAAACTATTATTTCCAAGAAACCTGAGAAATGAAGCAAAGAGATTTGCAGAGCATTAACAAAGAGAACATATTGAAAGGAACATTTATGATTATCCAGAAGAGGTACATTACAAGTAAGTGAGTGAGCTCAAATTGAAAAGGGAGTTTGGAATCTGTCCAGTTAATAAGTCCCTGGTCCAATATAGATGCAACAAAGTTACTATATGTATAAATCGAGTAAATAACATATAAATGTTTGAATAAAACATAATGCCTTTGGGAAAATCGAGCTGATTACATGTAAAAAACATCTAGATACCCAATGAATATAATATTTGTCAAATGAAGTCTATAGAAGAATCGTGGAGGCAAATGCTCCTTTGCAGTACTGTACCATTAATTAGGGCTCAAGATGGTCTTTAACCAAAGTATGACCAACCAGATAACATCAAGTACTATTCATTTAGTTACTACTGTTATAAACCATTAATGAAGGGTCACTTATTCATCCCTTTCAAATGTTGCTTCTGAGTCACTGAATATATATTCAGAATGCAAATGGCAACAGCCCATATCCAGGTTGATGATAATGAAAGATAGACAAATTATGAAATGCTTTGGCATATTTTTCAATCAATCTCCACCAAGAACAATGACTCACAGCTGAGACAAACTCTGGTATCCTGAAATATCTGATGGGAGTGAATCTGAGATATTGTTATTCCTCAGTATCCTCAAAACAATTGGGTAGGCCCATTTCACATAAGTGCCAAAAGAGAAAAATAAAGGAAAAGAAAGTCTGCTACATGCTCTGGAATCACAATGTCTTACAGAATAGACAGATTTGTCATATTCCTGATAAATTCCAGTGAAGAGCTCACATTAGATACATCACTTATCCTTCTGCATTATGTACTCAACTCATTGTCAGTTTGTTTCAGGCCGTTATAAGTTAGTTCTTACAAGCATAGAGACAGAAAGTACATGGCCCACTCACAAGTCTTGCAGAGCCGTGAAATTGGAAAATGTTGAAGAAATTGAACCGTTGAAAGAATTTCCTTGAAGAAACCTATAAACAAAATAAATTAATAAAAAATTGGACAAATTTATCACATTCTGTTTAGTGATAGCATACTACAGAATTAATGCTATATAATTTGTCGAATTTCAATATCCAGAGCCTACTAACTGTTGTGAAAGGTAGACATTCATAGTCCTAGGCATGGTTAGATGAAAAACAAACATATGTATTGCCTTACAGCTGTGTAAGCTGCGACCAATTTCCTATGAATTCTGGTATATTGCCAGTGAGGTTGTTATCCCGAGAAATCATATAAGGGTTAGACAATCTGATGGTGGGCAGAATGATAGTAACAACGACATGCTACTGCAAGTTGGAAAGGTTAAAAGAAACTAATCAATTTGAAAGGATGCATGAAAAAAATTTACTTAGTCCGATTGCCACCTATTTCAACAAAACTGGCCTCTGCCAAACTCCAATACCTGCAAATATTTTAAAAGGAAAAATCCATGTTTAGGAATGTTAAGCAGGTAGGACTTACAGTTGCTGCAATTTGGACAGATTTCCAAGCTCAGATGGCAGAGAGCCATTGAAGTTATTGGTGCTGAAGGACCTACAATATTAAATTTGCATGTCATATTTCATTGAACACTTGTCTGAACATCTAATGGACCTAATTCAGTTGAATCCTTCTGCTTGACATTACAAATCCTGTTCTGGAACTGTTACTTACAATGACAATAGCTCTGTAAGTTGCCCAAGTTGCGGTGGGAGCTCCCCTGATAATGCATTGATGCGCAGACTCCTGCAGTAAATCAGCAGAGTAAGCATCAGGAAAGAAAGAAAACTGCTTAAAAAAATGAGAGGAAAATCGTATAAATTTTGAAACTAGAATTGAGTTGTGCTCACAGATACTGCATGCGAGTTAGGTTGCCAATGGATGGAGATAAGGAACCAGTGAAGAGATTTTGGGCTAAGTTCCTGAATAAAGTACGTAACACTATCAGAAACAATGGAAAACTACGTAAGATTTTGAAACCATGCTGTGTAGAATCAATATGGGGCTTCCACAAATGAGAGCATGTGAGTGTTGCATAGACAAGCCCGAACCGAGTGTTGCTTAATTATAAGGCATGATACATGGCACAACATAAAAACTCCAGGGAAATGAGAAACCTCTAGAAAAGACAGAAGAAGTGGAATGGGACCAATACATACAGATTGAAGAGGTAAGTCAAGTTCCACAACTCATCAGGGATAGGACCAGCAACGCTCAGTGCAAAAACTCGGCTGCAACCAAAGAAAAGCCACCCGGTCATGAGATGAGACACGCACATGGTGGGCACGGTAGTCGATATGTACAGCTGTGTAATGTGGCAAGTAGTAGAATTGGTGAAGGAGCAGTCGCATATGATTAAAGGATTGTAATCATCGAAGGAAACAGAGGGGTCGATCGCAGCTCCGCTGAATGGCTCTCCACTTATGTTCCATGTTGGCGTCTGTGAAGCGAGTCCCCATGTTGACCATATCGAGCTCAGAATCGCCACTACATTCACATAACCATCATCAACTCACACCTGTTCAGCTTCATGCTCAAACTAAATGCATTGGTGCATGATTCTTACCTTAAGTAAATGGAGAGTGATTTAGACAATTAAGTGCAATTTATAATGCGGGTATTCGCATGTTGTCCATCCAGTTGAATTGTATAAAGGAGGACAGCCGCTTCATATGGAGTAGTATTTGTGCATTTCCCAGACATATGATCTTAAGGAAATCATTTTTGCTACGTTGCTAGTCAATATTTTAAGAGTAAAGATTATACCACAAGTCACTAAAATAAAAGTGAGTTCCATATAAACTGAATCAACATAAGAAGGTGAAAGAAGAATCACCGACATCCTTATAGTCAGTTTCTAGATAATAAAGTGAGGTAATGATAAGTTGGCGAAAGGATAGGAAAAATATCATCAAGACGTTTTGGTTTTGAAGAGGAATTCTCTGTCCGGACATGAAAAAGAGTACATTCGAGAATTGACATTGAAGTTTGGATTTTTTTAGTAAGATGACATCCCCCTCAAGAAAATATTCACTGATTTCTTCCCATCACGACGTCATCATCTTCCGTGGCATATACCTTTTATTTTATCCAATCACCACTTGACATGTAATAATCTGACGTGGAATCGCAAAAATTGAAAATCTACTCAGACCAAGTCACTCTCTTTATCCTTCTCTTCTCCAGCCACAGCCACGTCCGAGCCTGACCTCCGAGCGTCCCCGCCGGCGCCCATCTCGACCGACACTGCTGCGCGTCCAAACTCGACCCACCCCCACCGCCGTCTTCATTGTCAGCTTTGCCTTCGCCGGAAATGGTCCTTCATCTTCGTCGTCTTTATGGTCATCTTTACCCCTTTTTGGCCTTGAGCAAATGCCCAAAAATCTGGGGAAAAATAAGGAAAAGAATAGAAATCTCTTGACAAAAAAATTTGGGGAAATATCTTTGAGACAAAGAAGGGGCAGTGAGTCTCTTGGCCAGTCCTTTTAGTCGGTCTCTTGGCTTGTCCTTTTGGCCAAAAAGGTAGGAAGACATGGCCGCAAACAACTCGATTTTGGGAGATTTGTAGAAGCTGGGTTATGGAAACCTGTGGAAGCTGGGGACAAAGAAAGAAGCCCAGAAACTTGAATGCTAAGGCCCTCCCATTTTGCAGCGCATCTCGTCACCACAACAGGGGAAAAAAATAAAATAAAGTTGACCCATAAAGTTGACCGACGCATCTGGTCACCAGAAGACGACTTCCTCTATTCGTCTTCGGCTTCGTCTTCCCCTGTGATTGGGCTCCGGCGGGGTGGGGTGGGAAACTCAGCTCACCGCTGGCGCGACGACCACGGCGGCGTAAGGGCTCGTGGATGGAGGTTGCGGCGGAACGGGGAGATGAGAGGCCGGAGCGGTGGTTAGAAGGAAGACAGAGGAAATATGATTTTTAATTTGTTTCAATATATATATCTGTGTGTGTGTGTGTGTGTGTGTGTGTGTGTCAAGTGGTGATTGGATAGAAGCAATAAGGTGCATGCGGCGAAGGATAATGACATGGTGGGAAGGAAGCAAATCCTCCAAGGGGTGTATATATGAACGAAATTAAATACCCAGATAAAGCTAATCACTAGTATGAAAAAATTATTACTAAATAAATTTTATTAATATTATTAGAAGGATGCATTAAATTTAAAAAAATGTAAAATAAACCTCAATGTTGTATTCCAAGTTAAGTTGTGTAAAGAGTTGAAGACCTTAATTCAAGGTTTTGGCGAAATCAACAATACGGAACAACAATGGCAAAAATATGATATCCATTACATTATACGAAATAGCGAAATGATCAAAACATGTAGTGTAATATCGCTAGATGAGATTATTACCTACTCAATTGAATGTTGTACGAAAAGAAAAAAGAAGCATTAGGGACCTAAATGAATTATAGAATTTGAAGAAAATTTGTGAATCAGCATATGCATATAACTGCATTATACATGATCTTATGCCATTTAATATAATTAAGAAGTCAGTATACGATTAAGTATTTTTCTTGAAAATAAAATGATGATTAGTACTAGTTAGTATGGAAAACATAATAGAATAGAGATGCAGATGCATAAGTTAATGAATTATAGTCACTATCTTTTTCTCTTCTATTTTGGGGGCTACATCCACCATTTAAAAAGGGCATCTCATGAATATCTTATCGCTTAATAATATCATGTTATGGATTTGTAATTAAAAAAAAAAATCATTTCAATGTTTTGTTGTTTCTTGCAAAAGAAACCATAAACTCTTTGGCTCTTCCAATGGTCCATCTCCTACAATTCAAATATGCTGTTGAAATAGCACCATCATAAGATTGAAATAACAGTGCACTAAACAAGAATTATTAAGCAAACGTGGTAAATTGGTTACCCGGTTGCCTTGGTTAAATAAGAGGACATCGTCCAATGTTGTCGTCTAATCAGAGTCTATCAAAATCTTAATTATACTTTAGGAAGGAGATGATTTTCATTATCAGGAAGGGTGTTGACATCATCCGCACTCTTAAGGAAAAAAAGCTCATTAAACACAAGAACACACATAGAGAGGAAGAGGGTTTGTTTGGACCTTCAGAAGGGATAGTTGCAGCCTGAGTCTGATTCTAAGCACGAGCGATATCTGCAAGTAGTATGCACACTGCTACATGCAAGGCAAAGATCGCCCTCGAATTTGCCATAGTTCAACCTGAGAGAGAGAGAGAGAGAGGGGGGGATCCTTAGAGCTGGAGAGCCACGTGTGTACATATGAGTAGATATAATTTGATGAGAAAGCCAAGGGCAATGGCGTTAGAGAAAAAGATCAGAAATGGCCCCTCCACTTTGCCTTACTTTCAATGAAGTCTCGAGCTGTGTACAAATTTTGTAATTAGCCTTTGTGTAATATTTGACTTTTCAATAAGTGGTGGGACCCATTTTTATTTTGGAAAAAAGGAAAGAGGGTTGAAAAGAGAGCCCAAACGAGACGGGAGATTAAAAAAGAAAAAAAGGAAGAGAGAGAGAAAGGCAAAAAGAAAAAGGAGGGAGAAGAAGAGAAAAGTGGTTTGGCGTGTGCACGTCGCATACACCTCGCCAAGTCAACTTAACTCCGTAGTGCAACATTTGGTTAGTGCAACATTTGGTTAGTGTTCACACTCCTTGCTCTTCCAATCAGAGTATTTTCAATATTAAGACTTGACATTTGGAATTATTGGAGATTTGTGCGGCGAAATCCAATTTTTAAGTCGTTCAGTTGTGTATTTTTATAGAAATGATAGTTTAGGTATTATGGAGTCATAGATTTTACAAATCTTGATTCGTACAGCTTTAAATTACATAATGGCAAAAATAATTGACAGGGAGAGCCATCTTCTAGAGGAAATTCATCTGTACGTACAATTAATAAATACGGTACATAATGTTAATGTAATCAACTGATAAAGCATGATATGGATGCGGCAGAGATCCATCCAGGTAAACCATGTTCATCTACCATCTCCGATTATCTCATCAATCATGGGTGTCGTTGCAATTTCCGGTGAAAAATTTGCAGTTCCAACAGTGCTTGCAGTGAATGGGGAGTTGTTAGGGCTCTTGTCTGTGCTCTTATCAGCAGTCTCGGCCAAGGAGCTAGTTGTATCTTTGAATCTCCAATCAGTCAAGTAGCCTGGCCTCGTGGACACGGTCGCCATTTCAATATCCCCAGAGAGCATTGCCACCACACGGGACATTGGGGGTCTCAGCGCTGGCGATGTTTGAGTGCACAAGAGTGCTATTGCAACAATGCGTTTTGCCTCTTCTTCATTGAACTCTGATAATCTAGAATCCACCAGCTCCACAACACGGTTGGTTTCGTGCAGGTTCCAAGCCTGAGAAGCAGGAACCAAAAGTGACAAGGATGTTATCAGGCAACCCCATAGATAGAATTAGCAGGGAAGAAAATAGGAAGAAGGATAATGATGTTTCCTTCTTAAATAATGGCCATAAAACAATCGAACAAGTGGCAGAATATTCAAGTGCGTACCCATTCAAGGAGATATATCTTTTCTTCTTCCAAGCTAGGGTCTGAATTTGACCTTCCGCTGACAACCTCTAGAGCCACTACGCCAAACGCAAACACATCTGCCTTCTCTGTAAGGTGGCCACGCATTGCATACTCGGGAGCAAGATATCCACTACAAAAGCAATAAGAAAGCATAATTAGATTCTCAGCAGCTGTAGGCGTCAATGTGCTAATGCATATGGCTCTGTTTGCATATGGCAGAAGAACATGGAGCTTACATGGTTCCCGCAACATGGGTGCTTATATGGGTCTTCTTATCATCATAAAGTTTAGCCAAACCGAAGTCTGATATTTTAGGGATGAGATCAGAGTCCAGTAGAATATTACTGGCCTTCACATCCCTATGCACGATTCTCAGCCTTGACTCCTCATGAAGATAAGCTAGGCCCCTTGCAATACCTAGACAGATATCAAACCGTGTCGCCCAATCAAGATTCAAGGTCCTTTGCCCTGCACCGTGGAGGCACTTTATTATAAGTCCAAGCGTCACTTTTTACATGATGAAAGACATAATTGAGGTGAATATTCTGTCACTTACCAAACATTGCTTGATCAAGACTCTTGTTTTCTAGATACTCATATACAAGAAGCCGATTATCTGCATCAATGCAGCATCCATACAATTTAACAAGGTTGCGGTGTTGCACTGCAGATATAGTGGCAATCTCTGTCACGAATTGTTTCTTTCCCTGGTGGGATGTTACAGATAGTTGCTTAACAGCAATCACTCTCCCATCATCAAGTGTTCCCTAATGTCACTGATATGGTCAGTACTTCAATATAAAAAAATGCTTAAGCCATTTTGAGACCAATAATGCGATCAGCATGATAATGTATACTCCACTTCCTAGACTCTCCGGAAGCTCCACTTAAGTCTGACTATCGAGAAATGCCATCCATCTCCTAAAGCTACACTGTATTAGCATGTAGATGACAAATGAAGGACACTCAACCTAATTTATGTCACTCAATCTGGACCTAGCAAACATAACCAAGCAAATTGTCCATTCATTACTTACTTGAAACCTTTTGTAACCAACAATTTGTTATATTATCCATGGATATTTGGATGGCATCCATTGAACTTCTTTCTTTCCTGGCGTAATTTAGGATCTATTACAGTCATCCTCCAAAGCCAAAGGATGATTTCCTAAAGAATGAAAAAGCAGTAAGCGAAGAAGTGCTTTTCTTTTCAAGGCAGAGAAAATATTGAAAGTTAGGGCAACCAGCACACGAAAGCCATTGTCTTTTTCTTTTTGGCCCAAGGCACGGAAACCATAATCGCTGTTCATTTACCAATGCGTTTCTCTTCTCTATTTTAATTCTTTCTCCAAGAAACACTTTCAGAAAGATCAACCATCGACTTAGTTCTCGTGACAAGCTAAGATCAGATCAGCTATAGTTGAAGAAGCAATAGCGAGAAGATCAGCTTTTGCAAGGAGCCAAGCACCTCAATTCTGCGAATATTTAAATGTGACACCACTCCATCGACATCTACTCTTTTGTGTTATCCAATGAATTACAACAAACCTTGAAAACAGGGCCGAATCCTCCCTCCCCAAGTTTGTTATTGGGATTGAAGTCATCTGTAGCAGCCTTTAGTTCTGCATAGCTGAAAGTGTAAGGTCTAGTATCCATGCCAAGGAACTCTGTAAGACACAATAATGCAGATAAGATTCCCGCTATTAGAATATTTCGCAACCTTTTGTCACTTAGTTTTTGACTTCTTGGAAATATGTTAGCCGCTTAATTAGTCATCCAGCGAAATAAAAATGCATTCATGAAATTTAGCTTCAACTAGAAAACATGGAAATTTCACTTCCAACCACCAGTGGGCAATGAGCTCAAAAGCTCTTAATAGCAGCGGCATTTCGATATGGAGATTTATCATTCTTTTTACCTCTGCAGAACATTGTTTTCATCTTTTATCCAAAAACATAATTAACACACAAGATTACGGATAGGAAATTATCATGGGGAAGCTATCGGAAGCTTCTAATAGTGTGGTTTACCTTGATCTTCAATCATGCGTGCCATTCTCCTTCTCTGAACAACATAGAACGCCAGGAGAACAGCCACCAAACCGACCACTCCAACTCCAGTAGCAACTCCAACTATCAAGCCAGTGTGATCCTTTTTGCGGGTTGGGGTTGGGGGTTTGTTACTGACAGTGGGTATAAAATCTGCACAAAGCCTGCCAATTTAGTAATGTTTTATAAAGTGGTGCTGGGAGTATGAGCAGGTTTTTATCATAGTACCTGGGACAGCACTAATGGCTGAAATTAGAGGTCCATATGTGGCTTGTTTTGGTACACAACACGTCCCTTTTCCAGCCCAAAAGAAGTGTATTTCAAGATAGTTTGCTGTTACATGAGCATGATACAATTTTAGGACAGCTGTAAAAGAGGCACCACCTGCCTCTTTCTGTATGTCGAAATCCTTTGCAACGAGGTTTCCCTGAAATATGCACAAATGGCATTAGCAATTGACCATGACCTTTCTTAGTAAAACAAGAAGCCTGGTAGAGCACGGCCCTACCTGTATGTATATATCAAAAAGACGCCTCCCAAGACGTTTCCATTCAGTATTCTGGATTTGTATTTCAGCAAACTGGAGGGTGACATTGTAGTTTCCATTCTCCAGCCCTAATCCATAATATCGTAGAGATGAAGCAGAGATCCGTGCAGTCTGGAACAGCTCTGTGTCTAAAGTGTTGGTGAACTGGGATGGCGAGGAAGCACTATAGGCGGCGTTGTTGCTTCCTGTGAAAAAACCAACATTGCTCACTGCCCACCTCTCTGAGTCGGTCACATAGTAGGTAGCAGGCCCAAGACTGATATTATCCCGCTCATACACAATATTACTGGACGAAGTAATCTGAGGGCCACCGCATTTTACTGAAAAATTATAATCTGCATGGCAAACATAAAAGAGCAGATCATGATGAGTTTGTGAAAGGTCCTTCCGTTCCATAATGGACAAGAATTATGTGTCAAAGGACATGCACTTTGTAGATATTAAATTTTCATAATCAGCCCGATCTAACTATACATATAAATGTCACATGCTTATCTTCAAAACTTCCTACAGTCTGTCGCATAGCATTGTAATATGCAGTTGTAAATGTAACAATAAATTGGTTCTCTCACAATCTAATGAAGAGACCCACAAAGTACTGATGAAAATGAAGTAAGGTCCTTTTGAGGGAGATATCACAGATAAAGGAGGAGCCTAAAGAGGTAATTATGGAACATTAAGCGGCCTGCCTTATATCTGTGTCTGTGGCAAGAGCTGACAATGGGACATCAAAACTACATAGCTGTCCCCTTTGAAGAAAATAACCTAGCATATTAACTTGAACCTTAATTTTTCCTCTCTTCTACTGAACTACTCCTAATCTAACTTACTGGAAGAAACTACTATGACCATTCTGTCTTCTACTACATTTAAAGTTACCCTTCACTTCACATATCAGGATGCAAGCACACAGAATATCTAAGGTAACTGGAAACATGATCTCTGTCCTCCTCTTGTTGAGGCATTCAACAAAAGGAAAGCGTATTAAGGGGAAAAGGTTACATGGACTTACAGATTCCTTTCCCACTATTGCAAGGAAAATTCCGCTGAAGACAATTTAATCCTGAAGGGAGAAGGCTAAGATAAGAGAAGAAAATTTTACTCAGTTGATCAGTATGGCAGCATGAACTTATGACTAAACCAAAAGCAGATAATTCTATTGCAAGAAAATTCCTTTATTTTTATGACTTTCACTGAAACATTTAAGATTCCTTCATGGATGATGCAATTGCTAATTAAATGCTAAAAGTTTTTAAATCATTGAAGCAGTGATGGCTTCTCCAAGTCATAGTTCGAACCGTATGCCTTAATTAGTGAATACTAATACTGAGCTCTGCAGAATTGCTGATTATCCACAGCATCAATTACAAGAATTGAATGATGGTAAAACTGCAGTATCAGTATTTATTCAAATTACTGACATCCACAATGGCATATGAACAAGGACAATCATATGAAAGTTGATGCCTATGACAGTTCTTTTGTAGGCAGTGTTTAAATGATTTACATTTGTTCCAAGCAGTAGATTCGGCAACCAAATGTGAGTGAGTTTTAATGTAAATTCAGCATGCATCTGTGATCTCAATTAATGGAATTAGAATGATAAAGGACAAATTTGATATATGAGCATCCAGAAAGCCCAGCAGGGTAGTGGGATTGGTGATTATCCTTGTAAAGCAAGGTAGGCATTAAAGCCAAGTCTGATGACACATCAGCTAACCGTTTTCAATTGAATTGATTACCGTTTATGATCTCTCAAGCATCATAAGCAAAAAATCGCTAGGGCATTTACCTTCTGTCAGAGTTGTCCAATGCAAAGTTGTTGCCAACCAGATTACTGCAAAATTCATCATGAAAAAAGATGTGATCGTAAGTCTTCTCACAAGATTGGAACACCTACAGCTCATCCTGTAGCTAGAAAATGACTTCAAGTACTCTAGAGCATCCCACGAGCAATAAAAGATTGATAAAGTGCAAAAGAAGAGGCCTCACTTTAGATATCTAACTAAAAGTATAAATTATCATTTTTTGAATGACAGAATTACATACAGTTGCAAATCATTGCTGACCCAAGAGGGAATGTTTCCCATCAAGTTATTGTATGACACGTCTCTGCAAAATTGGCACAGGAGAGATGTCATTTAGTTAACCAACAGGGTAGTCGTCTATCAGTATCGAATAGCATGCTGTGATATGTCAAACAACAAAGGTTGACTATATTCTCCATGTTCACAGGTGCAAAATAGATGACTTTGAAAGAAACTATATATTTAGTACTGAGTTAGCTATAAAGGAAAAAGGAGAAAATTCTATTCAAATAGCTATATCCTCTTTTTGAACCTTCAACCTATGATGGAACATGGAATATTTTGACTGCACATCCTCTTTGCATTCAAACTCCATAAGTGCCCATAAAAACTTTTGCGTAACTTCATGCTCTTCTCAATTGATCAGTGACAGTTGTGAGCATCATTATGGCTATTATGCAACGGAGATCTTTCAGGTGTTTCTTACATGTTATGAAGAGATGCACTTTTCTGTTCAGGCAGTGTGCCATTCAAACTATTATTTCCAAGAAACCTGAGAAATGAAGCAAAAGAGATTTGCAAAGCATTAACAAAGAGAACATATTTGTAGGAACACGTATGAAATCCAGAAGAGGTGCATTACAAGTAAGTGAGTGAGCTCAAATTGAAAAGAGAGTCTGGAATCTGTCCGTTAACTTGTTGAAGCTTAAGTCCCTGGTCCATTATAGACGCAACAAAGTTACTATATGAATGAATTGAGTAAACAAGATACAGAAGTTTGAATTAAAAAAATAAAATAAAAAATATGCCTTCAGGAAGATCAAGCTGATTACATGTGAAAAACATCACAATACCCAATAAATATAACATCTTGTCATTTGAAGTTAGGGAAGAATTGTGGAGGCAAATGCTCCTTTGAAGTACTGTACTATGAATGAGGGCACAAGATGGTCTTTAATTAAAACAGATCATCCAGATGATATTAAGTAAGTACATATCATTTAGTAACTACTATTATAAACCATTAATTAAGGTGACTTATTCATCCCTTTCAAATATTGCTTCTGAGTCACTGAATATATATTCAGAATGCAAATGGCAACAACAATATCCAGGTTGATGATAATGAAAGACAACCACAGTTCAGCATATTTTCAATCAATCTCAACCGAAACAACGACTTACAGCTGAGATAAACTCTGGTATCCTGAAAAATCTGATGGGAGCGAATCTGAGATATTATTATTCCTCAGTACCCTGGAAACAATTGAGTAAGCCCATTCATACGGGCCAAAAGAGAAAAAGAAAGAAAAAGAAAGTCTGCTACATGCTCCGGAATCACAATGTCTTACAGAATAGTCAGATTCTTCATATTCCTGATGAATTCCAGTGAAGAGCTCACATTAGATACATCACTTATTCTCCTGCATTATGTACTCAACTCATTGTCAGTTTGTTCAAGGCTATTTTTCACAAGCACAGAAACAGAAAGTACATGGCCCACTCACAAGTCTGTCAAAGCGGTTAAATTGGAAAATGTCGAAGGAATCGAACCTTCGAAAGAATTTCCTTGGAGAAACCTATAAACAAAACAAATTGAGAAAAAATTGGACAAATTTATCACGTACCGTTTAATGATAACATAATACAGAATTAATGTTATAGAATTTGTCGAATTTCAATTTCCAGAGCCTACAAACTGTTGTGACAGATAGAGATTCATAGTCCTAGGCATGGTTATACGAAAAACAAACGTATATATTGCCTTACAGCTGTGTAAGCTGCGACCAATTTCCTATGAATTCTGGTATATTGCCAGTGAAGTTGTTATCATATGCCCACCTGCAACCGGAAAAAAGGTATTTCTCCTGAGAAATCATATCACAAAGCTTTTCCTGTTAGTAGTTTTTTTCTAGTATCAAAGGAGGAATGAAGCTCTCACACTTTTTGAAGATTTTTAAGCTTGGAAAATGTTGACGGAATCTCACCACTGACTCCGGAACTACCCATGTAACTGCACAATAAGTGACTTTCGTCAGCCAAGGGAATTTTATTAATTTAACGCAACTCAAATAACTCAACAGTTTGTCCTTTTGAATAGTTGAAAGCAGAAGTGATGTCAAGAGGAGAGGGTGACAGCGTCATGGAAAATTTGCACAACATCCAAGAGACTTGAAAAGGTTTACACCCAGAAAGTTCACAGCCAAACATTGCGGGAGTCTCTAGTAGTTGAAATGTCAACAAGAGGATGACAGTGAAAGTGAAATATGAGGTATAAGGGTTAGGCAATGTGATGATGGGCAGAATGATAGTAACAACAACATGCTACTGCAAGTCAGAAAGGTTAAAAGAAACTAATCAATTGGAAAGGATACATGAAAAAATTTACTTAGTCCGTTTACCACCTATTTCGACAAAACTGGCCTCCATGCCAAACTCCAATACCTGCAAATATTTTAAAAAGGAAAAATCCATGTTTAAGAATGTTAAGCAGGTAGGACTTACAGTTGCTGCAATTTGGACAGATTTCCAAGTTCAGATGGCAGAGAGCCACTGAAGTTATTGGTGCTAAAGGACCTACAATATTAAACTTGCATGTCAAATTTCATTGAACATTTGTCTGAACATCCAATGGACCTAATTCAGTTGAATCCTTCTGCTTGACATTACAAATCCTGTTCTGGAACTGTTACTTACAATGAAAATAGCTCTGTAAGTTGCCCAAGTTGCAGTGGAGCTCCCCTGATAATGCATTGATGCCTACACTCCTGCAGTAAATCAGCAGAGTAAGCATCAGGAAAGAAAGAAAATACTTAAAAAAGGAGCGGAGAATCGTATAAATTTTGAGACTAGAATTGAGTTGTGCTCACAGATACTGCATGCGAGTTAGGTTGCCAATGGATGGAGACAAGGAACCAGTCAAGAGATTTTGGCGCAAGTCCCTGTATAAAGTACATAATACCATCAGAACAATGGAAAACTACGTAAGATTTTGAAACCTTGGTGTGTAATGGGGCTTCAGCAAATGAGAGCGTGAGTGTTGCGTAGACGGGCTCCAACTGAGTGTTGCTTAATTATAAGGCATGACACATGGCACACCATACTAATATTAGGGAAATGAGAAACCACTGGAAAAGACAGAAGAAGTGGAATGGGACCAATACATACAGATTGGAGAGGTAAGTCAAGTTCCATAACTCATCAGGGATAGGACCAGCAACGCTCAGTGCATAAACTCGGCTGCAACCAAAGAAAAGCCACCCGGTCATGAGATGAGACACGCACATGGTGGGCATGATAGTCGATACGTACAGCTGTGTAATGTGGCAAGTAGTGGAATTGCTGAAGGAGCAGTCGCATATGATGAAAGGATTGTAATCATCGAAGGAAATGGAGGCATCAATCGCAGCTCCGCTGCATGGCTCTCCACTTATGTTCCATGTTGAATTCTGTGGAGCGAGTCCCCATGTTGACCATATCGAGTTCAGAATCGCCACTACATTCACATAACCATCATCGACTCACACGTGTTCAGCTTCATGCTCAAACTAAATGCATTGGTATATGAATCATATCTTAAGTAAATGGAGAATGATTTAGACAATTAAGTGCAAGCAATAATAGAGGTTTTCACATGCTGTCCATCCAGTTGAATTGTACAAGCAGGGACAGCCGCTTACCTGGAGAAGCGTCTTTACAATTCCCAGACATGGTTTTAACGGTATCAATTTTACTTTCTTGATTATACAACAAGCCGTCAAATAAAAGTGAAGGTGAAAGTGGGACCGCAGACGTCCTTGTGATCCCATAACATAATGCTTTTGGATAATAAAGCGGGGTAATGATAAGTTTCTGAAATGTTTTAAAGAGGAAAGGGGTAGAGTCTCGGTTGGACAATGATTATGTGACAGCACTGTTGATTCTTCCATAAAAAAGACAGCAAGATCTCCACACTTTTTAACCAAGGCAACCGGGTAACCTATTTACCAGGTTTCCTCGAAAATTCTCTTGGTGGGATTTGCTGGCAGAAAGCAAACCCTCATAGTGGGGTTTTTAAATTACTAATACACATGCATATATATATATAAATGAAATTAAATAACCGAAAATAGCTAATAACTGGTATGAAAAATTTATTTCTAAATAAAATTATTAATATTACTAGAAGGATCTTTTAAATTTCAAAAATGGAAAAAAAAACCACCCCAATGCTGTATTCCAACATTAATTGACATATCGTCTTGTATTTAAATTGTTCGTGATTCTCTATATTCAAGTAGAGTTGTGAGGAGTTGAAGACCTTAATTCAAGGTATTGGCGAATTAAAAAATGCATAACAACAGTGGCAAAAATACAATACACAAAACATTATATGAAATAAAGCAATTTCAAAACATGAATAGTGTGATATTGCTAGGTGACATTATCACCTACTGAATCAAATATTGTAGAAAAGATGCATATGCATATAACCACATAATACCTGATCCTATGCCATTCCACATGATTAAGTAGTCAATGTATGATCGAGTATTTTTTTTGAAATTAAAATGATAATTAGGGTGCATTTGTCTTGGAAAAAACTTAATGAAAAAGGAAAATACTTGTAGATAAATCATTTTTCAGAAAAAATGGTTTATTTTATTTTATTTGGTGATATGTGACCACAAATGTTTTATGATGTTTGGATCTCATTTACAAATGATCTTAATCTCATGCAAAAAATCTCATTTAATTTTTAAATTTCTTTTCTTCTTTTCTTTTCTTTCACTTCTTCCTCCTTTGCTGGTCGTCGAGCCCCGCCGATAACTGCAACAAGCCACCGGCTCTGTCGTTGAGGCCTGACAAGGGTCAACTTGGCTAGCCTCAAGCTTGAGGCCAACCCTAGCCAACCTGCGCCTGTGGCCGATTGACGAGGCCCAACAAATAGCAAAGGAGGAAGAAGGAAAGGAAAAGAAAAAAGAACGAGAGAAAAAAATATTTAAAAATAAAATATTAAAAAAATTCAAGAAGAGCAATTCCTCAAAGTGTTTTTGCTTTGTGAGATTTAGGAACTTATTTTCCTTATTTTATGCATTCGTATTTTCCTTGATCGAAAAGTGTTTTCCATTAATTAATCATTTTCGACAAGCCAAACAAGTGGAAGTTCAAAAAAAAAAAAATTCCGGAAAAATACATTTCTCGAAACAAACGCACCCTTAGTACTAGTTATTACAGAAAACAAAATAAAAAGAGATTTTGTAGATGCATAAATTAAATGAATTACATTTGGTATCTTTTTCCAATCCATTTTGGGGTTATGTCCATCATTTAAAAATGGCATTTCGTGAATATCTTATTGCTTAATAATATCATGTTGTGAATTTAAATATAAAAAAGAAAAATTCCAGCTCACTGCCTTGTTGCTTGCTCAAGAGACCACAACTCTTTTAGCTCTTCCAACGGTCCATCTCTTACAATTTAAATTGTGTCGTCAAATCACTACCGTCATTATATTAAATAAATAATACATTTACACCGACGTGACTACTGTTTAGCCAATGATGAGAAGAACATTCAAGTCGTGGTTTTTTGAAGTGTTTTTTTTTCCCAAATTTATAATTTAATAGATCCTTCTAATAAGTTTTATTTAGTAATAACTAATCGTACAGGTGATCAGCCATACTTAGGTATTTAATATCATTCGGAAGTATTTCTTTCTTTATTTTTTTAATATATAAAGAACCCCACTTTTAGTGATTTGCTTTATGCCGGCAAATCCCCCCGAGGACTAAGCAAGAATTTTCAAGTAAAACCGGGCAAACTGATTACCGGGTTGCCTGGGTGAAGTAAGAGGACACCGTCCTTCGTGGAAGGATAACGGTGCCGTCACCTAATCACTGTAATCATACTTTAGTAGGAAGGAGATGATTTTCCATCATCAGGAAGGATGCTCACGATCTTGCGCACTCTTTAAGAACAGCAAACTCGTTAAACACACGAACACATGGAGAGAAAAGAGGGGAAGAGGGTTTGTGTTGTACCTTCAGAAGGGTCGGTCGTAGCATTTTGGTTCTGAGCACGAGCGACGTCTGCAAGTAGTATGCACGCTGCTACATGCAAGGCAAGGATCACCCTCGAATTCGCCATTGTTCAACCAGAGAGAGAGGAGAGAGAGAGAGAGACTCAGAGCTGGAGAGCCGCCATGTCAAGTTTGACCAACCGCACTCCCAGATATATGTATATATATGCGTAGATACAGTTTGATGAGAAAGCCAAGTGGCGCTTGAGTAGGGGTAATCGGGTTTAGGGTAGGTAGGATCTAGACCTGGACCCTGTACCCTGTACCCGATCCTATTATAACTGGTTTGTTGGAAATTTCCTATAATATGGGTTTACATTAATTAATTGATTTTCTATTTTAAATAATCGGGTTAATAGATATTCCAATATTTGTTAAACTTAAAGTGATCTGATTGAATTGGATATTGGCATCTATCGATAATTGATAACAGCCAGATTGAAGCTTGCAAAGTGTAGCGGTGTGTTGCGTTAAAAAAGTAATGGGAAGAGTTGACACGCGGAAGATGGGTTTCTTACAGGCCCTCTCTAACCTATAAAAGGATAGGTTATACCTATCCGTTGCTTTAATCCCATTGAAAGCTGCTATATCGAAATAGGTCATAGAGAGGAAGATCTGGCATTCCGATAGATCCTTGATTATCAGAGTGATATATTTTTCTGCAAATAAAGCAATGGCTCAAACATGTACGCTTTAATTCCGCTGTATTTATTGATCGGTGTTTTACAATCGTATATGGATCCGTTATTTCCTTGATTGATTAATTGTATATGTGAATAAATTTTCTACATGGTTTCCCTTTTTTGGATCATGTATTCAAGCTTGTTTGTATTTGACCATGTACCTAACCCACCCTGTTTTTCAATCTTGGTTCCAAGGTCAACCCTGTTTTCAATTGGAACCTGTTTTGCAATCTCCCGATATCCTATATAACTTTGAATTTTTTATTAATATGCGATAAAATAACATAATCCTCTAATTTGTATTGAAACATTAAGCATTTATAATAAATAAATACATAAACTTTTTTACTAAACGAAAAATTAAGGATCACAAGGCTAATTATAATAAATAAAATCATAAGGCAAAGAATTAGTAACAAACATGAGTCTAATATTAGTCTTATTCCCACAATTACTATATGAAGCTACTCATTTATGCAAGCATAAATCCTTCTACAAAGAGAAATTATGCGGGAGTTAATCCACATGGTACATAAGAATTTCGCAGCGATGAACACCGTCGTCCGTCCCTGACGGTGCGAGAGGAGCCGATGAGGGAGGGAAGCAAGTGAGGAAGAGGAACGATGAAGGAAGAGTGCCATGCGTGTTTGAGAGAGCCAAGAGGAAAAACGTCATGTGATTGTGGGAGTAAGAATAGAAATAAGGAAAAATAGGGTTTTGACTTATATTTACAAAATCGGTTCTAGTACCGGTCCAGAATCAATTCTTGGGTGGGTAATCAATCAGACTCAGTTCTCGGACCGGTTTCAATGGGAACCTGTTCCCGACCCTGTTTTTCGAGTGGGCCGGTCCAGTTCTTGGGTAAACCCGATCCGGTTGCACACCCCTATGTCTGAGATAGAGATCAAAAATGCTCCCCCTACCTTCACTAAATTCTCCGTGCCGTACAAATGTTTGAAATCAGCCTTCGAAAATTCTGGTCGATAACCGTGGATGAGAAATTGGCTAAGCTATATCTGGGTCAAATGTCTCATGCTCGTTTTACACTTCAAAGACACTTCACTGTTAGAAGAGTGGAATTTTTGTTACCACTAAAGAAAAACGATTAGTTCTTTTTGCCTGCCGGGCATAGCTGCTAGTCTAAGTAAGAAGAGATCGAGTACCCATTTGAAAACATCTACGAAAGGTTGTGGAATTACATAGCACGTCCTCAACACATATTTTGGGATCACCATTTGGAAACACTGATAAACTCAATTTAGGCAATTTAGTTGCAAGTTGTGCATTTGTATTTGGGCGAAAAGTCACTTTCCTGCACAAAAAAGTATTGCAACTTGCGAGTTGACGGCTTATGGAAGTCAATATCATGCGAAAAAGTATAAAAAAGTCTTAAACCTACTGTATTTGTGCCACTTGAGTCATAAGCTTATTGACAATTTACAAATGTAGTACATCTCGCTATAGCTGAAAATCATTGTCATGGACACTGATCATTATACATGGCACGATCGGTGCTAGTTTGGACTTTTAAAAAAAAATATTACTTTTTTTCTCTTCTTTCTCTTCTTTTCATTTTTATAGTTCTTTCCTTTCTTTCTTTTTTTCCCTAAATTGTGGGCTAGGAGAGGTCTGGGCGAGGGCCCAACGCCCTTGTTGGACTCGCCTGGATCTAGACAAGGGCCATGACGCCCTCAACCAAACTCCTTGACCTTACTTGTGGTTGACGATGGTCAACTGACGACTTCGCTAGCTAGAGTTGTTAAAAAAAAAAAACAATGAAAATAAAAGAAAAGAAAAGAAAATAATAACAAAAAAAAAAAAAATTTAAGATCCATATCAGTGTCAAATCAGCGCCTATGCAGTGATAACTAATATTCACGTCAACAATTTTCAACCAAAATTAACCGAATGGAGTATATATTGGCAAATCATGAAAATGTTCAAATTTTAATTAATATAATTAAAATGTTTATAATTGAATAAGTACAAGTACAATTACAATTATTTTTAAGAATTTTTTAATACTTTTTCAAATGTCATGTGCCGTGTTTAAAGTCTCGTCCTTTGTGATGACAGGAACTGTTTCATTTTGTCAAAATGCATTGTATGGTTTGATAGAGGCACGTGATGAGACATGGGGGGAAAGAGCCAAAGAGAAAAGATTCCGCATATGCTAAGATCAACATGGACATTTAGAGTTGACAGGTTCATCCAATTTGTTGTGGCACCTCCACATCCACTTTATTTCGAATTAGACGTGAACGGGCTAAAGATTTTTGTGAATCTAGAATGGGAAATTAAAGGAAGAAAATAAAGGTCGATGTGAGGAAAGACCAATGATGGGAACTTTCATAAGGAGATCTGTAAATGTCATGACATAATTTAAGTAGAAAAGAACCCCTTGAATTTTCTCTCATGGATATAGTATTGCGTCTCTTGCCCTTTTAAAAAAAAAAATTATTACCTTGACAAATAATTATATAGCCAATATATATTTTTCATAATTTGTTAGTTTCCATCTCATTTTGAGATGACAACTTCTTTTTTATTTATATGCACAGACAAGATTTTAATTGAGGTCGAAGAAAACCTAGATTCATGATTGGAATAGGGATGAAGGAGAAAATATCAACCTGTACGGACCGTTACTTGCACTTCAACATGGAATTTTCACAATTTGCCCACGTACATTGTACAAGACCCAGCATGAACTCCGTGGCAACCTCCACGTCAACGCATTTACTCTTGGAAAGAGATGGCTGTCGTTTATAGCGACCTCCACGTCAACGCATTTACTCTTGGAAAGAGATGGCCGTCGTTTGTAGATGGCGGTCGTTTCTAGCGACCTCCACGTCAACGCATTTACTCTTGGAAAGAGATGGCCGTCGTTTGTGGGTGGCGTTGGTCATCCTGTCGCACCCACTTGATGCCTCCGTGCAGCCTCCTCTCTCCATAATTCAATCTCGATACACGTCCTTCCAAAGCCTGATGGCAGCTTGCAAAGCGAGAATCCGAAAGAATCTTTTTCCCATTTCTTTTGTGTAACTGGTTGATCCGACTGTCGTCCTCTCTTTGAATTGACCAGGTGAAGTAAAAATGGGTCCAAACAATATAAGAGACATGTCAGCTTTTCACCTTTTCTTTCCTCGTACCGCGTGTTTCGAAGATTGTGTAATGGGATCAAGAATCCAGACAATTTGATATGGATTTGATTGATTCGTCATTATTCAGGTGGGGTAAACAATGGTGGGTGGGTGAGCTACGGCCTATGTGTGATAATAATGGGAGATATAAAGAAATGAGAATGAGTGGCGTTGAGTGAGAATTGTATACAAACACCTTTTTTGGCCGTAGTGAATCCACATCGTTTTTTACCGTAGTGAATTTTCTATTTTACAAAACGACGATCGTTTTGTAAGTGATCCACGTGGAATGGTAAAACAATGTCGTTTCTTACGAAGAAAGGAAAATGGCGCGTTTTATGCCATCCACTATGGATAGTCTTAAGAATTGTTGATTTTTATTTTTTAAATATAAAAGCCACGTAATCATTTTGGCCGAATTTTTCCTTGGTGGCACCAAAGTGATTGTTTTTTCTCCGATTTGGCACTTAAGTGATCCGACAGAAACTTTTGACACCAAAGTAAGCGTTGTACACAACTTATGGCACTAATAGTGTACTTCTCCCCCTTCTCTCGTCTCCATTGCCTTCCACTGCCTTGTCTTCTTTGGTAGTCCATCTTAAAGTAAATTAAGTCGTGGTTTTTGTAGACTATGCTGGCTCAACCACATAGATTCAAGATTCGATGAAAACGACTTAGAAATTGGTTGGGATCAAGTAAAATTTTCCAAAATGCAAACCCTAACCATCACGACTTCCACCACGCAATTAGCTTTCGACAATCATCATAATACCGAATTAACACAAGGCTTTTATTGCCCATGGTGGTATGACCATACTGGTTTGAAGCTAGGTAATGAGTCACCTAAAAATGGCTAGAATTGCCAAATTCTCTCTCTCAACTAGACTTTACCCCAATTTTTTTAATTCAATAAAAATATCACGAAAAATCATCAAGGTAGAGATATAAAGAAGCTCCGATCCCGATAATCAGGATTGAATGCTGAAATGTGTAAAATTTATACTAACTTTTAACCATTGATGAGGTTCAATTGAAGCTTAGATTTGCAAAGCCTTGAACAATCGTTGAATATGTGTTCTTAGCTAATTGCCCTCGCAAAGTAAATGGTATGTTTTTTCTAATTATTCAGATAATGAGAGGGTTTGACTTGAACCTAATTATATCCCCATTCTAACTCTTTCATATAGCGTCTTCCATCAAGATAGTTCTCTTGGGTGATCACCATCGTTATCATGCAATTTAATGTGCATAATAAAAAATCAATGAAATTAATTATTGTGTGCAATAATAAACTAAATGTGATATCACATCATTGATATTATAACAATGGGCCCATTAGTGGAGCTCGTGGAACTTTGCATAGTGAAGATATTACAATCATGCATAAAATGATTTATTTTAGAGTGATCGATGCAAGTAAATGTTTTCTTAAATATTCAAACCCCACTTCCAAAGTGTCCAAGGCAAAAAAAAAAAAAAATGATGCTTTTTTTAAATATTTTATGGGCATATAATATAGATTCTGCAAGTAATCGATGCAGAATGCAGGAGAAGAAAATATTCGAAAATGATTTTTTGCTATTTGCTCTGAAAAAATAATGTGTCAAACTCTACGAAGGTTTGGAACATCTTCAAACCATCCAACAATGGTCACATTGCATTCAATAAATTAACTTTTATAAACCTGGCATACTATTTCTAAACATGGTGTTTGGTCGACCGCCAGCATAGATATATCTATATTTTTATTGTTGGATGAGTGACATGTATTTTTGTTTTGCAAAATACCTCTAGTTATGAAGCTATGTCTTCTTAAATAATGGAAACAAGATCAATAGGAGTTCGACATCAAAACCAAAAAGCCCCGTTTCATAAGGAGACTCCATTTATATAGCTAACAAAACCTACAGCTAAGGTCAAGTTCTTTTTTCTTTTTCGCTAAACGAGCCAATCAAATCAAGTACTTCTAGTCTAAAGGGAGGCTATAGGAGAATTTCTTCAAAGCATCTCACAAGAAATTCAACATCTAAGGGCTCATTTGATTGCAGCAATGGAATAAGATGGTAATATATTGGCTATTACGTTCTAATGTAATAAAGTTGTAATTAACATTACACCGTTTGGTTTAAATAATGTAATTCCTATTGCACTGTTGGGTTTCATAAATGACATAAGTTATAAGAGAGGATTAGTATGAAAATTCCTCAAATACCCTTCAATCATAACTAGTGGGAATATTATAATAGTCACATAAGATTAAATATACATTCTATTGTATCAAATATTTTTACATATATTTTAGTAATTTATGTATGATTATAAACTAAAAGTTAGCACATACCATGATTATGTAAAAATAAATATGACATTATAATAATCGCGTTTTGATAATTAATCATGAGTGTAATACCTCATATATATCATCAAGATATTTTACACATTATTTTATAAACTTCTATTTATCATCTAATAATCAATTTATGAGTATGGTTTTAAGTTCAATCATATAACATGTGATTACATAAAAATTTTAATTCTAGATTTCATATCATTTTCTGACCACGTCTCATTTTCCTCCCTTTCCTTTGTTCCGACTGCAGTTTTGAGAATGATATTAATGTTTTGTTTGTTTCGCAGAAAATGTGACATTTTTGAAAAATGTGTTCTAGAAACTTTTTTTTGTGGTAAAAGGTAATCATATTAAGCTAATAAATATTTACAACAAAAACGGCACCAAAACATACACTCATAATGAATAGAGGCATAATGGGTGGAAGGATGCCGAAGGGAGAGGAAAAGGGAAGCCAACAAGGCACAAAACATGGTTAAGTCAAGACAACTACGGCCACATCCAAAAGATGGACCAAACAAAAGAAGGCAACCAGCCGGCCAAATAATGGCAACCTAAGCTAAACCAAACAAAACGTCATCGCCCAAATGGAAAGGACGAGACAACCGGCAGGAATCAAGGCCAGCACCGAAACAACAAGCACAGCAGCGGACCCTCCTGCACCACCACTCCAATCTGGAAAAATTACGGATGCGCCGGAGTAAAAGAGAAGATGCAGGGGTCTATCGCCCAGCTATGTTGAAGTCTCCTATTTCTTGGGTTATCTTCAACATTTGAGAATGTTAGAGCCTTATCCTTAACCACTTTAATAAGGTGGTTCTTCACGGCCGAAGCGTGAAGGTATAGTTCCTAAAGAGAATCTCATTCCTATATTTCCAAATAAGGTGGCAAAGAGCTCCAAAAGAAAACCCGGTAAGAGAAGACAAACAAGAAACAAGTGCCATAACTAAGACGCCGGGACACTTAAGTGCCATAACTTTCAAACGGACACTTAAGTGCCACTTTTTTTTTTCGAATGGGGACACTTAGTGCCACCTCCGGCGACCCTTGCCGGAAATCCTACGTGGCAATTTTTTATTATTATTTTTGCCTACGTGGCTCACTGAGCTCCAAATCAGCATAAAAATAATAAAAAATAATAAAAATTTAAAAATTTAAAATTTTAATTTTAAAATTTTAAAAAATTTAAAAATTTTAATTTTAAGAAATTTAAAAATTTAAAAAAATAAGAAAATTTAAAAATTTTAATTTTAAAAAATAAGAAAATTTAAAAAATTAAAAAAAGGGGGTCGAAGGGGCGGCGAGGGGGGGCCGAGGGCGAGCCCTCGCCGCCGCCGCCCCCGCCGCCGGAAGGGCCGGCGATGGAGGGGCGAGGGGTCGGCCGAGGTCGCCGGCCCCGGCCGACCGACGGCGAGGGCTCGCAGACCCTCACCGGATCGCGGCGAGGGCCGCGACCTCGCCCCAGATCTCGGCGAGGGCTCACGGGCCCTCGCCGCCGGTCGGCCTCCTCCCGCCGCCGCCGGGAAGGGCCGCGACGGAGTGGGGAGGGTCGGCCGGGTCGCGGCCTCGGCCGGGCCGGTGAGGCCGGCTGACCGGCGGAGAGGGCCCGCGAGCCCTCGCCCTGCATCAGGGGGCGAGGGTCGCGGCCCGCGCGATCCGGCGAGGGCTGCGAGCCCTCGCCGTCGGTCGGCCGGGCCGGCGACCCCACCGACCCTCCCTCCGTCGCCGCCCTTCCCGCGACGACGGGCGGCGGCGGCGACGAGGGCTCAGCCCTCACCGCCCTTCGACCCCCCTTTTTTTCTTAATTTTTTAAAAATTTTAAAATTTTCTTAATTTTTAAAATTTTCTTAATTTTTTAAAATTTTTAAATTTTTTTTTATTTTTTGAATACTTTATAATTTAATTAATTTTTATATTATTAATTACACGTAGACACGAAACGGCGACGTTTTTGCGTTTTCTCCGCCACGTCAGCGTGCAAAACGACGCCGTTTTGGACTAAACTCGCCGGAAAATTGCCACGTCAGCCATTTGGCCGGATTTTCGCCGGAGTGGCACTTAAGTGTCCCATTTGCTCCGATGATGGCACTTCTGTGTACCATTTTAAAGTTATGGCACTTAAGTGTCCCGGCGTGCCAAGTTATGGCACTCCAGGTGTCCTCACCTCAAAACCTGGCAATAGAGTGATAAAAGTCTTTACCGGATAGGAACTTAATAGCCCAGCAAAGGTTGTCAGCCCAACTCCCATTCCTCCAAGGGAGGTTGCATCTGGCGACCTAAGAGAAGGCACAACTAGCCGTAATGCTACACTAAAAAAACAGATGATCAATAGAATCCAGAGTTACTTTGCAAAAGGGGCACATCGCATCCCCAATCCTGCCACGTGATAAGAGTAAAGCATGCGTAGGAAGACGGTTTTTGGTTATAAGCCAAAGAATGAATTGATATCTTGGAGCTATATCATTGTTCCAGATCAATAAAGCCCAATTGATCTGAGGCTTCTTCTTTTTGATGAGGTGCCAAGCTGAAGCAACCGAGAATAAACTAGACGTGTTTCATTGCCAAGTAAAACGATCCGTAGCCTACACTAGAAAGGGAAGGGGATGTTCCCAAGACTGTAAAACTTCTCGCATGGTCTGGCCAGCAAGCGAAAAAAGATCTGCCACTGTCGCATGCCTGGGAAGACCAGATATGTAAATGAAAGAGTCAAAAACATCAAGTTGAGGGAGCTCTCGGGTGCCGTGGTTGAACAAAAGGAAACAGAGCAGCCATCTCCTAATTTCCATAGAAAAGATAACCGAAAATCAGTCCTAAGGTGGAGGATTCGCTCCACGCCTAAGAGCAACAGGTGGGTTGCTTAATCACCCAAAACTCATCCTTTTAAGGAAGGTCGAGTGGATCCACCTACACCACAAGGATTCCTTGTCCATAAACAGGATCCATATATGTTTTAGCATCATTGCCTTGTTACAATCCTTCAGACTGCGGATGCCTAGCCCTCCTTCTTCCTTTGGAAAGCAAACTTCATCTCAGGATACCTTGGCACCACCCCTCCCTAGGCCAGGGCCCTTCCAGAGAAACTATCTCAATATATGTTCAATACAATCCAACACTGCTACAGGGATGATAAAGACACTAACCAAGTAAGCTTGGATTGCATGATTAACTAACCTTATAAGCTGAAGACGTCCAGCAAAAGAAAGGAAATGCTGAGTCTAGGACTGGACTCTTGTAGTTATGCGATCCACAAGGAAAATGCAATTCGCCTTGCCGAGCCGGGAGGAGATACTAGGAACTCCCAGATACCGCACCGGCAAAGACCCCTCCTGAAAGCCAAACACTAGGAGAATCTCTCTGCGCAAATCTACCGATCCTCCAGCAAGAAATATCTCACTCTTATTAGAATTAGGCTTGAGTCCACTCCAAGAAGAGAAGGTATTCAAACCCTCCTCTAAGAGTGAAATGGAAACCAAGTCAACTCCACAAAACAGAAATACGTCATCCGCAAAGAAGAGATGTGAAAGACTCAAAGCCTTGCATCTCCAAAAGAACTTGAAATCTGGTTGCCTAGAGTAGACACTGAGGATCTCGGAAAAAACCTCCGTGATTAAGGTAAAAGGTAAGGAGAAATTGATCCCCCGGTGAAGGCCTCGGCCACTAGGGAAGAAACTATGAAGTTCTCCATTCAACGAAATAGAAAACTTAGGAATGCGAACACATACCATAATTATTCGAACAAAATGATCCGAGAAGCTAGAGGCATGAAGAACCAACTCCAAAAAATCACAGTCTACTGTGTCGTAAGCTTTCTGAAAGTCCACCTTGACCACACACTTAGGCACATAAGGATTAAGATGGAAGCTAGCAAATAATTCCTGGGTAATAAGAATGTTGTCTCTAATTCTCTTGCCTTTGACGAAGGCATTTTGATAAGGGCTGACGATATCATTAAGGACTGCAGCAAGTCGATTAGCCAAAAGCTTCGTAATGCATTTGTAAATAGTATTACAGCAGGCTATAGGCCGGTAATCATTAACAGACATAGCATTAGGAACTTTTAGGATCATTACTAGGATGGTATTGTTGATTTCCTTGAGAAGTCTCCTCGTTATGAGGAAATCTTTAACCTTTTCAATGACCAAAGCTCCAACTATCTCCCAATTATGCTTGAAGAATTCGACACAAAACCGTCTGGTCCTGGAGCCTTCCCTCGAGCAAGAGAGAATATAGTATCCTGAATCTTCGAATCAGAGAAAGGACGAGATAGAGAACTGACCTATTTCTCATTGAGAGAGCATCGTATAACCTCCCAAAGATCCATTAATGAGGGGCTGGAGGACAAGGGGCATGGTGCCAAAAGCGAAGGTATGGTGGATTAAGCTCGTGTCCGAGATAATAGAACCAGAGAATCCATAACAAAGAGAATTATGTTCCTCAATTGTCTCCTACTAACGGATTGGTGAAAGAATTTGGTATTCCGGTCACCTTCCTTGAGCCACCTAATCCTAGATTTTTATCTTAAGAAGGACTCCTCCTGATTACTCAATTCCAGAAACATCCTACGATGTGTCTTCTCCAAGTTTGCAAGAAGCTCACTAGCAAGATCCTGCTGCAAGTCAACCTGGGTGGATAACAAAGCATCCCTCACTGCATTAACCCTCTCAGAGATATTAGAGAACGATTCTCCGTTGAGTTGCTTCAAATGGCCTTTGAGGGCCTTCACTACTTACCAATCGTACATAGGAACCCTTCAATCGGACTCTCCCAGACTTGAGACACCGTGCTGTGGAAAGACGGGTGTTTAGTCTAGAAGTCGAAAAACTTAAAAGGTTTCCTTGAGACCACCAGCTACAAAACCCTAACCACCATAAGAGACTGGTCAGAGATGCCAAGTGCAAGGAAAGATGCTTCCGAATAAGAGAAGTGAAGACTCCAGTTAGCATTCACAACAACTCAATCAATTTTCCTAGCCTTGCGATTAACCCCCAAGGAAGTAGACCAAGTGAACCGAAAGCCAACATATCTCAAGTCCTCTAATTCAACTTGGGTCAAACAAAGATTGAAATCATCAAAGCAAGGAAGCCAATTGTCAGACCTACCAATCTGATAAGAGGGATCCCTGATAGCATTGAAATCTCTGGCTACTAGCCAAGCATCATCTCGGCATAAAATACTCCTATGAATAAGGTCCGCCCATAATGGCCTTCTAGCTACAAAAATATGTTCAGCATATATCACCGAGACATAGCAGGAGATACCAGACATGATAAGCTTCAAACTACCATGAATTGCCTGGCTATTAGATGAAAGCACTTCAAAATCCACCAAAGAAGGGTTCCAGCCAAGCTAGATCCCGCCCCTATGAGAGAACTCATAATTGGCCACCCAATTCCAGCCTGATTACAACGCGATATGGAGTCAAAAAGAGAATCCAGAATTTTGGTTTCCAACAAACCAATTAGACAAAACCCATTAGAAGAAACAAGATTCCTAACTTCGCTTGTCTTAAGGGATCATGGAGACCTCTCGACGTTCCATATACCAATATACATATGTATATAAATATATATGTAAATATATAACGAATTGAAAATAAAGGAGTAGGTGGAGGAGCGGAGGGCTTACCTCCTCCTACTCGGTTTCCACCATGAGGCCACCAAAGCCACTGAGGTCGCAATAGGAGGAGGGGCTAGGTCAAGGGCTATGAGTTTCTCTTGGATGGCCTCAACCTTCCTTGAAGAGGTAGGAGCCTCAAGGACGAGATAGGAGAGAGCAAATCAGCGTATGAGCTAAAGAAGCTTTCTGAAAGCACTGAATCCTTACTAGCATCGGGACCGAAATTGGAGGCTACTATCTGTTCTTTATCCTCCTCAAGGGGGGAGGTAGGAACCTCCAGCAGTGAGCTAGGTCTCTTAGTCAGAGGACTAGGAGGAGATGTTGGCCTCGACACACTTGCGCTCCTCAATGACTTCCTAATGGACAAGGGAGGAGGATGATCCGTAGCAGGGCCTTTGAGCCTCATCAAGTTGCCTACCTCAGCAGAATAAGGTGGCCGGGTTGAAGGACAACCCTTCAATTGCGAGGGCTTCTTCTTTTTCCCTATCACCAAGTTCCAACCAATCTGTGAAGCCTGCGGGTTCTCCACTACAACCGGAGCCGAAGTGGGGTCCTGAGGATGGGCGGGCAGGTCTGAGGCAAGCTTATTCAAAACCTCCCATCTGCCCGTATTGGCCACAGTAGTGTGTCACGACCTCTTTTTTTTTTTTTTTCCATCTGGAGGAAAAGAAAGAAAGGTTTAGGGGTATTTACCTAAAGAGGCGGACCAATGGCCCTAGATTAGGCGCAGGCTCTCCCAAGTCCATACCTCACGTGATGTTGGATTTTGTATTTCAGTTCTTAACAATCTATGTATTTCTAGGAGTCGCAACTAGCCTATAAGGATCGATTAAAAACCAATCAAGACATGAGAGTGTTGTCTCGATTCCTATGCAACCAGAGATTTCTAGGAATGGGGACTTGTTTACGCCAAAGTTTCTATTAGCGCCCTTGCGGTACCACTAACTTAAAAGGTTGTTTATCAAATGGCCACACAATCTTGATTACCAATTATAATTTTTATGAAATCACTAAGTGTCTATGCAAATATTTTTGTAGGTTTTAATCTCTAATCCTAACATAATTTAGAAAAGAAATTCACACTCAAATTATTGAAAAGCAGTGCGGTAAATAACATCCAAAAAATTGAAATGACTTGAAAGTAATGCGGAAAAGAAAGACCCGATACAAGTCGGACAAATAATACTACATGGCATTGTTATCACACCCGAGACAGGACCCCGTGAGCGAAATGCGAATTTAAATATGCATGAAATTACTCTAGATAATTTTAATGTATGCAAAATGGATTATTTACAAAAAATGATTATAAAATACCAAAGTAACATTAAATTAGGACTATGACCTTTTAAAATTAGGAAAATTTCGTAGATGTCATTTTGCCTTAATTTGATACCATCTATCACTTTTATATATTTTTTTTAAAAATTAGATTTTTGATTTTTTTATTATTATAAAATAATAATAATAATAATAATAATAATAATAATAATAATAATAATAATAATAATTTCCTAAACCGATGTATATGCTAAAATTGAACAACACAGCACATGAATATCACAATAATCAAGCTCAAATCGACCGTTTCAAGATCGAAACTTGGTTTGGGCATTTTATCGAATGGCTTGGCTTGCATCAAATCACCACAAAACAACTTCTTCGGACCATGTTCGTGGCCTTCAATCTCGACCCATAAGCAATCACAAGTGGAAGAAAAGTATCAAGGATATACTATTACATGCAAAGAACAGGTTTAGCAAGAAATCACAGCCTAGAACACACAAGAACCAAGCTGAAATCGTCATCAAATATGTGGATTTGAGCTGATTTTGCAAATCTAGGTTTGAACCCAAGTCAAGCAAACATGTTGCATACCCGTATTCAAGCCCCGATACTCATCACATGCAAGATCTATGGGACACATTACTTAATCCAAGTGAAAGTACGTAGCATGGGCTTTCAAATGAAGCATACATGCAAAACTCTTGAAGAGATTTTAACACTTAGAAAAATTCTAGCCTCAAAATCAATTTTTTGGACTAGTTTTACTCTTGATTTTTTACTATTAAAAAAATGTTCAAAATCGAACAAAAATATTTCTAGGATACTTACCTTGCTTCCTAGTTTCCTTTCAAAGTGATTTTTGGCCGAAGAAACCAAGAAATTATCCTCGAGGGGGCATGTGGAAGTTGGCTCATTCAAACTGGAAATGAGATCTACAGAAAATGGAACTGACAATGAAGGTTTTAGCTCACCTCCAAAATTAGACTTCTAGACCTCTTTTTGTCGGAAAACTTAACACCAAACCAAACTATATGTATTGTAGTTTCGGGTACAAGTCAAGATTTTCCTCATTTGTCTCTCAATTTTCTCAAAAGAACTCGCCTTCCTTCACCCATGACAAACCAGGCTCAACACTACGAAAATTTTTCAGGCTTTCTTGGCCTGCTAGAAGGGTACTGTTTCGGGGGGCTTTAGGAGGCCTTCCTGATCTCCATTTGGGACGTGCGAAATATGGTTGGAAAGATATTTGAGTAAAGTTTCATTCTCTTGTTGAAGGTCTTGGCTAATTTTGGCCGTAAGTTTGTAAAAATTTCACTTTTCTCTACCCAAGTCAATCTGGAATTTCTGGGTTTTTTGCTTTTTGGAGTTGCTTCTGAAGGTGTCTTTAGGGAACGATTCTGAGCTCTCTCCTCTCCTTCTCGTCTCCTTTCTCTCATCCCTTGAAAGACCTCCCTTCCGTGATCTTATCCCCTCAATTAGAGGATTTTTGGTCTATATTTTGTCCACCTACCAAGCCTGTCAACAGGGCTACTTCACCCACTTCCTAACTTAGTAAACTTTTCCACTTCTACAACTGTTGAATGTCCGGATTTGGTGCGATTTTCCCGTGCCTTCAATAGCTTATCTCTAACCAATGTTTGTCCACTTGTAGTACCAATGATGGTCTTCCATCACGTGCAGATATCGAGCTGGTTGAGTAGCTGAGGAGGATATGGTGGAGCCACCAAGTTGCTTACTCAAAGAACTCAATTGAGACCAACTCGTGGACTGAGTTTTGGCTGCTGATTTTGAGTGCTTTAATCCATCAATTTTGCTGCAATTTTTGATCAATTAGTGAGTACATGTATAGTAGTTTAATATCTCGACCAGTTTTCGCAATTGTGTCCACCCAATTTTGCAAGAAAGTCCCTCAAAGTTGGTTATTTTCTTATTTGAAAATACCCAATTCAATACAAATTTGGTCCTTTTGGCTTGATTTGATTGATTCAACTTGGCCCAAATTTAATTTCAACTTAATTGGGGACTAAGATGATGATTTATGGGCTCGGGCGCAAATTTTGCAAAATTTGCGAATCGGTCCCTCAACTTTTGAAATTTGCATTTTGGCCCCAACTTGCCATTTTAATTCCAATATGATCTCCTAGGCTTGGCTAGTCACATTTAGATCATTGGCCCGAACTTGCTTCTTCTTCTTCTTCTTCTTCTTTTAAAGGAAAAACATATTCCAGACGCTAGGGCCGGTGGGCCCTCTCGCTACGTGTCGCCCGTGTTTACTCGCCGCCACCGACTGGGGTTCTTGGGTCACCAAAAAAAAAAAAAAAACATCTTCCATTTAAAACACTATATTAAACACCTAGATAATCTATATGTAGGAATTTGGCATGAAATATTTTTGGGCAAAAATTTAGATTTCAACGGCTGCCCCTATTTGGAAGGAAGCTCAAAGAGATTTCTTTCAAAGATAAGGTGACACCTAATTTTTATTTATTTTTTTTTTTTTTTTTTTTTTTTTTTTAATTTTTTTTTTTACAATAGCAAAATGAAAATGCAAGCGAGCTTAATGTAAAGAGCGTGGTTTAGGGATGTACCTATGACTACTTTGAAAAGTGTGGTTTAAGGATATACCCACAAATCTTGTGATTTAAGGCAGTCCCACGAACCTTGTGGTTTAAGGTAGTCCCACTAATTGTGTGGTTTAAGGTAGTCCCACACACCTTGTGGTTTAAGGCAGTCCCACTAACCGTGTGGTTTAAGGCAGTTCCCACTAACCTTATGGTTTAAGGCAGTCCCACTAACCGTGTGGTTTAAGGCAGTCCCACTAACCTTGTGGTTTAAGGTAGATCCACTAATTGTGTGATTTAAGGCAGATCCACTAACCATGTGGCTTAAGGCAGTCTCACTAACCGAGTAAATTGCATGGTTTTAGGATAACCAAGAACCTCTTGAAAATGTATGGTTTAAGGCTAACCCATGAACCCTTTGAAATTGTTTCTTGAAAATGCATGGTTTGAGGCTAGCCCATGAACTCTTTGGAATTGCGTGGTTTAAGGATGACCAAGAACCTCTTGAAAATACATGGTTTAAGGCTAATCCATGAACCCTTTGGAATTGCATGGTTTAAGGATGACCAAGAACCTATTGAAAATGCATGGTTTAAGGCTAACCCATGAACCCTTTGAAATGGCATCTTGAAAATACATGATTTAAGGCTAACCCATGAACCCTTTAGAATTGCAAGGTTTAAGGATAACCAAGAACCTTTTGAAAATATATGGTTTAAGGCTTACTCATAAATCCTTTGAAATGGCATCTTCAAAATACATGGTTTAAGGCTAACCCATGAACCCTTTAGAATTGCAAGGTTTAATGATAACCAAGAACCTTTTGAAAATGTATGGTTTAAGGCTAACTCATAAACCCTTTGAAATTGCAAGGTTTAAGGATAACCAAGAACCTTTTGAAAATGCATGGTTTAAGGCTAACCCATGAACCTTTAGAATTGCAAGGTTTAAGGATAATCAAGAACCTTTTGAAAATGCATGGTTTAAGACTAACCAATGAACCCTTTGAAATTGCAAGGTTTAAGGATAACTAAGAACCTTTTCAAAATGCATGGTTAAAGGCTAACCCATGAACCCTTTGAAATTGCAAGGTTTAAGGATAACTAAGAACCTTTTGAAAATATATGGTTTAAGGCTAACTCATAAACCCTTTGAAATTGCAAGGTTTAAGGATAACCATGAACCTTTTGAAAAATGCATGGTTTAAGGCTAACCCATGAACCTTTAGAATTGCAACGTTTAAGGATAACCAAGAACCTTTTTAAAATGCATGGTTTAAGGCTAACCCATGAACCCTTTGAAATTGCAAGGTTTAAGGATAACCAAGAACCTTTTGAAAATGCATGATTTAAGGCTAACCCATGAACGCTTTGAAATTGCAAGGTTTAAGGATAACCAAGAACCTTTTGAAAATGCAAGGTTTAAGGTTAACCCATGAACCCTTTGAAATTGTGTGGTTTCGCTAGAGGAACCCGTCATTTGAGAATATTCTAAAATGGATACTGCACATTAAATAGTATTCTAGTAGTGAAAGCATACTAAATGAGGTCAATTTCAACATATGTCATTAGAAACAATATCAAAAGTGTATCGGTAATGAGAAGGTAATGATTGCATAAACAAATCAAACTAATTCCAACAACTTGACAAACTCACAAAATTGTCATCACGCTCGGATGATATCATTAATCGTCAAATTCTTTTGGAAGAAAAGTCCTTGTCAAAATGACCTTGACTCATGAGAAAGGTCTGTTAAGTATGCTGAGCAAGGACACCTAGTCAGAAAGGGCTTCTCGCATATTCTCAAGAAAATGGCTATTTGATCCCATCTATTCATATGAGAAATAAACTAATCACTCAATCTCACTCTTCCAATGTGCAAGGCTTTGAATCATTCGCAATAAGTACACATTGACCAATCTAAGAGGTCTTTTAGAAGGACCGTAGTGCTGGTTTGGTCATGGTTTTAGCAATGGATAAGCATCATTGGCTATGAAATGAATTAATCACCGATCAACATCTTTGACAGGTTTACAAGTCAAGAAACCTTAAGATGAGATAAGACAGCCTTACTCTCACTTCTTCGAGCAGCATCTTCTTTAGGAAGTCCCTATTTCCACTTTGAATCATCCCAATCTGAAGAGACTTTGGAAATGGGTTGTAATGTTGATTCGGGGAAAGGTTCAAAAGGCTTAGCTCAAAACGCTTAGAACTTTTTGTCAAAGGGGGATTTGGGAGTTGGTGATTATCATGGCATCATTACCATACCATCCATTTTTTTTTAAAGCACTCAATGTTTAGAATTCAAATTGTCTCGAAAGTCCTTTGACTAATCATCTTAACATAATGGCTTTTGCATTTGCAGCAATGATTTTCTTTTCAATGCAAGCATTTTTTTTTTTTGCCATTTTTGCTTTCACAGAGATATTCCTCTTGATGCAATTGTTTTTCTTCCACTCTCTCTCCCTTTTTTTTTTTCAAGCATTGGCCTTACTTTTACCAGACACACTACTTTTTCATACCCCTTAATTTTCACTTGAATTTTGTTCTTTTGAACTTTTTGAGCTCTTGGGACTTTCAAGATGCTTTTCATATTCTCATGTAAACACCAATTGCATTGGTAAATCATGTGCCCTGCCCCCAATGTGGGGAGATAATCACCACTCGGGTTTTAGAAATGAATAGCTAGGTTCAATATGGTTTAAGCAAAGGGTATCGGTGTTTGGGTAGAGAAAAGAATGCTCTTCTTCACCTTGGGATGCTTCGAGCTTCCATAAGAATTTACCTAAAGTTACCGCAAAAAGATTTATGCAAGTGAGAGTAAAGAAACCTTTCTCATCTTTCCTCTCCAAATAATGTCAACCCAAACCTCTATAATTGCCCCATCGTGGGGTGGTTCTTGACAGAGGTATTTTGTAGAAAATTCTTCACATTAAAAGGCTCAAATGGGCTAACTATTGTCACCTGTAGCGTGTATGATAGAGGAAAGAAATGCCTCTTATCATCTTGATCTATGTACTGCTTGCGAATGAATTCATTGATCTTAAACTGTGATAACCTCCCTCTTGTCCCACATCGCCTAGGGAGGGAGATCTTGGTCAGCTTATAAGGCTTGGGTCCCTCTAACCTGTGTAACGCGTTTTAAAGCCGTGAGGGAAAAGACCGTGGCTGGGATGGCGGTGCGTCCGCGCCAGGGCGGGTGACCCAAAGCGGACAATATTACACAGTGGGGCCCGGGATGTTACATAAACGACACGGGTTTTCTTTTTCACTCGAATCCCAAAGTGCTTAAAGGACATGTTTGGAAATGGGTTGCCTTTCCTCATCCTAAGTGTTTCTCGCTTGGCATAAGTAACATTGCCTTTCATTTTTGTTGAGATCATCTAGGTGGATTAACCTCCATAGAGAATTTTGATTCGAAATGAGTGATCCATAGAGTGGATGGACAATTTAAAGATAAAGAAGATTTTTGCAAACCTCGTGGAAAACTTGTTTCTTCAATTTTCATTTTTTTTTTTTTTGTGATTGTTTCTAGAAAAACACTAAATGATGTTCTTTTTTTTTTGCAATGGAAATTCTCCATTTGTTTTTCATTTGATTTTGAGAAGAAGGGTACTTACCTGTGCCTTAGTAGTCAGAAAACCCTACGAAGAACAAAGAGGGAATGTGTTAGTACATGAATCCTTAGGGATTATAAAACTGGAAATGATACAACATTACCCTTGGTCAGTTTCACCATTTGGCGGAAAACAGCGGAATGAACGTACTGTTTTAAGGCTTGAAGAGAATCTCGGGTCTTTGGTCTCATTAGTTTAAGCATTTTCTTCTTCTTGCAAAAATAAGAGATGCAAAATTTTTTTTTATATTTTTTTACATGGCAACCTCGTTGTCGTTTTCGGGATCGAACCCCGTACCTCTTGCACCCGTTCATTCATTCCCCATACCACCAGGTCGAAGCGCTGGTAGTGTCCATTGGGCGCTTCCTTTTTTATTTAATTGAACCGGCTCTAGAACGACACATCTTTTAAATCAAGGTAGGTGAATTTGACACGTATTACCTCCACATGCTTGCTTGGTCAATATCGATTATGCTTAAATCAATTTTTTGAGTTTGTTCCTTGAATACCAACGCTTCTGTCAAACAAGGGAACTACGTCAAAAATGAAGTTTAGATGAGGCATTTTGGAAACGATACTGAATTACCCTTCTCCGGCATCTGACTTTAAATGTCTTGTGTTTCCTCTTCATGTGCTTTTGCTCCTCAGGTGTTAACATTTCTTTGAAGATCTTGCTTTCAAATGGGCCATTTAGACGTTATTGAATTGAGTTGGCATCAAAGATGAAAGGAGAGGGGTACTCCTCGTTTCGACACGTGAGGGCATTGCTCCTTAGATGTTTTACTCCATTTATTCCATCAAAATGGATGGTTGGGCCTTAGCATGCCTTCTTGGTATAAGGTGTTGCTTCAGCGGTCAATGTGCACCTTTTCCTACAAGAAATGGGACATGTTACTTATATTCCACAATTGAATTGGACTAATTTAGGGACGATACTCCCTTTTTGTGCTGAATCAATTGACTTTGTTTCATCTTGCTTCACAAGTGAGAGTCACTCTACTTTGAGTGACTTGCCCTGTTTATCAACTGCAAGGAAAAAGAGACGCAATATGTTATTTTCATATTCGACGTAATTCATTTTAGGAACGGTATACTCCTTTTTATGGCATAGTTGATGATTGCGTTCCATCCCGCTTCCTTGGCCATGGAGAGGGATTTGCTCTTGTGATTGACAGCAATTCACTTGGGAAATGTTTATTCCATTTGAATCTTTCCCTTTTTAGAAGTCAGATGACTCAGGGATTGCATGCCCCCGATCCATTTTGTTGCCAACTGCCCTAATTAAATTTTCCTGCACATATGGAAACAATGTATTATTTCTATTCTTAGGTACATCAGGTTTAGGAACGAAGTACACCCTTTTTCAAAGTCGGGCAATTCCGCATCTCACCATATCTTTGTGGAGGAAGGGAAGATATTGTCCTTATGGTCGAATGCATGCCACATTGAGTTAGATAACTTGTCCATACGCAGCTTCATTGTGTTGGATTGATAAATCTTCATTTCATTTGAATCCTTCATGCTTTAGTTTCTCGCCTACCCCTTTTAGGCTAGGTGATCTTTCACCATTTTTGCTACGCCAATGCATTTCCCACTTCACAATCTGTAAACATGGGTGGCTATGTCAGTTTATGAATGAGTTGTTTTGACTTTTGGAACGAACACACCCTTTTCTTTTAGAGATCGTGTGATTCTAGACCAAGTTGTCCTCCCCATGTAGTCTTGTTGCTTGCCAGTAATTTGCCTCACTAAAATCTTTTATTTGAGGGCAACATTTGATGACTGATTCTTGTTTGTGTACATCTACATCTTGAAGTGTTGTCTTGCAGACCATCAATAATCATCTCCATACAGGATTGGATGCCAAGAAACCGTTGGAAGTGTAGAGATTGCAGTTGCTTCTTGTTTGCAACCAACGAAGTAGTTTGATGCCAAAGAATGTCTACAAAATTCTTCTTCCATGAAGAATGTCAAATTAATATGAGGTCGTCCAGGATGTGGAACTTCATTAGACCAATAGATTTGTGATCGTCGAGGCTTTGGTGGTTCTTTTCATACTTAATCGCAACGTTTGAATTCATATGATGCAAAAATATTCTTGAAGTTCATGACTCAACCAAATATGCCCAAAAATGAGCATGAATTGGTGCATCTCATGACTTGCTCTGTTAAGGAAAGGCCCACGCTTTTGCTTTTTTAGAGGAAGTAAACGTCAATCTTGAACAAAACTATCATTTTGCCTGTTTGACAAAAATGGATGACTGAGTCAGCTATTGCACAAGAAATCCCTATTGGAATTATTACAACCTTACCATCATCTCGCAAATCAACCTGCGAAAGCGATTAAGTGAAGAGATAAAATCTTACGCAAATTCTTCTTCAAACTCATTTTCAAACATTTTGAAGCTAAGGCATAAAAGCTTAGCCTAAAGGTTCAGTTTGAAGTACTTCAAATGTTTTAGAGAATATGACTTTTATGAACTCTAACTTCATTATTCAAAAAATGTGAGTTGTATGATTTACAAAAGCATTTGATTGGGTCCACAATCAAAACCCAAAATGCAAAACGCGGTTCCTAATAGGAATAATGACAAGGATAAAGTACAAGAAGCTCTTTTGTAGAGGGGCATAATAAGCACAATTCTCGTCCTAGCTTTAAAGTCCACTTTTGGCATGGTCAAGCAAGAGGAGTTCAAGGAATGGTTGTCACACATGACCTGCGAAAGGAAGATAATGTCAGTACATGAAAGAAAAATTGATCTTTCAATAAAGCCGCCTCTTACAATGAAATCAAGGCGACGATACCTTCTCCATAGTATCCACTTACGAGAATTTGGTATTTCGTTAAGATTTTATTAGTAAGAGGAGATTTCATTAAAAGATCGATCCGCAGCTATCAATTGAATGCCCACTCTGTTCCAAAAGTTTTATACACAAATGGGGCATTGATTTTGAAAGATTAATTTGTGGTTTCACTCATGGAAAGGTGGGGTGATTTTTTTTTTTTTTGAGAAATCAATACATGAAATGGGATTTGAATTTGAATTTTGAAATGTGACCAATAAAGAATTTCATTAAAAATTTGATTTTAATTCTATGCCCCAAAATGTATTCTTGACTTGGGAGAATTTCTATACAAAATGAGACTTTGAGTTCGTAATTGAAAATTTAAACAAAAACATATGTTCTGCAGGTCCAGATCGAAGGTATTTGAAATGTTTATTTATTAAGAGTGAGTGTCAAGCATATATCGCTAAGGGCATTCCATTGATTTCCGTGAATCTCCAAAAAATGAAAATTTCAATGTGAAGTGAGCAAGTAGATGCAAAAATCATACTTACAATGGGTGAAGAGACTCTTTTTTTTTTTCAATCACATAGACATGCGGATGTAAACTTGTGAGGTTTGATGCATAAAGGTGGAATTCTAAAGGCTTAAGGTCCCCATTTTGATTAGATCAAAAGAGCTTTCCCCACTCCGCACTTACGTCGGACAGTTCTCTTTATCATTAATCAAACTGAGCGGGACCAAAAGTGGATAACCATGGGTCATTCCCCGCACGGGTTCCATCTTTTGGCACCTCCTATGGGCTTCCTAGTACGATCGAGGTTTTAGATCGCGGGTTGTGTGCGCAAATGTGTAGTGCTACGGTAAGTATAAAGGCACGCACAACAATTGATAGCAATTGATATCCAAAAAACACTTCAATTTCATCCATATAGACATACATTCCCACGCCTCCTGCAAAAGAAATGGGTTAACAAACACTCACCCCTTATTACTCCAAACCTACAAAAACATTTAACACATTGTTAGCGGAATAACCTTGTTTTCCACGTGACTTTGACACGCGCTATCAAATGAAGGCCATGTTAGTGGATGACCAACCAAGTTATTATGGCCTAAGTCCTCTAAGGTTTGCAACCAAATCCTCAGTGGAGTCGTCAAGCTGTCACGACTCTTTTTTTCCGTTTGGGGGAAAATGAAGGAAGGTTTAGGGGTACTTGCCTAAAGAGGCGGACCAATGGCCTTAGATTAGGCGTGGGCTCTCCCAAGCCTATACCTCACGCGACGTTGGATTTCATATTTCAGTTCTTAACAATCTATGTATTTCTAGGAGTCGCAACTAGCGTATTGGGATCGACTAGAAACCTATCAAGACACGGGAGTGTTGTTTCGATTCCTACGCGACTAGAGATTTCTAGGAACGGGGGGACTTGTTTATGCCAATGTTTCTAATAGCGCCCTTGCGTTACCACTAACTTAGAAGGTTGTTTATCTAAATGGCCACACAATCTTGATTACCAATTATAATCTTTATGAAACCACTAAATGTCCATGCAAATGTTTTTGTAGGTTTTTTATTTTTATTTTTATCTCTAGACTAATCCTAACATAATTTAGAAAATAAATTCACACTCAAATTATTGAAAAGCGGTGTGGTAAATAACATCCAAGAAATTGAAATGACTTGAAAGTAATGCGGAAAAGAAAGACCCGATACAAGTCAGACAAATAATACTACATGGCCTTGTTATCACACCACGGACAGGACCCCCGTGAGCAAAATTCGAATTTAAATATGCATGAAATTACTCTAGATAATTTTAATCTATGCAAAATGGATTATTTACGAAAAAAAAAGATTATAAAATACCAAAATAACATTAAATTAGGACAATGACCTTTTAAAATTAGGAAAATTTCATAGATGTCATTTTTTCCTTAATTTGATACCATCTATCACTTATATATATATATATATATATATATATATATATATATATATATATATATAGTGGATTTTTGGATTTTTTATTATTTTAAAATAATAATAATAATTTCTTAAACCGTTATATATGCTAACATTGAACAACACAGCACATGAATATCACAATAATCAAGCTCAAATCAACCGTTTCAAGATCGAAAATTGGGTTGGACATTTTATCCAATGGCTTGGCTTGCATCAAATCACCACAAAACAACTTCTTCGGACCATGTTCATGGCCTTCAATCTCGACCCATAAGTAATCACACGTGGAAGAAAAGTATCAAGGATATACAATTACATGCAAAGAACAGGTTTAGCAAGAAATCACAGCCTAGAACACACAAGAACCAAGCTGAAATCATCATCAAATATGTGGATTTGAGCTGATTTTACAAATCTGGGTTTGAACCCAAGTCAAGCAAACAGGTTGCATACTTGTATTCAAGCCCCGACACTCATCACATGCAAGATCTATCGGACACACTACTTAATCCAATTGAAAGAATGTAGCATGGGCTTTCAAATGCAACAAACATCATAGAGAATAATCAATTGAACACATCAAAACAACCTCTCTCCAAAAAGCATACATGCAAAACTCTTGAAGAGATTTCAACACTAAGAAAAATTCCAACCTCAAAATCAGTTTTTTGGACTAGTTTTACTCTTGATTTTTTACTATTAAAACATGTTCAAAATCGAACAAAAATATATCTAGGATACTTACCTTGCTTCCTAGTTTCTTTTCAAAGTGATTTTTGGCCGAAGAAACCAAGAAATTATTCTCGGGGGGCACATGGAAGTTGGCTCCTTCAAACTGGAAATGAGATCTGTAGAAAAAGGAACTAACAATGAAGGTTTTAGCTCACCTCCAAAATTAGACTTCTAGACCTCTTTTGTCAGAAAACTTAACACCAAACCAAACTATATGTATTGTAGTTTGGGGGTACAAGTCAAGATTTTCCTCATTTGTTTCTCAATTGTCTCAAAAGAACCCGCCTTCCTTCAGCCATGACAAACCAGGCTCAACATCGAAAAATTTTCAGACTTTCTTGGCCTGCCAGAAGGGTACTGTTTCGGGGGGCTTTAGGAGGTCTTCCCGATCTCCATTTGGGACGTGCGAAATATGGTTGTAAAGATATTTGAGTGAAGTTTCATTATCTAGTTGAAGGTCTTGGCTAATTTTAGTCGTAAGTTTGTGAAAATTTCAGTTTTCTCTACCCAGGTCGGTCTGGAATTTCTGGGTTTTTTGCTTTCTGGAGTTGCTTCTAAAGGTGTCTTTGGGAACGATTCCGAGCTCTCTCCTCTTCTTCTCGTCTCCTTTCTCTCATCCCTCGAAAGACCTCCCTTCCGTGATCTTATCCCCTCAATTAGAGGATTTTTGGTATGTATTTTGTCCACCTACCAAGCCTGTCAACAGTGCTACTTCACCCACTCTCTAACTTAGTCAACTTTTCCACTTCTGCAGTTGTTGAGTGTTCGGATTTGGTGCGATTTTCCCGTGCCTTCAGTAGCTTATCTCTAACCAATGTTTGTCCACTTGCAGTACCAATGATGGTCTTCCATCACGTGCAGATATCGAGCTAGTTGAGCAGCTGAGGAGGATATCGTGGGGCCACCAAGTTGCTTACTCAGCAACTCCAAATTGAGACCAACTCGTGGATTGAGTTTTGGCTGCTGATTTGAGTGCTTTAATCCATCAATTTTGCTACGATTTTTGATCAATTAGCGAGTACATGTATAGTAGTTTAAGATCTTGACCAGATTTCGCAATTGTGTCCACCCAATTTTGCAAGAAAGTCCCTTAAAGTCGGTCATTTTCTTATTCGAAAATACCCAATTCAATACAAATTTAGTCTTTTTGGCTCGATTTGATTGATTTGACTTGGTCCAAATTCAATTTCAACTTAATTGGGGACCAAGATGCCGATTTACGGGCTTGGGTGCAAATTTTGCAAAATTTGCGAATTGGTCCCTCAACTTTTAAAAATTGCATTTTGGCCCCAACATGCCATTTTAATTCCAATCTAATCTCCTAGGCTTGGCTAGTCACTTTTAGATCATTGGCCCGAACTTGTTTCTTTTATTTTTCTTTTTAAAGGAAAACATCTTCCAGACGCTGGGGGTGGTGGGCCCTCCCGCTTAGGTGTCCCCCTAGGTTTACGTTGGCTTGTTTGCCAGGCTGCACGGGGTTTCTAGGTCACCAAAAAAAATAAAATATCTTCCATTTAAAACACTATATTAAACACCTAGATAATCTATATGTAGGAATTTGACATGAAATATTTTTGGGCAAAAATTTAGGTGCCAACATAGCGGTAGCCTCACACCTATGCCCAAGGGTGCCACAAGACAAACATTCAAATGGCTTCCATTCAAATTCAATTGTAATTGAGCGCGAGACTCCGTTCAAGACCACATCAACAGTAGAGCATCTAGGTTAATTGGCATAAATTTCAACACAAACTCTTGCAAAGGAAAGCACCTTTGTATGCTTCGTGTATTAGTCAACATATAGAGGTTTCCCAACGGCACTAGCAATGCCTCCAAAAGTCGGAGCCGACCATAGATCAAGAGGAAGGTTATTCAATCTAATCCAGATTGGAACGGCGGTTTGTTTGTCCTTCTTCAAGTCCATAAGAGGCCTCCATTGCTGCAAAACGAGAGGAATCATCGCCACCGTGATGGGTCCATCTTCTAGGATCTTACGCCGGAACACTGGGTCCGAAATATGGAAGAGAAAGAAGCCTTGATTGTTCACCATCACCTCTACAAGCTTGGAGCCCCAAGTTCGCATCAAAGTTTGTTCCGTTAGTTTGAAGGGAAGCTTCTTCCCCACATAGTAACCAATAAGGCATTCATGCCATTTGGGATCAAAAGCCTCCAAGACTTCCTCCGCAAGGTGAACTACCGGTTTGCCATCCACAAAAGTGGGCGGGGAGTAAGCAAGATCATATCCTTTCACTACTAGCTTCGCAACACTGGCCCGCGTTCGAGTGGGAGAATGCTTCAGATCCTCTGGTTGCTGGGTAGAACCACTCAATTGCTTGGAAGAGGCCCAAACGTGGCTCCTACCCCTGGAGCTACCCGAACGTGAGGGGGCCCTACGAGGCACTTGTTGATTGCCAAAATGAACTGCCGAGCCAGCCTTGACAGGGCCAAACTAAGCTGGAGTAGAGGCGTTACGGCCTAAAGAGGTGCCCGCAACAACTTGGGCTTCATGGGATGTGGCATCCCAAAAATTCAAAGTCAAGTTATAAGGTGTGTTAAAGCCTCTAATTAGGTAATGAAATTACCTATGGTTTGTGCTTTAGCCATTACTCTTCTTTTAAGATTAGGTGATTTGTGCTTGTGTCTATGAGATTTTAAATTTGATAGATTAATGATAATAATCTATGCTTGGCCATGCATTTTATAAACTAAATTTCTATAAATAAAAATGTTACAAGACTTTAGCCATGTGGAATTTGAAATTTAAAATTTATAGAAGAAAGTATAAAAAGGAAAATTAAATTTTATTAGGATGGGCCTTAGGCCCATAGGCCAAAGCCTTGATGGGCCAAGCTAGTCGGCCCAATTAGGCCCATGAACGGGGGCTGTCGACCAGCCCAAGAGGAGGCCCAAGAGTGGCCGGCCCAAAAGCCCATTATGAAGACAAGTGGCAAGAGGTCTTCATGCATTGGCTTAGAGAGGGATGGCATGCATTGGCCATTGGTGAGGCAACCTAATCATTGCAAATGATTAGGAAATGGGGAATAAAAGGAAGAAGAGAGAGAGAGTGGCCGGTTGCTTTGTTCGGCCGAGAGAGGGAGAGAGAGAGAGAGATTTCGCGAGAGAGAGGGAGAGTGGCCGAGAGGGAGGAGAAGCCGAGAGGAGGAGCCGCCGTTCGCCGCCGTGTGCCGCCGTTCGTGTGGTCTAGAGGCAAGTTGGGAATCCACTTCCTACTCTTGCACCAATGTTTTGTATGTATGGTCGGAATCTAGGATTATTTGGAGGCATGGGAGTGAAGCTATGTGTTTTGTTCTTGGTTGCATGCTGTTTTCATATAAAACCGTCCGAGTCAGAACTTTTTGAGAGCTTGCATGCATGTTTAGAGTCCTATTTTGACTTTGATCTCTTCATTAAAATTGTAGCTAACATCTTAAACTACAACATACTCAAATTTGGTGTAAAATGATGGAGATTTGAGGGGTCAAACTCTCATCCTACGGAAATGCTAGATCTGGAATGTTTTCGCATAAACTGTTTGAGTCAGAAACTTTTGAGAGCTTGCATGCATGTTTAGAGTTCGATTTTGACTTAGATATCTTCATGAAAGTTGTAGCTAACATCTTAAACTACAACATACTAATATTTGGTGGAAAATTATGGATATTTAAGGGGTTAAACTATCATCCTACGAAGACCTCAGATCTGGAACGATTTCACTGACCTTTTGATGGATTTGTGGTTGCATGTTGACTTGTGCTAAGAATCTCTCTTTGATTTCTTCCTGAAAGTTGTAGGGGACATCTTGAGCTACAACATACTCAAATTTGAAGCAAAATGAACAAGTATAACCTAGTAAATCGACTGAATCTTGGAGACGGTAATTCTGGAGATGTAGTATAGGACACCCGAGACTTCATGTACCTAAACGACGACTATACTCTGGATTTTTGACTTAGATCTCTTCATAAAACTTGTATAAAACGTCTTGATGTAAAACATATCCGAATTTCAGACGAAAGGAAGAAGGATAGGTAGGTGAAAACTCAGTATTTCGGAGAAGCATGCACTGGACGATTCGGTGTTAGATCCAGAAGCTTCGTGTGACTGTAGAAAATAATATAAAAATAATCTGACTTGGAAGTCTTCATGAAAAATTTACGTTAGTGTCTTGGCTATAACTCGGTAAAATTTCGTAATTTTTGAGGTCGTATGGATATTTTAATCAAATTATTTTGAAAACTGTGTATTCTGATTTCATCTGAAAATTTCATGCTGTTTTGTGTGAATTGCGGATTTGTGTGGAATTCTATTTGGCCATGTATTTTGCATGGAATCATTATCCTATTGTCTTGATTATCACTTGCCTTAATTTTTATAATTTTCGAGAATTATATAGATATTAAATTTAGTATTTTTGAAAATGGCACAAGCTGGAAATTTAAATAAATGTAAAAAGGGCATGATAAATGGATTATTTTAATTGGCATAAATTCCATAAATTTTATTGTACCATGTAGCATGAATGATGAGGTCTTGATGTATGCATGACAATGAACTGAGATGCATGTATGAATTCCATGCTGAATATGATTTTGATTTCCATTACATCATACGCCATGTTAAATTGAGACCGAAATTGGTGAACATGAATAATGTTAAATGAGGAGATTGTTGTGGCGGATGATAATGCCCGGAATGTATAGAGATACATTGCCGGATGGCCCTAGGAGTTTCAGGATACCCGGAAAGTTGGGGGTGCCGGAAGCCCTAGAGGTCTGTACCCAGGGGGATGCCTCACGATGCTAGTTGGGATGCGAGATGCCCGGCCAGGAAGTGTAAATGCCAGAAGCCTCGGAGGTTTTTGCCCAAGGGGATGCCTCGTGATGCCAGTTGGGATACGAGATGCCCGGAATGTGTGGGGCCAGATGCCCGGTGGCTTTAAATGGATGAATGCCGGAGGTTTCTCGCAATGCCAGGATTGGGCGCGAGTGATGAATGTGGGATGCAAACATTGGTCCCGGGAAAGAGAAATGTGGCGGTCCAAAATGAAATTGAAATTGAATTATGCATGATGATATATGCATGATATGATGAGATGTGCATGGATACATGGTAATGATGATGGTACATGTGATATGATGATGTTACATGCATGGATGCATGGTAATGATGATGGTACATGTGATATGATGATATGATGATGATGTTACATGCATGAATGCATGGTAATGATGATGGTACATGTGATATGGTGATATGATGATGATGTTATACGCATGGATGCATGGTAAGGATGATGCTATATGTGACATGATGATGGTAAGTGTATGATATGATGGTGATGTCTATATGTTGATGACGGTACATGAGGTATGATGACATGTGCATGATGTCATGGTATGTTGTGCATGGATGCTTGTATGACATGTGATGCTATGATTGTGATGATTGCATGACATGATGTATTGAGTGGTTTATTGGTCATTTACCTGCTGAGTGGTTGTACTCACCCATTTTGGGGAATAACATTTCAGACTAGATAAGATGCCCCTGCTGCCACTGCTACCAGTAGATGAATCAAGTGGTTGGTTATGATTGCAAGGAGGGGGATAGCAAAGGGAGGAACTTTTGGACACCGACACTGATCGATGGACTTTAAGTATTCGACTATTGGAGAAGATGTCGATCATCCTTTGAAGTGTAGCCGAGTATAGAAGACTACGGCATTTTGATGTACCGACTAAAGATGTCCATCTGCTTTATGTAAATAAACGTGTTCGGCTTTAACTTATATAAGATATTTAGTAGGTGTGCATCGTTTTCTGAATATAGGGAAGGGAGTTTGCTAGATGTGCTTCCGTATATGAATTGCGCAAGGGACCTATCAAAAAAAAAAAATGTAAACCCCCATGATTGTATGAACCCACTACAATTGAAATGGTATCAGAGTGACATGTTAATAAGGAAAGTGAAAGGTAAGCGAACTGTGGCGACCCTAATGGATCGGGGGCCGTCGAGGGGTGCCACATAGGATGTACCATTCAGACCAGCCATAGCACGGGAAGTAACTGAAAGACCTGGAATGCAGCCTATCTACAACCATGAGGGCCATCAATGATCAGCAACACCAGGGACCAGATGAGTGTCGCTTCCAGCAGTCGCGGCCGAGAGCAACCAGCAGGGCCACACCGAACCAGAGAAGAGGCCCAAACCAATAGCAGAGACCGAACCACCACACCGACCTAGCAGAGACCCACATCGAACCAGAGACCCATTCAAACCAACAAAGACCCAATCAAGCAGAAACTAGCAGAGACCCAAACCAGTAGCGGAGACTGACTAGCAGGGCCACACCGAACTAGAAGAACCGAACCGGCAGTGACCCAGACCAGTAGCAGAGCCTGAGCCACCACACCAAACTAGTAGAGACCCAACCTAGCAGAGACCCACACCGAACAACCACACTGAACCAGCAGAGACCCAAGACCCACACCGACCTAGCAGAGTCCCCTTCGAACTACCAACGCACCAGCGAAACAGAGTGTTCGAAACTTATAGGGAAAGTGAGATCTCAAGCTGTAGACCAACCCAGACAAATCTGTTCGATGGATAGGAAGAGGATGGTGAGAGGAACCTACCCTCCAACTTTCAGCCAAATCAGACGGCTAGATCTCAGAGAAACTGCTCGCGAGAGCCTTGCTGTCTTCCATGAGCATTTTGCCGAAGAGAATATAGGATCAAACATGTGAAGAGATTTTCTATCTAGCAAGTGACTAAATATGAGATCAGATATGAACATAAAATGCATATCGGAGAAAAAGAATGAAAATAATTTTTTTTTTTAAGTAAGAAAATCCCAACCTCATCACAACGCAGTCACCACTGTGCAGTGATCGCCGAAGGGTTTGCGAGAACGAATACCACCACATGGGGGTTGCCACCACTAAGACGACAGGGCCGATTACATCCACGTCGCTCTCTCCCACAGTTGACGGCACAGGAGCGGGGGCTACCCGCCTTTCTTCTCTTCCTCCACACTTTTCAGTTCACATGTAATGTAGATGGGAAATTTTGTCCATCCGAAGGACCCAAGATTGTTTGTCCGAGGTTTAATCCGGGTTCCTCTGACTTTGTCCAATCCAAAATTTGTAACAAAACTTCAAATAGTGTTAATCTATATCTTATTTAGGGTTATATCCGGTTACCAAGCATGACTTTAGAGTTAATTGGACGAGCAAGTGATAAGTATATTCTTTATCAAGTTAAGCAGGATGAATGATGTTATCATGCTTAATTTTCTAAATACTCTCTACTTCTGAAGAGAAAGGCCTACTGATTAAATTAGGATCATCCATAGTGAACTTCTCAAGCAAGAGGCACTTAAATTGTTAAGGGGTATTGATACCACATATACTAAACTTCTACTCATTGTTTCACTAGTACTTTTTTTTTTTAAACTTAAAACTCTTGAAAATCTGCTCAGTTTGGTCCTTCAAATAACAAAAATTATAAATGATATTAACATGGACAAGTATGCCATTAAGTCGCCATTAGTTGAACATTTGTCTTGAGATTATGCCAAGTCACCAAATACACATTATATGATCAAGATGCATCCATGTCATTCATTTTTTTTATATATATATTCTACATGCAAACCATAATTTCAAAGAACCTCTTACGTAGCACCAATGCCCGCCGGTGCGAATTGAGCACTACTACACATCCAACATAGAACTACGACATCATTATTTTTTCTTCGAAAACTACTAAGTTCATAGTACACATCAGCAAAAGACACATGACATTGGGCTCGATTTAACTAAAATACAAAATCGAATTGATTCTTAATAGTTAAGGTACTTAATTGAATAAAAAGGTTGAGGCCGAAAACTCAATAAAGGGGCTACTTGGGCCCGCAATTCCAATCTTACATAATCGTAATGGGCTTTTACGGTTTTCTTTGAAAGTGGGCCGATAATCACATTCCAACAAGGAAATCTTGAGATATCGCAATGAAAGCCCAACCCACATTTTAAACACTAAAGGACAGTATAACCTAGTGCCACGGGCATCAAGGCTTGGCATGTTAGATGACCGGTGCAACTTCGACCGGTTTCTACATGAATTGGACCTTCTCTTCTTACTGGTCCATGCTTAGGTTCTCCGACGCCACCGTTCCGGCCAATCTTATTGATTAGAGAGCGGCTGGCTTCCGGCAGGGAGAAGGGGGAGGATTTCTTCGGCCACTTTTCGGTCCTCCGACGATTCTGTTGGATGATGAGAGGGAGGGAGCATGCCATTCTGTCCGCGCGCGCCTCTTCAACATGAGACTGGTATTATATTCATGATTTCTTATTTGTTCCATTTAGCTTCTTTTTTTTTTTTTTTACTGTCGTGTTTTTTTAATCTTTACAAAAAATATGCATACTTGGTTTGTCGGAAGAAGTTCCAGATATCGAAATGTTTCGCATTGGTCAACTGTGGAATGAATTCTCTTACGTCAAAAAGGGATTTCACGTGAAAGATGGGATAATCTGATCCTTAAAGGATTAAAATTAATTAAGAAATAACGTTCCCTTAATTAAGATTATAGAGCAGAATTCTTTTTTTAATAAGATAATTGACTTAATATCACATTATGCACATTGCACATCTCCAAAAGTTGCGCCTAACACAAGATGGGATGTTACACGAGGTTTATTATTTTTATTTTTATTTTTATTTTTATACTAGACAACCATACGTGTTCTCATCGGTCCATCCTCCCCCCGATTTACCAATTTGTTTTCTCTCTCATTATGCCTTTTTCGCTTCATTATCCTCTGCTTTCTTACAAAAGCAAGAATGGTTTGCGAAAGAAAGTAATTATGCATATTTTGATTTATCATAATGAAAATTATATCAACTTATTAAAGGCAGTATGAAATGATTAATTAAGATAACATAAATACACGTACGATAGAAAAGATATTCACACAATTTTCAAAGATACATAGAACCATCATCCTAAATATATCTAGTAGCTAGAATCATCGTCAAAGTCGCTCCCATCTTCGGAGCTCTCCAGTGCCCTCTTCTCTTGCTCCTCTTGCTCCTCTTGCTCCACCTCGTTCAGCTGGCACTCCTCCCTCAACTCTCCGTTCTCGTTCCTCTCCGCTCTCGCCTTCAACACCTCCAGCAGCTCGCCCACCACTCTCCCCTTGTTCCTCCGGTTCTTGATCAGGACTTCGCTTATGTCCGCCGGCGTCATATTGGCCTTCTCGACTGCCTCTCGGAGCTCGCTCGCCACCACTTCTCCGAGGTCCTCAGCCTCAATGTCCAGGTAGTTCCGGAGCAGGATCTTGAGCGCCGGGTACGAGCAGTAGCTCATGTAGATGTGCATGTCCATCCGGCCGCTCCGGAGTAATGCTGGGTCGAGCTTCTTGATGTGGTTGCTGGTGAACACAAAGATCCTCTCGCTCCCACAGCACGACCACAGGCCGTCAGTGAAGTTGAGCAGTCCTGAGAGGGTGATTGTATTGTCGTTCCTGTCCTCGCCACCGTGTGCCGCACGCCGTGGCGCGGCTTGTTGCGCATTCAACCTTTTTGGCAGACTGACCGAGCAGTCGATGTCCTCGATGACGATGATGGACTTGGAGCTGGTGTTCGTGAGGAACTCTCGGAGCTGGGAGTTAGAGCGCACCTTGGTCAGCTCGAGGTCGTAGATGTCATAACCCAGGAAATTGGCCATAGCAGCAATCATGCTCGATTTCCCCGTTCCAGGCGGGCCGTAGAGCAGGTAGCCCCGCTTCCAGGCGCGACCTGTCCGCTGGTAGAAGGCCTTCCCCGCCACGAAGTCGCGGAGGTCCTCCATGATGTCCCTCTTCCTCTCCGGGTCCATGGCCAATGTGTCGAAGGTGCTCGGGTGCTTGAACGGCACCTGTCTCCAACAGCCGTGCGAATTAGTGTAGAGGAAGCGTTCTCGGTTCTTGCGGCGGATGTCGTTGGCCTTGTCCATGATGTGGTCCAGGTAGGAGTCGAGGATACGCTCCCTATCGCACTTCCTGATCCGGAGCGTGAAGAAGCGCTTCTCGCCTCGTGAGGGCTGGGACTGGCTCTGGATCACCACATGCTCCCACTGAACAGAAACGCCGTCAAAGACGTCGGCGATGCAGTCGTTGTTGGTGAGGGCAAAGGTGGTGGAGCTGGAGTTGGGGGCGCGACTGAGGGAGAGGCAGCTGCAGGAGGCAGAGACGAAGGAGCTGAGGTAGAGTTGGACCGCGTTGTAAAGCTCGTTGACACCGTCATTCTTCGTGATTTCGAAGTAGCAGTAGGAGTAGTAGCAGCCAAGGGCGCGCTTCAGGAACTTGAGGGAGGCGGAACGGAGCTGTGGTGGGAGCACATTCCGGAGGATGGTCTGGCAGAAGGCCAGAGTACCCAGGAGGGAGGCTAGAGTTGTCCAAGTCTCCTTCATATCTGCCATTGCGGGTGAGTAAAAGTTGAGGTTTTCCTGGAGATCTCTGGGTTTGGAAGAAGGAGACGATCAGGAAGAATAGAGGTTGGGCTACTGGGGGTGAGTTTGTTTTATAAGGAGAAAATATTAGATGGGTCCATTTTTCACCTCGTCTCCTCTACGTTTCTTCTAGGAAGGTGCCAAAGAAAATGACCGGTCAATTCCACGGCATGGCCAAAAAAAATTCCATGGCACGACCACTGATATGTAAAAGGACTTCGTAGAGCGTGCGTTGGGGACATTTGTCAAGCAATCAAACCATAGAATTCTACCATAATCGTCCGACTGTCGGCAGGATCCATTTATAAAATCCGAACTAAAGGAATCCAATCAATGGTTTGGAAATAACTATTCAAAATTACATGCCGTAAAGATTCGATCTTTTGTATGTCTGGTTTTGTAGCGAGAAATTCGTGAGCGTGTCGAGTTTTTGTAAGCTTGGTCCATTGATTTTATGAGGTCTGACACAAAGCTCATTATGTTGGTCGAGTTCACATGGATTGGTCCACTCGGAACGATGGATTTATTTAATAAGAATAAAAAGGGAAAGGGCAGGATGAGTGGGACTGATTGGCCGATCATGGGAAGCTTAGGAGTGGAGTGGATTTTGGAGAGATGAATGCCATCGCCATTGGTCTCTTATGCGCGTCCTCCTCCAACTTCTCCATCTCAAAAGGAGTGAAATTGTCACCGTGACAACTACCGGTACACGACACTTCACTGTTAAAATATGTATTAAGTTTGAGCTCGTCAAACGAAGCTCGACTGCTGAAAATATGTGAAATGGGTTGCATGTAAGTCAAAAATTTGCGTGGGAGAATTACGGGTCGAGGTTTCACGATAGGGGTGAGCGGTTCCAGGTTCCCGTTCGGTTCCGTCCGGAACTCGGAACCTGCACCGCCAGTACAGGTTCCTCATTTTGAGGAACCCAACCTACCCCCGTGAACCCGGGAACCTTGGAACCCCCGTCCCGGGTTCCAGGGTCACGGCCAGGTTCCAACAGTTTTTTTTTTTTTTTTTTTTTTAGATTTAAACTATAACATATGCGCACGTTACCCAAAAAACTATAACGTACGTGCACGTTACCAAAAAAATATAACATATGCGCACGTTACCCAAAAAAATTATAACATGCACGCACGTTACTAAAAAAAAATATAACGTATGCGCACGTTACCAAAAAAAAAAAAATTATAACATGCACACACGTTACTAAAAAAAAATATAACGTATGCGCACGTTACCAAAAAAAAACTATAATGTACGTGTATACTACACGGTAACTTCCCATTGACATGTTATCTTAATACATTAACTTCGCACTGCACAACAATAATAGAATATAATTAGAAATTTCAAAACAAATAGCAAACTAGAAAGTAGAAATAAAACACCACTAGAACAAGAATGTCTAGAGATACAAGTTTTGAAAAAATTTCGATTAAACCCTTAAATGAACTCAGAAAATTCTGAAATTTGGACACGTTGTATTTAAGACCTAGAGGTACAAGTTTCATGAAGAAATCGTAGTCCAATTCGTTCTGGATTAAAAGATAAAATCGATTAATTTTTCCTATTCTCTACTTGCACAGTTTTTGAAACATTTTTTTTTTTTTGGTTAAATAGGCAAATGAACTACAAAAATTACGAAATTTAAATATGTTGTAGGGAAGACATGAAAGAGATATTTCATGCAGAACACATTTCCAAAAGAACCTCATACAAAATGATATAGTCCACGCATTGCAACTTACAAGATCCGAACACATCAGATTGCACAGTTTTAGAAACATTTCCGATTAAATACCCAAATGACCTTCAAAAATTATGAAATTCGACTATGTGATAGTCAAGACCATAAGGTAGATACTTCATGAAAAAATTGAAGTCAAATTCGTCCTAGATAATTAAATATGGACGGTTAAAATCCCTGTTCGTAGTACTGTAATTCCAGATCTAACCATCTCCAAAGGACCACGATTTCACCTACCTATTCTTGTTTTTTTTTCTCTAAATTTTTTATATGTTGTATCTCAGGATGTCCTTTACAACTTTTGTTAAGAAACCGAAGTGAAATTTCGACAAAAAGGTTGCCTTACAGTCCATGCATTCATCAAGGGTCGGTCCCAAAATCTCCAGATCCAGTCTTTCCAAAGAATAACGATTTCACCCACTTATACTTGTTTGTTTTGTCCCAAATTTGAGTATGTTATACTCCAAGAAGTCCTTTACAACTTTCATTTAGAGGCGAAGCCAAAATTCAACTAGAACATCATATACAAGTCACTAAAATATCCACGGTCGAGCTTTTTCTGCCCTAAGTAACGGTTCCGGTTCTGGTTCCGAAATAGGTTCCGGTTCCGGAACCGGAACTGGAACCGGTCCCCTTGGAACCGGGAACCGAACCGGACCCTCCTCCGGTTTGGTTCCGGTTCCCGGGTTACCCGGGAACCGCGCTCAGCCCTATTTCACGAAGCGTGAAGAAGAATCAATTGCACGGGACCTGTCGCCCTCTCCATGTCCTGTTTACATTATTGGAATCTTTGGGACGTTGAATTTATTGCCGCCGAAAGACTTATTTTGTTCACACAGAAAAAGGGCCTTTGTTCGTACAGAAAAAGCAACTGACATATTATATTATATTTATTTGTGGGGTCAGTGGGTTGAATAATTGATGAAGGATGTGGACTTATTTTGTCCCTCTCATTGACTCTTTTCAAGCGTAGCTGCACAAAGGGAAAGAGTAGGTGGAGCTCCCACCTTACCTTCTGCTGTCTTTCAACCAACCGAAGAAGCCTTCATTGTGCAGCAAGAAATGATGGGAAGGTTCTCTTGGTTATAAATAGAGTTCTCTTAACGATGAAGGTGGGCCTTTGTGCATCGAGAAAATATAAGAGTTTTTTTTAGCTACATTGATTAATATTATAATTTATCATTTTATGGGATTGGTCTAAGGTAAAATAGAAGATTTCTTAATTAGTTTAATATAGAAATAACTAGTGAAGTATGACTAAAAACTTTATAAATAATGCTTAAATCTATTTTCTAACCCTAACACACAATTATTCTCACATAAGAACCGTTAATTGAATGCTAAAAGCATAGAGTAGTTTCATTAAGCTAATGATTAGAGGACAATAACTCTTGAATTTGGATCGTCGTTATTACGTATTAAGAACCATGGATTCCAAATTATATATCCAATATATATTTGCAAATCTATTCCAAATCTATATGTTCTTAATCCTAGCTATGGAGATTGTAGGATGTGCTTTCGCGGCTTACAGAAAAGATTGAACTTTGAGATTGCACAAAAGATAATTGTGCAAAGAGTTCTTCTCATGAGGGTCTTGCTTGTTGTAATTGTATCCTATAGTAATTTTAGCTAGTTGAATTCATGTGATTAGAATTTGTGTAATTCTTTGAGTAAAATTTCATTAGTCATCGCGAGAGGTTAAACACTAGATGGGTTATTAAGTGTAATTAGAAGTTAGGAAACACCTAGAGAGTATATGAATACTTTGATGATTGTAATTTTCATTGTATCGTTTGTTTTAGGGTTAATACCATGAAAAACTCAAAACGGTATATTTATGACAAATCTATCCAAATTTAATTTTTTTACCATAAATAAACCTCAAACTAGTGTACTTATGATAAATTTATCTCAAATTAATTGTTGACCAACAAAAATCACAAACCGGTATACTTGTAACAAATTTACCCTCCATTAGCTTTCATTAAATTTAATCATTAAATTTACTAACCTAGATGACACACGGTGAAGTGGCAAGTTCACTCCGTAAAGTAAATATCACAAAAAATCCTAAATTTGTCACAGGTATATCAATTTGAGGTTTTCTATGGTGAAAAATTAGTTGGAAACAATTTTGATATTGGCGTACTAGTTTGGGAGTTTTTCTAATATTAAAAAATTAGTTTATGATAAATTTTTTATAAGGGTATCAATTTGGGGTTTTCATGATATTAATAATTTATTTCATGGTGAAATTCTATGCTACTTTCCCATGAATGCATGTTCCGATATTCAAATAAGTACACATAACTTCGATGTCGATTTATTTCCTTCCTTATGTTTATTATTATATTTGCTTGTCGGACATATATTCACGACACTTACTTTCATACCTCTCCCCGAAATCTTGGTCTACATTAATCATTCTGATGTTTCAAAGAGTTGCGTGTAGGAACTAGGGAGTCCATCGAGAAAAAGAGAGAATAAAGCCAAAAATGTCTCAAGAAAGGTTGAAATAGAGAGATCGGCTTTGGTTTTTGGCTAAAATGATGTATCCTTTTAAGTACAAGAAGAATAGTCCAGTGAAGATAAGAAGAAGAAAAGGGAAAGGGTTTTGTGAAGTTTTAGATTAGAGAGAGGGGCGATGTATCAAGGTCTTTGAGAGGGGACCATGGGATTGGAAAGGATGTGGTTAATGGGAACATTATTTGGTCCAATCTTTGATGCACACACCATTCAAGTCTACCAAAGTAAATGGGGGAGATATGATCTTAATATCACATCCCTAAATATGCGAAAAATATAAATATGTAAATATTATTTTTTGTGTAAAACTTTTATGAGACATACTTTTTATCAACATTTTTATTGGTGGGGTGGATTGTAGAGATGAGAAAATATTACATGCAACTGCAATGTCATGTCACTTATGCAATAGTCCATTCACAGTGCAACACGTTTCAATTTTAAGTTTTTACTTTTCCTTCTATTTCTTTTCCCCATTCCTTTTCCTTTATTCATTCCTTTCATTCCACTAGGACCACAACAAACATACTTAACTTAGACTCATCATCAGTTCAAACCTATGAATTGCCTTCCGCTACCACCTCACTATCGTCTCAGTCCTTTGTCCATCACCATGTCAAAGCCCAAAGAAAAGACATGATCTAAGAGGGTTTTTGAACTACAGATTGTGACTGGATCCATTAATGAGAAACCCTCGAATCTCCCAAGTCCTAAGGTTTTCTTATGTATTCTAGAATAATCCTGAGGGTGGGCAATGTTGTGAATTAACATTATTGTAATAAATGCGGGTTATTAAGTAGATGAGGAGATGCAATCTCTACCATTAGATTGATGAGAGATATACAATTATGGTTAGGGCCTCCTTTCTCTCCTGTGTATCCATCTCACAAGTGAATACAATCTTTAGAGCTTCTCTCTCTAGAATTTATTTATCTATGGTTCTCATAAGCATGAGTAAGTGAGATTGACTTGGGAAAAAATTCCTAAGGCCGCACATGTAAGGGAACGCTAGATTGATTGACTCGTGTCAAGTGGTATTAAAAGTTAGGTCGTTCCAAGACACAATGGACCCATGTTTTGGCCTATTGACCGTCCACGATGAGGAGCATTGAGATGGAAAGGCCACTGAGGATTGTGGGAGAGCCTCCAAGAATCTAGCCACCCAAGCAAAAAAGGGCCGTGGTAACTCAAGTTAGAGGGACATATGGGTGACTTGGAGACTTGCATGGTGAAGATGGAGAATGTCGTCACAAACCTCCAAGGAATGGTTGAGGGAACCTTCTGTGATCATCGAAGGAGGCGAGACCAGTAACGAGGGAGCTCAAGGCCAAAGTGCAAGGGCATAGATATGCATTGGGAGAACTCCAAAGGGAGACACTGGGAAGCCTAACTAACATAACCAAAGAACTCAAGTAGGGGGATGATGCCTTGGAGGCCTTGGTAGAGGCCATGCACGTGGAAATGACTAAGCTTTAGGCAAAGGTTACCAAGGTAGAAGTAGCATGCATGAATGGGATGGTCACCGTTCAAACAAGTCCACAAGTGGACACCACGAAGCCAAAGTAGTTCAAAGGTTCATGGATGGCCAATGATATGGTCAACTTCCTATGGTACATGGAACTATACTTAAATTCCATTGGGGGTTACCAATAGTGCACTATGGATAAGTACTGCAACTATGTACTTGATCAATAATGCTTTGTTGTGGTGGTATCGTAGGTCCAATGATGGGAGTGGTGAACCTATCACAAACCTAGGAAGTGTTCATCAAGGAACTCCAACGACAATACTATCCCACGTATGCAAAAGAGGAAGCTTAGGAGGAACTCCGTTGCCTAGAGCAAAAGAGAGGACTTCGGGATTATGTGAAGAAATTCTTGGAGTTGCTACTTCAAATCCCATCCACGAACAACAAGAAGGCTTACTAGCAACTCGTGGGTGGCCTCAAATCATAGGTGAAACAAGAGTTGAAGTGACACAATGCGAGCGATCTCTCTACGACCATGTCCATGGCCGAGACCCTTGGGAAGTACAAAGCACCTTCCCCTTGCAAATCGAGCTCCCGATCAAGGGACAAGGTCACCGGGTGGGGTAGATCACAGCAAGTTCCATTGCTCAAGTAGAAGCAAGCTACTAGTGGCCCTTCTAAGAGAAAGGCGAAGTGAGTAGTGGATGACATAAGAAGGAATGCCCAGCCTTCAAGTGGTTTTGTGCAACGATGCACAGATGGCTTGTGAATGCCAACTCCAAGCAAACTTGTAGCGCTTGTCAAGAATCACGAGGAAAAGCAAGAGGAGGCATGATTAGGTTCGTTGCAAATCCTAAGCTCAATCAAGTACATGAAGGCAAACAAGCCCAAAAACTCATGTTCTTGGATGTGACGATCGAAGGAACCATGATGAGTGTACTCGTGGACATTAGGGCATCCAATCTATTCATGTCGGAAGAGGCCACAAAGAAACTCATCTTTTGAGTTGAGAAAGTAGCCAGGTGGTTCAAGACGGTGAATTCCAAGGAAGTCCCAACATGCTACATGGCTAGGGACATAAAGGTTAAGCATGAGCAGTGCACCTTCGCATAGCGAGAAGTGCGCCTTCGCATAGCGGGAAGTGCCATTCCTAGGGCACATCGTCAACAGTGGACAAGTGTGGATGGAGTCAGCCAAGATCCAGGCCATTGTGGATTGAGAGTTGTCAATTTGGGTAATAGAGAAGAGATCGTTCCTTGATCTTGCTAATCACTACCGACAAGTCATTCAAAATTATTCAAGTATCTCCATGCCACACATGGATATGCTGAAAAATGAGATGCTATGGGAGTGAAAGGATCAATACCAAAAGACGTTCAATTGGCTAAAGCAAGCAATGCAAGGAGCTAGTGCTCGTGCTGTCCCGACCATGCCAAGCTATTCAATTGATTAATTTATCATAAGTATATTAGTTTAGAATTTTTATGGTCAAAAAATTAGTTCAGAGCAAATTTATTATAGATGTGCTGGTTTGGAGGTTTTCATGCTACTAGTCCTTTCAAATAAAAGTAAATAGAAGTCAGGTGAGAGGAGAGATGGCCGGTGCGTTCCACGCACGCTTAAAAGATGCTTAGTGGCGATGAGAGGAGACGATGAGAACCAGCCATGCTCAACCCCTCCCCCTTCTGCTTTTGCTTTGTTTCCTTGGGAGAAGTGAATGTACAGATTGGCAAAAATATATCATTCAATGATTACCTCAATAAGGAATTGTCATTTGGTATTACGATGTTTCAATAGTCACATCTTTCGTGCTATAAGAAAGGAAGAAAAATTGGAACAATGTTTGACTGCACAAGCGACGATTAATAATTAATTGAGAATGAATGGTGCGAAATCCGTCTATCACACCATAGCGATAGTTCAATTAATGAAGTACATGGTACTTTTTTTATATATAAAATAAAAGAGTTGGGAGATGGGTCCAACTGAACAATGCCTTTTGAACGCTGTTAAAAGGGCCGTATCACCGAAGCGCTAGAGGTCAAGGAACTAATTCGTCAACACAATAATCACTCATTAGTGTCGTGAGCGGGTTCGACCTCTTACAAGCTAGTAAGTTGGAAAGTATAATCGTGCATCACTAGCCTACTAAAGCCATGGATGAAAGTCTTATGAAATTAGGTGGAGGAGGTTTATTGAATTTCACATTTATGTCATCGAGGCATATATAACCAACAAATGGAAGGAGAGGAAGATCTTCGATTTTGCAATATGTTGATTCTCTGTCATTAGGGAAAGTTCAATCGCAACATCGTCACTTGCACGCTGACAAGCTCTTCCAACCCCACTTAAGCCGACATTTGCAGGAAAAGTTCAATTTGTAAGCAAGAGGGACCCAATTTTCTCCACTCACCTATTTCTCTTTATATAGAATAAGTCTCCTTTCGGCTTTTGAATAGAAGTTTTATTTCGAACTATCTAATCGAAAATATTTCTTTGCGAAAGGTGAAGCCATTCTTACAAAATAAAACCGAAAAAAAAAAAATTAAGTATATGAAGCCCATTTGTAGATAACCTATTTCTTTAAAATGAATACAAGTTTATGATTTGATAAATTGAAAAAGCGTCACAACCAACTATCCGTGTGCCAGGTTTAAAGAGAGAGAAAGCAAAAAAAAAAAGGAATAGAGACTCGAAGCTCTCCAAGCCGCTGAAAGTTCTGGGTGTCTTCTTTATCGTGGACACATATATGTTGTATGGATACCTCGAAGTAATGATGTTCATGCAGTTGTCGGTCCATCTACATCTAGGATTCCAAGTTGATGTCGGAAACATTGGACTTAAGTGCAGGCCAAGTACATATGAGGGATGTGCTAGGACTAGACTCAACGAGTCTACAAATGCTTTTCCACCACCATGAAGACAAAAGCATTAGATTGCATATGCTGTCGAGAGAATGTTTTAGGACATGAAAGCTGAATTTTAGCCCATGAGTCTTTCCTCATTTTCAGTCCATGCTCTGAAAGAAAGGCTAACAACTTTGGGAAAGCTTAGGTGCATTTCTGCATGAAACAGTTAAACCAACACCACGGTACAGTTAACGCTAAAACAAGCAAAGCCCAACTCTCTTCCATGAGTGTTCTACCAATGTCAAATCAAAACTTTTAAGTCAATGCACACCAGTTCATGCATCAGTTCACGACATTCTTTTCAAGAATAACCATTTTCCATCGTTACACCAATTATACGAACACGAATTAACTAAGCAACAGGATCCCAACCTATGGGAATGAAAGTTGTATCCTCCTATCAGCGTTCAATACAAAATCGTACATAGCATTAGGAGCCGCCACAAACTTATTTGGGGCCGCTTAGGAGCCAAGTGAAATGTGGAGAGATAAAATACTTCCTACAAACTAGAGATTCTAAATTCAGGAACTTGATTATACTAGTTGTTTAATTAATGACCATTTGATATCAATTCCCAATCTTTCAAAAACGATTTTCACACTATATTTTCCCATTTTATTATCCTATGTCAGTAAACAATGTTCATGCATGGATATGCAATCATATAAGTAAACAACCACAATCAAGTGACAAAGATAAAGTGAGAGAAATTAAACCCAATATGAGTGGGACAAAATTATACAGGGCCTTGTTATCAAGCCCTGGGACATGAATCCTAGGAGTTAAATCAAAGTCTAACTCTTGACTAAAGAGAACTATCTACAAAAAGTTAAATCACCAAGTGAAACTAATTAAAACACGCATTGATAGGCAAGGATACCGCGAATATGAGAATGGATTAACAGCGACCTAGCAAGCGCTAGATTTGGATATGCAGGGAGCGAACACCATTACACTCCAGATTAATGAGACAACGGTTAAAACAACAGCTCCCAAATCAAGTCCCCAAGCAACACTTCTCCATGGAGAGAGAAGAAAACATCAAACCCGATTTTTCGATAGAGGACCAGGATTTGTTATTTGACCACCATGCCATCAGCAAAACAGATTTGAAATTGGACACCCCCAACAAACCCTTTCTAAGAAACCAACATGTTGAATGCTCATGATCTGTCGGAACCCTTCATAGTAAAGTTTTCCCTCTCATTTTGCCTTCTCCGCTTCATCATCCTCCACTTTCTTGCGAGAATCGGTGTCGCAGTGGCTCCCATCTTTGGGGCTCTCCAGAGCCCTCTTCTCTTGCTCCTCCTCCTCCTCCTCCTCGCCGTTCAGCTCGCGCTCCCTCTCAACCCCCCGTACTTCTCGTTCCTCTCCGCTCTCGCCTTCAACGCCTCCAGCAACTCGCTCACTGCTTTCTCCTTGTTCCTCCGGTTCTTGATTAAGACTTCGCTTATGTCTGCTGGCGTCATCTTGGCCTTCTTGACTACCTCTCGGAGCTCGCTCGCCGCCGCCGCCTCACCAAGGTCCTCAGCCTCGCTGCCCAGGTAGTTATGGAGCAGGATCTTGAGCGCCGGGTACGAGCAGTAGCTCATGTAGATGTGCATGTCCATCCGGCCGCTCCGGAGCAACGCTGGGTCGAGCTTGTCGATGTGGTTAGTGGTGAACACGAAGATCCTCTCACTCCCGCAGCACGACCACAGGCCATCGGTGAAGTTGAGCAGTCCGGAGAGGGTGATCGGGTTGTTGTTCCCGTCCTCGCTACCCAATGCGGCATTAGGGGCACCAGGGTCGGAGCAGCTCCGACGCGCGAGGTCTTGGGGCGCCTTCGACCTGTTGCACAGATTGGCCGAGCAGTCGATGTCCTCAATGACGATGATGGACTTGGAGCTCGTCCTCATGAGGAGATCTCGGAGCTCCGAGTTGGAGAGCACCTTGGTGAGCTCGAGGTCGTAGATGTCATAGCTGAGGAAATTGGCCATGGCAGCGATCATGCTAGATTTCCCCGTCCCGGGCGGGCCATAGAGCAGGTAGCCCCGCTTCCAGGCCCGGCCTGTCCGCTGGTAGAAGGCCTTCCCGGCCACGAAGTCACGGAGGTCCTCCATGATGTCCCTCTTCCTTTCCGGGTCCATGGCCAATGTGTCAAGGTGCTCGGGTGCTTGAAGAGCACTGGGTTCCACCCGCCGTGCGAATTAGTGTAGAGGAGGCGTTCTCGGTTCTTACGGCGGATGTCGTTGGCCTTGTCCATGATGTAGTCCAGGTAGGAGTCGAGGATACGGTCCCTGTCACATTTCCTGATCCGAAGCGTGAAGAAGCGTTTCTCACCCCGCGAGGAGGGCTTGACTGGCACTGCGTCACCGCATGCTCCCACTGGACGGAAACGCCGTCAAAGATGTCGGCGATGCAGTCGCTGTTGGTGAGGGTGAAGGTGGTGGAGCTGGAGTTGGGGGCGCGACTGAGGGAGAGGCGGCTGCAAGAGGCGGAGAGGAAGGAGCTGAGGTAGAGTTGGACGGCGTTGTAGAGATCGTTGATGCCAACGGCCTCGGTGATTTCGAAGTAGCAGTAGGAGGAGGAGAAGCCGAGGATCCGCTTCAGGAACCTGAGGGAGGCATAGCGGAGCTCCGGCGGGAGCACCGCCTGGAGGAGGGTCTGGCAGAAGGCCAAGGTGCCCAGGAGGGAGGCCAGAGAGGTCCAGGACTCCTTCATATCTGGCATTCTTCGTGAATGAAAGTGAAGGTTTTCCTGGAGATTTCTGGGTGTGGAAGAAGGAGATGATGAAGAAGATGGGAGGGAGGGGGGAGCGTTGTGGTAAGTTAATATAGGGGGAGAGAAGAGGGCCATGCCGGTCCACTTCAAAGCGAGCAGCAGACCACCACCCCATTGGACTCCATAAGTGTGTGTCTCTTTCCTTTTCACATTCTTCCTTTTCTTGGTGGAATTGCCCAGGAACGTGACTACTCAATTCCATGGAACGACCACAAAAATGTAGAGGCCTTCCTGAAGCGTGCCCCGGGTATATTTGTTAAGCAAACCGAACCATAGAATTCTGCAATAATGTATAAAATTCGGACTAAAAGAATCCGATCGATAGTTCGTAGCTAACTATTTCAACGTAGATTCCACGAAATTTCAAATTTTCACCGCATGTTCCTCGTAGCGTATATTTTCGTGCGTCAGTATCGTGGGGAGATATTCGAGGGTGCATCAAGTTGACGTAAGCTCGATTCATCTATTTCGTAAGGCTCAAGTAAGACTCTCCATCCACCGAACTCGATCCGATTGGAAATGACTCCTTCGCTTAATAAGAATTGAAAAAAGGGAAGGGGGCGGCTGAGTGTATCTGATTAGCCCATTAACGGGGATCAGGAGTGAAGCAGAGGAACTTCTCTTCCTCAAAAGAATGGAGTAGTGACTGGGACACCCTCTCTCTCCTCGGCGACACTTACTTTCCTCATTTTTCAATAAAGGGCGGTTGACAATGGGGAGCTTGTGGAGAAAAAGAGAGAATAAAAACAAAAAAGCCTCAAGAAAGCTGGAGAGAGAAAGAGAGACGGAGGTGGAGGGCGGGGGACAGAGACTTTGGGGTCGTGTTTCTTCTCTGTCGTGTTTCTTCTTGGATGAACTTTCGCCGGTATATTCTATTGCGAAGGAACAGGGAGGAAGGAAGCGCGACCAGGAAGGTTCAGGTCGTGGGTTCCGATCTTTCAGTCAAGAGAGGAAAAGACGTGTGGCTCTCCGATGAGAGAAAAACATTGGGTACTCCTGTCGTGCTCCGGTGCCCACTGAGAATACGGCACGTGTCCAAACTATTTCTCCTGACCCGTCATGAGGGATTGATATAGGACATCCGGCCCTACGACAAAGGGATCCGAGGGGAACGAGGTAGGGGGATAGGGCCGAACAGTACCGGCTCTAGAGTTGGATCCAGGTGAGTATCGCGCACGCATGTGCATTGATACGAAGAGTGAGACCAAAAAAAAAGCTCGGCCCCTAGGCAATTTTTCTTTTTCTTTTTTTTTTGAAGATATAGGCACTTTTATGGTGATTATTAACAATTTGTCGCAACCACTGCCGTGCCGATCTTCGCGCTCCCACCAAAGATTGTTTTTATGTTGACCCTTCCGTCTTTTCTTTCTAAATTAACGCAAGTTTCATCCTAAAAAGAAAGAAAGAAGATATTTTCAGTGG